>NC_134696.1:23784472-24119928 GCF_050947455.1 Rhinoderma darwinii
GGGAAGCATTGGGAATTCAGCTGGCCCAAGCTGTCAACCTGTGTCTACTTCACCATGGGCAGCAGATAGAACGGTATAACCTGGCACTTCCGATTTCCTGGCGGGGGGTTCCAGCTTTCATCTTATTAGAGTTTTGTTTTTGTTTTTCTTTAAATCTGTAACATTACATTTCCGATTTATGAATATCTATCCCTGTAATTCTTTACTATTTGCAGGTACCAGTTATGTTTATGCAGCATGGCGTTGCGGAGCCTCGCTTGCGGACAGAGGTGAAGGCCTCCAGCTCTCTGGATTACGCATGGGATGAGCCTATTCTACCGTCCTACATCACATTGACTGTGAAAGGAGCAGGTTCTTCAGAGATCGTCTGCAATATGAATGATTTCCAGGACAGCAAGCAGCTTTATTATGAAAATTTTATCTACATTGCTGCCACCTATACATTTTCTGGGTGAGATTATTTGGAATGCAGTTTGATCAAAGTGTCTTCGCTCGAGAAGGGGGGGTGGGGTAGAGTTGAGGCTTTACACTATTTTTCATGTTCAGATTTTGGACTTCATTGACCTCTGGTAGGAAATGGGGGATTGTGGGTTGTTGCACCCTAAACTAAAAGTGTATTTATTTGATGTGTTTTCTTCGCAGACTGCATGAGGGAAATGTTCTACCTGTCACTCAGTCAAAGAATGTCATCTATGCAGAGCTGGTTCTGGACGTCCAGCCCAAAACACTCAGAGTGGTTTTGAAGAAGAAGGTATGGAAAGCTTGACTGATCTTTCATCGCATGGCCATAGCAATGGATTCAAAACATTTAAAGGGAATATGTTACCAATACAAGGCCTGATCATTTATTAAATCTTCTTGTGGTTCTAATAGCCTCGAACTTCGAAAAAGTGCAATTTTACCCACTAAATGTCTCTCAAAGGATTATGTCCTATAAGTCCTTTCAGCGCTGCGCTGTCCATTTAGTGCGATTGCAGCCAGGTTGCCTCTTAAAGGAGTTGTCTCTCCACAGACAGTCCCTTTAATAGGAGAGTCCGGCTCCTGAGACCTGGTAGACGGCCACTTCACTATGATGTTCATATCCCCTAACAGGGCATGAGGATGTGGGATGTTCTGGTGGGGACAACCCCTGTAATATACTTGTTCTCTCGTTTGCATGATGGGTGTAGGTTTGACTGTCATGTTTTGTTCTGTTGTATCTAAAAATTTTAAAGTGACCACATATTACCATAGCGTCTGTGTGATTTACAGCACAGCGAGATCTCGCTGTGAATGACCGTTTACAACGTAATCTCGCGAGACTACGCCTGCTAAACTGTAACTCACAGAGACGCTACAGAAGTGGTCAGGATTCTGAATAGACGTCACGTCCTGGCTGGAGGTAATGTATATTCATTATCATGACACTGCAGTAATGTTACAGTGTGTTTATGTGGCTGCACATAGCGATATAGCTATATTGTTATCTGCTGTGTAATAGAATGGAGAGAAGTGTATGACGCTGATTGGTCACTGATTGGTCAGCGTCATACACTCCCCTGTACAACGCCCACTTGGTCATATAGTAAAAACACGCCCAGTTGTCCATTGAGAAACTCATTATAATAAAGCTAAAATAGGTCATAACTCCGTCAAAAATGATCGTTTTTCGAAATAAAAACCACTGGTGTAATCTACATTACAGCGCCGATCACATCATGTACAAGATAGGCCATTTATAATGTGGTGACAGAGACGCTTTAAGTTTACTGTTAGACAACTAGACTTTCTTAAAACAGAAGGTATTTCCACGCTTACTGCCATCTCTGAAGGTGAGGCCCCACGGAACAGCATTTTACCTGCAAAATCGTGCGGCTATAAATGGTGTATTCATTAATGGCAGCTTAATTTTGCTTGCAACAACGTGCGGCCGCTAATGAGCGATTCGATAGCCGTGCCAAACAGGCAGCTGTCGGCCACCTTTGTGCCGCTCTGTGGGGTCTTACCATTAACCAAATTGATTTACTTCAAATATATGTTAGACAGCATCATATATTGCACTGATAAAGGACAATAAGCCCGAAATATCCGTATGCAAGTTCTAATAAATGGCCAAATGACCTAATTGTGAGTAAACACTGGCTGATAGAGATCATTACTCCGGTTACCAGAAATGTGCGAAATAATAATAATAATGCGTTGTGCACTGATTCTTTGTGTTTCTATAATGTGTTATAAACAGGAACCAGGCAAGAGGTCGCAGCTTTGGAGAATGACGGGCAGCGGTATGCTCTGTCATGAAGGATCTTCACCTCCCCATAACCCAAACAAGCCGTCCACTACACGGTCCCATGAGTCGTCCTTGGTGCTGGACATTGCTGGACTGGCAGCTGTTACAGACAACCGGTACTATGTTCTATAATTAGTTTTTTCTCCATAAATGTCTGATAGGGGGCAGTCTCAGAAGAACTGAACTCCTTTCTACTAAGCGAGGCAGCGGCTGCAGAAGCAATGAAGAGGTGGCCGTCCATGTGCACAGCTCTCTTAATTCAAGTCTATGGGAGCTACAGAATGAGACAAACAAGTTTGGGGGCTCACCAGTGTGTTTTTAGGCTGCACTACGAAACCAGAGAACATCCATGCACCTTGTGCATATCTGTGTTTCTGGATTAAAATCACACTAGACTAAAGGTGCTGCAAAGCAAATGTGCGAACACTAAACATATAATGCATCAAATTATAGAGATACATCTGTGCGTCCAATGGGGCAAACAATCGAATTTCCCTAACTCTCACATACACTGGGGCCAATTACATAGGGTGCCAGTGACCTTTCAATATGTTATTGGAGAGGAAAGCGGAGTGCCTAGAGGAAGTCCACCGAACACGGGGAGAACATACAAACTCTATATTTATGTTGTCTTTTTTCGTTTTCAACCCAGGACCCCAGCGCTCCGGTTTAAGTGCTAACACTGAGCCTCCTGTTCTGTTATATTCTTAGGTATGAACCACTGATGTTGAGGAAGCCGGATCGACGTCGGAGTACCACACAGACATGGTGTTTTCGAGATGGAAAATTAAGCTGCAGTTTACCTGGGTTGGTTGTCCAGGTCAGTAGACTAAACATACAGTCTGTAAAAGATCAAGTGTGATCATTGCTGCCACCTTGTGTAATAAGATGTGTATTACATGGTCTAGTCGGCCATTAATGATTTCATGAATTACTGATCTGCCGTGTTGAGTTACAAACACCACCTCCTCGTGTTTATTTCAGGCAAGAAATGGGGTTTCTGGATTATACGATGGAGCGGAGGTCGTGCTTGGACCAGATGCTTCGTTAGAACACATGGGATCTGTCCCCAAAGAGCAGCAATTTATAAATCAAAAGATGAGGCCGGGATCTGGAGTGCTCTCTGTCAGAGTTATCCCTGATGGACCTACAAGAGTTTTACAGGTACAGATTTATATGTGTGTATAGTTATATGAAATAGTGCCCCCTGCTGTTATAAGATTATTAGTCACCGAGGGGTCCCGTGACTGTATAAAAGCACAAGACCACAGCTCCGTGATTGCTAACATTATTTATAGTAGGAGGTACATTATTCCATATAATACACACCTTGGCTGCTGAAGAACCTCTTTCTGAAGATTAAGCGGGAGATTGCTGTCCACCATTGATTGAGTTATATGAAGTACCCTTATCCTTTTCATAAAAAAAAGTCTTCAGGGTCTGAGGTGTGTATTCTGATGTTCTGCAGCAGCTGAGATGTGTATTATGTTATGCAGTATCTGAGGCTTGTATTACGATGTTCTGCAGCAGCTGAGATGTGTATTATGAGGTTGTGTAGCAGCTGGGACACAGAACTGTATAATACATGCTGCAGCTGCTGAAGAAACTCTTATTTAATGGGAGCAGTATCTCTATATCTCAGTTTATCAGTGGTTGACACACGAGGAGGAACTTCCTCCAAAAGCCGTTTGCGACAGACTGCTCATACAGGAAGAGATAAACCGTGCCAAAGTAGCAATTATTTAAGGGTCTATTTGACATCGGTCCTCTGAAAAGTTTTCTTTTTATTTGTCACTATTAGCAGCTGCTCCTCTTTTCCTTGTTCTAGACTTGATGATTTTTGTCTTCTGTGTTTGCGCTGGGCTTGGCTTGAATAAGCGAAGCTGCAGTTTAAAGAATGGTGGTAGGTCAGAGCGGCAGCCTGAGCATCTGATGACGCAGGAGCTGGATTTCTGGACTCTTACTGTACTTGCAGTCACAAATCGCAGCAGAGCTAAAAAGAAGCCCCCAATGAGCAATATACACAGCAGGCATTACCTATAGGTAGTCACTTGCATATATTTTTGGGTTACATACGGCATTTGCTTTAAATAGTTTTCCATTTCCAGATTACAGACTTTCAGCAGCGCAGAGCTGAACGTCTCTCAAGTGAATTTGATGACCTTGGACAATTAGAGATGAAGAAATTCAAGTCTCCGGAGCTGGAGCAAGAATTAGAGGTTTGTATGTGGATACAGGGAAGCCGTCCTTCCCAGCACATGTGCAGCAATATCACTGTGTGTGTGATTTGTGATTGTCCCTTTTTTCAGGTGATTGTAAAACTACTGGACGGGATTGGGATTTCGCTGAACAATAAACTCCCAGAAGAGCTGGTGTTTGCAAGTTTCACAGGAATTAATGTTCATTACATGCACCAAGCTTCCAATCAGGTGCTAGAACTCCATATACAAAACGTGCAGGTACGGAACGGTGAGAATGTGTCCCAAAAAAATAATTAAAAGATGGGTGTGAGTATAAAAGATACATAAAATACTCCACCATCGGTATTGTGCATTATGGAGGTGACGTCTCCCTTAACACTATCCTGTTTGTGTTGTGCCTTACCTGGGCATCTTATTTTTCCAATACTTATCAGCCAAATGATCTCCCTCTTAAACATGGATATTCATGTGTTTTCAGGAGATAAGCGTCTTTCTGAGACATCTGGCGCCGCTTATCTCGTTTAAAATAAAAGCTGACTGGTAAAAGTCCATCCTGTCAGATGCTTGTTTCCCTCGATTGCAGGCATTACACCGCTGTTTTGCAGGGCCTATAAATATTAGATTGTCGCAGGATACCTTCATGATTGGTAAAATCTACTGTACACGGCCCATTCATACCTCGTGTTTATTAACTCTTTAAAATTTTAAACTATGTTTATGTCGTCTTCTGCTTTATCTTAGGTTGATAACCAGTTGATTGGTACCACTCAGCCAGCCATGCTGTTCGTAACCCCAAAGAGCATCGAGACTGAAGAAATGGAGTCAGGACCTGCAATACAAGTCAATGCAATGAGAGTGCCCAGCAAGAATGCACTAACTGACCTGTACAAGGTGAGGCTGCTCGTCTGCTTTACCCACTATAAGAGGATCCGCTCATGACCCCCCTCTATGAGCAGCAGTGAAGACCTGCTCTGAATGGCCGCCGTGTAATACTACAGCCGCTGCAGGAGAAATGCGCGTTTCCGCCAGCTGTTTGCTGGGAGTGGGACTTAAAGGGAATGTGTCGCTAGGAAAATATATATATATTTTTTTTTAGTTAAACAGTTAGTATATACATGATTAGACATTGTTCTAATTTTTTTAATTTTTTCACAAGTCAGGAAATATTATAAATTAGATTCTAATTTATAACATTTCCCTGTGCTGGTCACTAGAGGGAGCAATTCCCAAAATTGCAGCATTGGCATGTGGTAAAGCAACCTCATTGCTTTATGCTGCAAAATTGGAGAAGACACACTCGCTCTAGTGAGCTCACAGAATCCCCCCTCCTTTATCCTGGCTAGTGCCAGGAAAAGGAGGGGTTTGAATGTTCAAACCTACACTGTGTGCCGCCTTTTTTGAGCGAATGCACAGTGTAGGAGGATTAGATACAGTGCTCAGCAGACAGTATAACACGAACATACACAGACATCACATACACAAACATAACTTACCTGTCACTGCCACTCCCTCCGCTCCTAGTCCTTGCTTCTGAACATATGGACGGAAGCCGCGACCGGAAGTCGTCATCTTACTGTCCGGCCGCGGCTTCCGGTCCACATGAAAATGGCGCCGGAAGTCGCTCTGCCGAAGACCTTCCTTTTGGACTGTGTGGGAGCGGCGCATGCGCCGTTCCCACACAGACGGCGTACACTTTAGTGAATGGACCGGCTCCCGTTCGCATTCTCTATGGGGATGTATGTGCCGTATTCCATCTCTGTATGTGTTGTTAATCAGAAAAAAATGGCAGCCCCCATAGAGAAGTAAAAGAAAGAAAAAAGTACAACACAAAAACACAAATAAATAAAATGTATTTTAATTACATACTAAAAGCAATAGCAATAGCAATAAATTTGTGACCCCTTCCCTTTAAGGCGATCAGCTGATCGCATCGGGGACAACCCCTTTAATGCAAAAATGCGTTTTGACCTCATCATTCTTCTTTTTGGTCTCTGCAAGCCGTCTTCGCGGATTAGTTTTTTAGGACAGATCAATAAGCTGTTTTGTTTTATTTTATAGCACCTACTGATCACCGCTCCGAGATTTACAGTCCAGATCGAGGAGAAGTTACTTCTTAAACTGCTAAGCTATTTTGGCTTTGGAAAATCAGAAACAGGTACGATATTGGGTAATAGAACGGCACAAATATTGGTTTGCTGCAATAAAATACACAGTTGCAGCTCTCTAAATAGTAAACGCGTGTAACAAGATCGATCCTTTGGCATTTGCACTGTGTGATGTTAGGCATAAATCCACTAGGGGGCGCACAAGACTTGTACAGCTGATATAAACACCTTATACCCATTGGACTAATACGGTCACAATGTGAACAACACAAGGCACATAAAGACCTTCTCCTGGTGCGTTTGCTATAATGCCAACCATTGTACGTACAGGCACCTGAGTGTCACCACATATATGGGACAAGGGCTACATAATGAGAAGTTTTCAAACTTTATAATATACCTTGTTTCAGTTCTTCAGTATTTCCAAGAACTCTACTTCTTGTCGGTGAATGGAGACATTCGTGTTTTCATCCATAGGCTGAAAGCATGTACGAGCCTTATACTTTTAACAGCTTTCTGCAGCGCAACTATATAACATGTGAAAGCTCACTAAGTATGTACCGGTGTCAACTCCCGGATGTAAAGAAGCATAATTCCATTCACTGACTGCAGACAGAGGTCTTGAAAAGTGTTAGGAATTTTTATATTAGAAAGTTGCAGAATTGCTTTAAAGATTTTTTTGCATGTTGAATGGTACTCAGAGTTCAATGAAGAGCACAACAGGCATGCTGACGATTTGGATCCTGGGGACTGCGGCTACAGGTTCTGCTGTGTTTGCATTTTACACCTCCCGGCCTGTAGCTGAGACCTGAGTTTAAACTTTACAAATTTTGAGCTCTGCTCTACTCCGTTAATTTGGTTCATGTTTTTGTGACTGCTTTAAACGGGTGGTGGGCTTCCGACAACCCTTTCTTCTAAGTGGATCAGTCCGGTAGTTATGCCGCCCTGTTTGAGGACCGCAGAAAGAAGTGTCTCTTATTAGCTAATGTCAAGTAGTTTAGGAGAATTTAGAACTTATTCTTCCAAGTATAAGTACAGGGCGGGCCATTTATATGGATACACCTAAATAAAATGGGAATGGTTGGTGATATTAACTTCCTGTTTGTGGCACATTAGTATATGGGAGGGGGGAAACTTTTCAAGCTGGGTGTTGACCATGGCGGCCATTTTGAAGTCGGCCATTTTGTATCCAACTTTAGTTTTTTCAATGGGAAGAGGGTCATGTGACACATCAAACTTATCGAGAATTTCACAAGAAAAACAATGGTGTGCTTGGTTTTAACGTTACTTTATTCTTTCATGAGTTATTTACACGTTTCTGACAACTTATAAAATGTGTTCAAAGTGCTGCCCATTGTGTTGGATTGTCAATGCAACCCTCTTCTCCCACTCTTCACACACTGATAGCAACACCGCAGAAGAAATGCCTCCCGATCTGACCCCCTTAGACTTTTATCTTTGGGGTCATCTGAAGGCAATTGTCTATGCTGTGAAGATGAGAGATGTGCAGCAACTGAAGCTACGGATACTGGAAGCCTGTGCTAGCATTTCTTCTGCAGTGTTGCTATCAGTGTGTGAAGAGTGGGAGAAGAGGGTTGCATTGACAATCCAACACAATGGGCAGCACTTTGAACACATTTTATAAGTGGTCAGAAACTTGTAAATAACTCATGAAAGAATAAAGTAACGTTAAAACCAAACACGCCATTGTTTTTCTTGTGAAATTCTCGATAAGTTTGATGTGTCACATGACCCTCTTCCCATTGAAAAAACTAAAGTTGGATACAAAATGGCTGACTTCAAAATGGCCGCCATGGTCAACACCCAGCTTGAAAAGTTTCCCCCTCCCATATACTAATGTGCCACAAACAGGAGGTTAATATCACCAGCCATTCCCATTTTATTTAGGTGTATCCATATAAATGGCCCACCCTGTATATTCTCATATTCAGGCTGCGACCCCAGCGCTACTCCCCCCCTCCCCCCCCTCGAGCTGCTGTTTGACCTTCCTCTTCTTTAGCGCAGCGCAGCTCTCTATTCTGTTCTATAGGAGTTACAGAAAAAGCACCTCTCCATACCTTATCCGCCTGGGTACGCCGACAGGTCTGGTGACCCCCATCCGAGCACTGAGACCCCCATCGGTCGCTAAAATGAAGCGTCAGAAGTGCTCAGGTGAGCGCTGTGCCGCTTAGTTTCTCATAGGCTTTTTTTTGTAAAGCTGAGCAAGCGGTGTACGGGGCTCGATAGAAAGTATATTAGTCCGTACATCACTCGCTCAGCTTTCGGAGGAAAAACAATCACAAACAAAGCGGCACAGCGCTCATCCAAGTGCTTCTGATGCCTCGTTTTAGTGATCGTGGGGGCCTCAAGTGTTCGAACATTTGACATGTCACTATGATGTCAACATTTTTTAAAGAATGTAGTTATTCTTTAAATATTGATTGACATTTAAAGGGACACTAAACCTAATGTCCTATTTGTCAACGGAGTGTTTACACGCGCCGTCGAAACAACAGTCGTGTGAGCGGCCCTATTGAAATGCATGAGTCCGTGGGACAGCCGTTGTTTTAATGGCCGTCACGCGGACGAGATTCACGTTCATGTGAATGAGCCCTAAGTGTTCGTTTTAGTGGCCCTTTAAGATGTCAGGGACAGTCGGGAGCTGCCGCCACTATGTGTAGTGGTGAAAATAGAGGTCTATTCATGTCATTGTGTAAATCATGGCATTCAGAGGAAGTCACCGACATCAGACACTAATGTTCCACCGAACTCTACATTTATCAAACGCGAAATCCATTGAACTCCATGAAAAAGCCAGTGGGATTCTGTTGTACAGGTTTTGTTCAGACTGCGCTTTATTAGAGACCTAGAAAATCGTTTATTCTGATAATTACTGCAGATAAACCGCGCTTTAGACGGTCATTAGTCTTGCCCTGACAGCTGAGAAGGGGAGATCTATCTAATGAGACAATCGCCTCACTGTTTCATTTACTTATCGGACAATAAGAACTTCCTTTGTGATGCAGAGAAGATTTCTGGGTAAAGTTCAGACGTTTCTCATTAGTTCTTTGGTGAATGAATGTTCTTGGAGCAACTGCTTTTCCTCAGATCGGGGTTTTTAAGAGGACCGGTCACCTCCCCTGACATGTCTGTTTTAGTAAATACTTGTATTCCCCATGAAATAACAATTCTGGAACATATTTTCTAAGAATTCTGTGTGGTGCCGTTCCTCTGTTATTCCCCCTAGAAATGTATGAATAAATTGACAACTGGGTGTTACCATTCTCCTTGTCAAACAGGCGTGTCCCTACACAGTCTCACCTTGTCAGCACTGATTGGACAGGGTCAGTCTGTGTAGGGACACACCCCCATCTGGTAACACCCAGTTGTTAATTTATTCATACATTTCTTGGAGGAATAACAGAGGAACGGCACAACTTATAGTTCTAAGAAAATATGCTCCGGAATTGTTGTTTTGTAGGGAATATAAGTATTTACTAAAACAGACATGCCAGGAGAGGTGACTGGTCCTCTTTTAAGGGGAACTTCATTTCATCTCATACTATATCACATATTGTTGAGTTTCTGTAGGATTAGACCTTCCTCTAGTGGTCCTGTGTAGCGCACCTGTACACTTTCGACACTGGAAGATTTCCACCTCTGGAAAGTTCCAACATACTGCCCATCATAGTCCTATTAATCAGCAATATACTTCATTTTTTATTTCAGAATATTTTTTTAGGTGCACACGATATCCCCATGGATTAGAAATATAAGCTCTATTTTTGTGATGGAAAACGCCAAAGGGGTTTGGCTGCTCTACGGAGCGCGGTCGCCTCTTTTTTTTGTGGAAATCTTAGTCTATAAACTTCCACCAGTGTTTCCTCTGACATCTTTGTGATCTACATTTAGCTAAAGTTCTAAAGTTGAACTCAATAATAAAATAAAATGCAGTAGGCTCCCCCTAGTGGTGGCTGCAGGTAGGCAGAATTTTATCGTTTAGCCTAATGTCTATGCAGAGGAATTGGAGCTCTGTATCAGAAAAAGGAGCTAGGACCCCTATAAAGATATATTAAGAAATGAATCACTGGAGAATTCTTTACCTATTTGGATTTAAAAAAATTATATTCTAGTGTAAATATTAATTTTAACATTCTATATCGATTTGTCCAGTGATGGGATTGCTCTGTGTTGTATTTGTATATATTTTTTTGCCTTCTAGATACATAGAAAATCACCATCGAGACCAATATAGAGTGTTAAAGGCATTGTCCAGTCCCTAAAAATTGATGGCCTATCCTCAGGATATCTGATCAGTCGGGGTCCCACTCGTGACAGCGCTGCTGATGAGCTGTTATGAAGGGGCCACAGCGCTCGTACGATCGCTGCTTCCTCTACATTCCTTATCTGCTCGTACTGTGAATCGCCGACACCCTTGTAGCGACAGTTCACAGTATTACAACCTTCTCCCATTGAAGTGAATGGGATATGGCTGTAGTAATGTGAACCACTGCTTACAAGCGTGTCGGCGATTCACAGTACGAGCAGATCAGGAATGAAGGGGAAGCAGGGATCATACGAGCAGATCAGGAATGAAGGGGAAGCAGCGATCATACGAGCAGATCAGGAATGAAGGGGAAGCAGCGATCATACGAGCAGATCAGGAATGAAGGGGAAGCAGCGATCATACAGCTGATCGGGAGTAGGACCCCGGCCGATCAGATAATGATGGCCTATCCTGAGGATAGTCCATCAATTTTAAGGGACTAGACAACCCCTTTAATACCGCCCAAAACACCCTCATAAATTACACGTTTCTCCGGCATTTGCAAAGAGTCTCATTGGACGCACAAAGCGTCCACACTCACATTGCTCCGGTCTTAGACGTAACTTGTCCTCAACTTTGCCTGCGAGATCCATTTATTCTCGCTCGTGACAATCGCCCATCTGTACAAGATCTTCTTCCATGTTTTGTTTTTATAATTCTAAAATCTGCTGGCACAACAGAGCTCCTGCCCAGTCCCAACACTTGTGTATGCCAGTCACTTCCATTCTTTATCACTGGTGGTCGGATTCTTATATATAAATAGCAGAAATACCGATTTTATATTTATGCCGCCATCTACGGATCATTTTTATGTCATCCTGGTCTACAGCTTATTTATTGCGGAGGGGGGAGGGGCATTCTCTGTGTTTAAAAAATAATAAACCAAAATCGAACCCTTCTGATAATGAGACTTTGCCAGTAGAAAGGGTTCGTTATCGTTACTGAACCACAAGAATTTCTCATAGGGCATTACCATAATGACACGGAGCTCCGTGCTGCACCAGCGCTTTCCTGCTTTTGTAGAGCTGCGGCTGACGTTAGCGCAGCACAATAGCTGGAAAAAGGTGAAAAGTGCATGCTAAAACCGAGGGGACTGCGGATCAGGAGATAGAAGCATTATTGAAGCCCTTACAAGTTGTTATTTAGCCCAGACATTCTGCTAAGCCAGAGTTCTGGCAGGACTTGAATAGCGAGAGTGCAGAACAGATTGCATAATTCTGTCATTGAATGCCCAGGGCAGGCTGGGAGGAAAGCTGTTCAGGGGAACGAGAGAAAAAAAATAAAACCGCTTAGTCGTTTAATTAGCCAGCACATCACAAAGCCCCGCTCAGCACTGCGCCAAGAGCACCTCGCAAGAATTAAGAGCTGCATGAAATATCTGCACATCCAGAGGAACGGTGTGAGCAGGGGAGGTTGTGGGGTTAGTAAGGAAACAATATATTCAACCATATTCCAACACCATCATCATCATTTACAACAGTCATGTTTAGAACGATTTGATCGCCGCGGGTCCGGCTTCTCTAACCACTGGTGATCGCCGGGGGAAGCTCTGTGCGACCTCTCGGGATGATGTAGTATCACATGTTAAATATTCAAATGAATGGGAGGCCGTATTTTACACGGTTGGGTTGAGTCCACTGAAGTGGGATCTGCTCTTTGTAACGGTAACCTGCCTTGGTTTATAGAGGGGGGGTGGTCCTGTCCTGAATGGGAGACCTCCCTCTTTGTGATGTCCATAATGGTGTATATGAGTTGTTCAGGTAGGGCTACCACTTTAAAGGGGTGATACAGTCACAATGATCCTCTGATATGTGAGAGATGATATTGGTAAAGTCTGTGACTGACCATCCCTGATTTTAGAGAGGTCAAGATCCTGCTCAGAGATGGGAAATCTCAGTACCAGAAATCTCTGAGCAGTGCCAAAGGGGTTTGACCTCTATAGAGTCCATTCATTCTAGAAATCAGTGATGGTCTGAAATCACAGACGTTTCCAATGCGACCTTCTCTCTTGTATCTGTGACATATCGGAAGATCTTTTTGACTGCATTTCCCCTTTAAAAGAGCATTGTTCTAATATCATGTTATTACCTGGAACTTTCGCTATAGCTGCGAGGGCAATATTAATAATAATCCGCAGGGCTGTGCGACATTAATAATCCACGTGGTTTCTTTGCAGGTCCATCATAGACTGTTTTATGACCTTGTGTACTCTCCGTACCCTTTGCAGACTATTGCAACTTTAGTGTACCTGAGGCCGCCTATATTGTACCTGAAACCGCCTATATTGTACATGTCATTTGCGGACTGCAGGTGACCCAGAGTGGCCTACACCGTGAGACTCCAGATCCTTTTGGCACATTTGGGGGCTGTTTCTTGGTGTCATTTTACCTCCTGGTAATACTCTATTAGGTATCATCCTGATTTTAATAGGTCTGTCATAGTTAAAGGTTTTTTTCTAATACAAAAACAAGACATCCAATCTTGTTCCTTGACTTGCATCAGATGTGAATGTATCGGCTTGCGTATGTTTATTGCTTATGTTGCGGTCAGTTTTCTCACACATTATAAAGTCATTTTTGTCTATTCTGTCTTTTAGACGTTCAAAAGTGGGATGAAAATATCTATGAGAAAGCCGGAGAGGAGAACGCCACCCCGCAAAGATATTATTTTGAAAATGTGAAAATATCGGTGCCACAGATCAAGCTGAGTGTATTTACATCAAATAAGCTCCCACCTGATCTCAAGGTAAAGTAGAAGCAACATCTGGCTTGAATGAGGCTTTCTTCTTAACTACAAACAACTTAAACTC
Source organism: Rhinoderma darwinii (assembly GCF_050947455.1). Lineage (NCBI taxonomy): Eukaryota > Metazoa > Chordata > Amphibia > Anura > Rhinodermatidae > Rhinoderma > Rhinoderma darwinii. The sequence goes on from NC_134696.1 coordinate 23,798,184, forward strand.
ATCTAATAGTATACCTGATCATCTAGAACAACTTTGTAATTTACTTACGGTTAAAATGTAGTTATTTTATCAATTCACATTCTGTGTGAAGTTACTGCCATTAGGTGTCTCCCTTCCTGTAATTTGCAGTCCACCCCCTGTTATCAAGCAATGTCTGTCCCTGCTTACAGAACAGAATTGACGGACTGCTGAATGTGGAGGGTTTCACTTCACTGCCTGCCCATACAAGTCTATGGAGAGGGAAGGGGGAACAGAGTGAGGTAGAAACACAGATTCGCTGCCCATAAAAGTCTATGGAGAGGGAAGGGGAAGCAGTAGGAGGAGCAGAAAGAGACAGATACACTGCCTACTACAAGTCAATGGAGAGGGGAGGAGGGAGTAGAGTGAAAAAGACACAGACAGATGCTGCAGTAGCTTTGTTATAAGTTATACCTCACCCCAGTGCTGGATTCACCGTTACACTGCTCATTACTGCTATATATTGTATAGAAGACCTGATAGCTGTTAGGCGCCGTCCACTGGGAATTAGAGATAGAGCCTAGGTACAGAGGGGAAAACTGCTAAAAAATGATTCATCATATACGACAACTTATTCTGAAAAGTTAGATATGCTTTAACCTTTCATGGACTTCTGATTTTGCTTGCTCTAAACTCATGTGGACAGGGATACATGGATGCACTGAATAACATTTGGTTTGTAGTCTCTGCTATAGTCAGGTAGCTGAAGGTCACCTTGCTTTCTGCACCACGTTCGATTGCTTATCTCCCATGGGAACAAAGGATCAATCATTTTAAAATCCAACATTCCCTGAAATCTGCCTTCTGGGGGAGAATCTGGAGGTCTCCATACACATTGGATCATCTGCCGATCCCACTGAAATTGGCGGGTTTTGCCAAGTTTCATATATTATGCATGGGCACCTTAAGGAAGGCCCTGATATAAGACCTAATGCAGCTCGGGGTTATCCATCCCTTGTGATCATGGTTAAATGTACCAAACGTGACTTAAGTAACGAAATCTCACACAAGCAAAGAGCGAGCAGAAGAACTCCTTGCTATAGTGGCCCTGGTTGAGTCTTAATCCAGGATCCCAGTTCTGCAGGTAGCAGTGTTATCCACTGAGCTATTATGGTGTCTAATACTCCAAATACACTTGAAGGGGCTGTCCAGTGTGTGTATTACCCTTTATGTTACAATGTTACCCCAACAAAAATCTGATCACGGGGGCGTCTTTCTGTTTGGACCCCTAGTGGTCAAATGGAATCTGCATGGGAACCCAGTAGAAAGTGTTTAAGGGCTATGTCCACTTTTGCAACTATTTTACTTAATTGCTCCAATTCATCTAAAATGAATGAAATAATTTTTTAAGTGCTCCTGATTAAAAAAATATCCTACCATTGTGTGTATACAGCTTCTATGCAATCCTATGCATCTCCATGGTTACATACTACAAACAAACCCTGTGTTGTCCAATCCTGCATTCATACTCCCTTCCATCTGTCCCCCTTCTTCATTCTAACTTAAATTCAGTAAAATAGTAAGAAGTAAGGGATAGATAGAGTAGTAACACACGACTGCAGGATCAGACTACACAGGGTTTGTTTGTAGTCTGTAACCATGGAGACACATAGGTATGCATCGGAGCTGTATACACAAAACAGTTGCACATTTTTAATCAAGACTATTTGAGAAGATGCCTAATTTTGCATTGACGCAATAAAATAATTGGTTTCAAAGGTGAATATACCCTTTAAGTAGGTCTTAAAAAGTAAATCTCCCCCTTTTATTACTACCCTAACTGAAAGGACTGTATAATAGTCTTTGCTTCATAGATTGCAGAGATATGATGTGGATTCAATGTGTCCATTGTGACTTGTAGGATTGGAAGGAGCTGGCCTTTTATTTGGTGGCTGCCAATGTTGCGTATGGCCCATTGCCCCCCGATACAGATCTGCCATTGTGTTTAGAGTGCATGTCCTCTCTAAATCCTCCCGTCACATAAGCCGTACTTTTCCACTGTCATCTTATCTTATTGAATTAATGCCCCAAATTATTTCCTCCGAGTACAGATGTTAAAGTTTCGTTACAAGGTCTCGTCACGCATCAGTTCTTCAAAAGTGAAACTCCAGTGACCCAGAAGAGGGTTTTCACACACATCATTAACTTTCATAGTTTTCTGCTCCATTAAACTCCAAGTCCCTGTCTACAGGTGGCAATATCAAGGAGAGCCAATACTAATACCCATGTTACTTCTCCGTCTATAGAACATGTCGCACATTTATTTTTATCTGTTAGTTTTGGGGGAGTTTTTTAATGAAAAAACTTTTTTCACTTGCAAAGAATTTTGAGAATTACCTCCAATCCCCGAAAACATGAACCTTTATCTTTCTGAAATGGTCAAATACAAAGCACAGCGGTGAGATCTCCGGACATGTCAGTTTTCATGAATACTTAGGTTCCCAATGAATAATGAATTCTGGAGCATCTTTTCTTAGAGCTCTGTGTTGTGCCATTCCTCTGTTATTCCCCCTGGAAATGTATGATTTAAAGGGGTTGTCCCAAAATCAACAATTCTCACGTATCTACAAGGTAGGTGATAATTGTCTGATCACTAGGACCCCCACCGATCCCAGGAGTCCCAAAGCCCCAGTTCCTCCTCACTGCACCCCTCAGAGCTTGAATGGAGCGGCGGTCGAGCATGCTCTCTCTACTCCATTACATTTCTTTGGGACTGATGGAAACAGGTGAGCGCTGTACCCTGCTGTTTCTCCATTCTTAGAGACTTTGAATGGAGCGGTAACGTCCATGCTTAGTCTTTCTTACTGCAGTCAAGCAGTGAGAAGGAACATTGGGTTTGGGACCCCCATTCTTGTTACCGGTGGGGGTCCCAGCGGTAGGGCCCCGAGCAATCAGACAATCATCACCTGTCTTGTAAATAGGTGATAATTGCCAATTCTAAGAATACCCTTTCAATTAAAAACGGGGTGTTACCTTTCCCAGTGTTAAAAGTGTGCGTCCATACAAACTCTGACACTATCAGCACTGATTGGACAGCGTCAGACTGTAAGGAAAAGGCCCATTTATATGGGGAATGTTAATGCCCAGTTGTCAACATATTCATACATTTCCAGGAGGAACAACAGAGTTGATAATGCACAGTTTTAAAGAAAAGATGCTCCAAAATTTTTATTATGATGGGAATGCAAGGATTTACTTTAAAGGGGTTTTCCACCTTCAGACAACTGATGACCTATCCACCGGAGGGGTCATCAGTATATCAACCGTGCATGTTTGACACTCGGACCCCGCACCGATAAGCCGCTCCGGCGGCCTGCGGGCACCCGATGTTATGGCACAACATAACGGAGCCAGAAGCAGTTAGCTCCGTACATTGCATAGCGGCTGTGCTGCAGCTCTGCTCCTATTCACTTGAACAGTACCGCAGCTCAGCCGCTATTCCGTGACCGGAGCCTACTGCTTCCGGCATGTATGTCCGGTGCACTGAGGCACCGGACAAGCTGATCTGTGCGTGTTCCGGGTGTCGGACCCGCACCGATCATATACTGATGACCTATCCGGTGGACAGGTCATCAGTTGCTAGAGGGTGGAAAACCCCTTTAAATAGATGTGACAGGTCCTCTTTAAAAAGCATTTCACCCTAAAATAAAATATAGATCAGAACCATAATTCTATTTTGCGGTTTCTTCAAATATGACCACAATTGTAGGAATTGTTACTACAGAATTCGAAATTACAATTCTACCTCGTTATGCAAAGTGGGATGTGGAGAAGCATCGCTACGCAGGGTTTCCATTGAGAAAGGAGAGCGACAACGGTGACAACTCCTGGGGTAGCTGCAGTGGGGGACGTGTCGGTTACCCCAGGTCATACTTATAGGGTCAGAGAAGTAGGGTTTGTTGCTCATTAGGGCTGATTTATCTGTTCTTGTGCCTGCAGAAATGTCATGGGGGAACAAGGTGGTCGCTGGGGAACGTCTGACTTTCTTGAACTGATCAGTGGCGCTGCGGGGTGAAGGAGTCCGGGAATCTGTGTGAAAACTTAGTCTTGTCCCTTTATTACATGTTCTGTTTTCTTTTAGGCTTTGAAGAGCACTCTGGGATTTCCTCTGATCAAATTTGAGGATGCTGTAATTGATCTGGATCCTTATACAAGAGTTCATCCATATGAATCCCGGGAATTCATTATTAATGATGTCCTTAAACACTTTCAAGAGGTGAGCTGTGTATAGTCCTCGGTGTCAGCAGACTACAGTCTGTAATCTGGATCTCATTCACGGACTACAGGCTGCTGTCAAATAGAATTAAAGGGTCTCAGACAACCCCTGTCCATATGGACGACATAGATGCGGTCTCTTGCTCAGGACCCTTAATGAACGGATGTGGGTAGCTGCGATCAGCTGATCGAAAGGGTGGCTGCCTATAGGGAAGGGTTTGTCTTTAAGAGAAAACATCTTTTATACTCTGCTGAGAGGTTTTCAGAGAAACTAATAGTAATTGCAGCTCTCCTCTAAAATAAGGCTCTGTTCACACTTACGTAGCGAGCCTCTGTCAGGGGTGATGACAAGAATAGTTCAAAGGAACATTGACGGACTTCGTTACAAGTCCGTGGTTTTAATTTTCCGTTGTTCGTTTTCATTGTTTGAATCCGTCGTACGATAGATCCGTTACAGTGTCATGGCGTCTGTTATAAATGTAAAAACCAAGACGCTAGTGTGAACAGAACCTAAATCTTTCATGTCGGGTTTTATGGCATTTAACATTGATGACCTATCAGCACAATAAAGGGATGGCAACCCTCCAGGAAGCGGAAAAGCCCCTCTCTTGTCCATGTGGCTGTTTCTGGTATTGCAGTTCATCCCAACTCACCATAAATAGATGGAGTCTATGAGTTAATAGAGGTTAGGGAGGATGTATGTTTTTTTGTCAATGTTATACAGTTGCGTGACTATAGTTTGTGGTATTAGTCAGGAGATTGTCCTGGTGTATACGCGGGTCGTGGGGATATCACAAAGTGTGAACAGAGCCTGAGGTTAACATTTGACTCAAGAAAGGTGAAATTACTTGATCTGATTTTGCCATTGCCCTCTTACGATCGGGACGTTACACGGGTCATTCTCTTACAATTTAATTGTATTTTTTCCACTAAGATGTGAACATGTAAACTGCTACTTGTAGGGCACGACTTGTATGGCTTCTCTCCTCATCTTCGCATTAGAGTTTATGAGTGCGCTCATGTTACCATGTGATGGCGCTGCTGAGCTGGAGTACAATGACTAAACCCCCTTGTTTTATTGTGTCTCAAAGGAGTTGCTCAGTCAAGCAGCAAAAGTTTTGGGCTCTGTAGATTTCCTTGGCAATCCAATGGGCCTGCTGAATGATGTGTCTGAAGGAGTATCCGGTCTTATAAAGTATGGAAATGTTGGCGGCCTAATCCGAAATGTCACACACGGCGTTTCCAACTCGGCTGCAAAGGTACTTGCCTAAGATTTATTTACGGAGAGAGTCACGAGATCCAATGTCTGTTTTACTGATCTGTATTATGGGGCTTAGGAGTTTGCAAACACGGGATGACTATAGTGTATGTGTCAGGCCATATGTCATTGTCAGTCCCTGGAAGTGCATGAGAGCTCATCAGACGCAGGCGCCAACAAGAGCGTACAGAGCAGTCCTGAAGCAGGGCAATCTATAGTATATGGGAGGGTTCTGTTTAGATGGCTATATATATATATATATATATATACTGTGCAAACATTAATTTCAGCTGTCCCTGGTATACAATAAATTGTTGGCTACAGTATACAAATACTGATCTTAAAAGTTGTGTCTGGGGTCAGCATAAAACTCTGAAGCCTTGCCCCATGCCAGGCATGAATCCTACATACTCACATGTCAGAATGACCATTAAAATGTTTAAGTGAACCTGTCACGTTGAGACCGCTTGTTACTGAACAGGAGGAGCTGAGAAGATTGATATATAGTTTTATGAGGGGATTAGAATAACTTGTCATTTTTTTGTGGAAATTCCTGAAAGTCTGGTCTTATGAGTCTAGTGGGTGGAGTCACTCAATGATTGACTGCCTTCTCCTTGTGAGCATGCAGCTGTCAATCACGGAGTAGGACCGCCCACTGGACTCTTTATCACAGAGCGAGCAGGGAGTTAAATCAATAAATGACAAGTTATACTGATTCTTTTCCCACAAAACTATGCAGTATATCCATCTGCTCAGCTCCCCCTGCTCTATAACATGCTGCCTGCAGAAAGGGACATATTCTCACCATGACAGGTTCTCTTTAAAATGTTGCTCGACTTATGAAGCATGCCGGTTCTGCTGCTCAAAATGTAAAACGGATGTCAGGAGGCGGGTCTGGCAGGTTCCTAAGACCTCCCCTGCAGTACATCACATTTACCTTTAGGGCAGGAGATGTGGAGCTGTCCATTAAAGCTTTACCCCATTCATCTTTGGAGTCTTCAGATGTGACCGCGGTTTCCCGATCCGCCTATCTATGTAAAACTCACATTGTTAGCGTATCGTAGTATTGACCAGCTGACATTTATATAAGACAATAAAGTGTTCCTAAGGTTTGGATCCAAACATAGAAGAGGTAAGTCACAGGTAGCCATCTATAGACTACTGGTTACTGCTGTCTGCAAGTCTAACGCATGATATAGAGCAGGAATGGCTGCTGACTGCCTTATAGGCGCCTCCGTCGAAGACATTGAAGCACCACCCTTGTTGCTTATTTTCTTAAGATGCACGACTCCTGTTCTTTCATCAAGTGAATTATCATTCCGTCTATAGTTCCCATCCGTCTCTAAACTAAGGGGCGGTGGATACGATATCTGGTGGCTGCTTACCGCGCTATCATAGGGATTAAATATGCTAATCATGTAAAAAAGGGGGCAGGGGTCATACCCACCAGTTGAATCCACTTTGTGGCGGCAAAAAACGAGAACGTCCCCTAAACAGATGTAGTACCCTTGTCGAAGCGGCAGTCCTCAAGAGTGGCACAGTTATCTACATGTCCTTCATCAGGATCCTGCTTAGGAAACAGTTGCTGAAAAGACAAGAAGCAGGACATCCCGCCGAATTCCCTCTAGGATTCTTGGCCAGTCCTTATCCCGAAGCCTCATCTGTCTGGTATTCCAGTGTATAATGTGCACATTATGCGGGGAGACTGGTGTGAATGCATTAAGGATGTATGTGGAGGAAGCTCCGAGTGAGCCCTGAATCTCTGAACGGCCTCTTGTTATAAGCGGCTTTCACGTTTCTAAATGTTGTACCAAATCACTCAGATACATGTTTACATTTCAAAAATGATTATGTTGACATTTAGAACACCGCTTGTGGTTGTCAAGACTCCTTTAAGCCAAAACCTAAAATGTATGTATTGTCTATTGGCCACATTGATATGCACTAAAGCATTGCTCTATCCCGCACATGCCCCGTGAGATGTCTCACGGCCTTTTATCTAAACTGGGTACAAAATTCCATCCTAGAAAAATTGCCAGAAAAGATAGTTAATTGATAACATTCAGACTGCCTGCAGCCACCACTAGGGGAGCTTAGGCCTTGTTCGCATATGCGGCGGATGCTCCATTAGGGGCCACCGTAACAGATTCCGTCGTTTTTGATGGACAAAATAGTGCAATGATGCGACAGATCCAGTGCTTCTGTATTTCCTGTTGTTCTGTTCTCTGGTAGAACAGGATAACGGAAATCGTAGCGCAAGTGTGAGCTGTATATATTTTTTTGCATTGAATGCAATAATAACATTGTATGCAATAAGCTCCTCGTCTCCACCTAGTGGTGGATGAAGACAGCTAGAATTTTATCATTTAAAGAAGCACTCCGGCAAATGTTTTTTTACTGCGAAGACTCACATTGAGGTGCTTTTAGACTGACTTCCGGTCCCCACAGCAGACGATGTAGGATACAGATAGTCTGAGTGGGATCACGTGACCCAACGGTGGCCCAGAACAGAGCTGCTAGCTATCACATAAAGTGCCTGAAAAGCCAATACACCTCACTACCTTTCACTTAATCACATTTTGAAACGCAGGGTGGAAATAACTTTTTCGGCCAGAGTGCTTCTTTAACTTGGAGCTCTGCATTAGAAAAACCGGAGTCTGACTTTAAAAAATGAATCAACACAGAAAATAGAACCTACAAACGACCTGTTGTTCAAAGGTTGAAGTCTTTATAACTGGGACTGTTGGGCAACAGATTATTGATATTCTCTTATTATTGTGTCTTCTATAAATTTCATGCAATTTATTTGTCCATGGTGCCCATACACTATAGTGGGCGAACCGGCTGGCCAGCTATCTAATGTGTATGGGGGTGTCCCGAATCTCCTCTGATGTCAGATGTTGGGGGAAAGAAGGATCGGGCATGTGGGATTTGAACAGTCCTACTCTTTTGTTGATGTGGGAGATAAGCCAATGCTAAACATCTCACAAGGCTCTTTTACATGGGCCAATGATCGGGAAAACGAGCGATCATCGGCTGATCAGTTCATTTATGCGGAGATAAAATGGTCACTAGTCGGCAGCACATCTCTCTGTGTAAACAAGGGATGCACTACCGACATGATGGAAATGTATGGATACAAACGATCGTAGTAACGATCGCTCATCCCCAAACATAGCCGATCATTGGTCCTTGTGAAAGGAGCAAATGATCGCCGATCAACAAGCCGTCTTGACGATCAGCGCTCGTTTTCACAGCCCAAATCAAACAAGAATTTGGATGACCATTATCTAAAGTGTATGGCCAGCTTTACTATGTCTTTTTGTTTTATTTTTACTTCAGCCACATCTAAAAAAAAAAAAAATCTTTTAAGCAGCATCAATAAATAAGCCTGGTCATTTTTAAGACCTTCAGGCACCATCTATTCCAGAAGAGGCCAATGTGACGTGAATGATATTGTCCCCGGTTTTGAAGGGTTTTATCATTTGAAGCAGATTTCTGTCGTGTTGCCCTGGTTTTGCTCTTTATTCCCTTTAACTTTTAAAGACCTAAAGACTCTTAAAAAGACTGCATGAGTTGGAAGCGTAAGCTTTTTATGAGTTGTATCTGGTTTGGCCATTTTATGACTTTTTAGTTTTATAGTGCTGTTGTTTATGCCTGTAATGGCTTTTCCATGTATTCTACAACACGCAGTGGGTAAAATGCCTTCTTTAAAGCGTAGAGGTTCAGCATATTTAAATTGGCACACAACAGCGGGTTAAATAAAGTTCACCCTGCTAGGATTTAGCTCTGCCGTCTCCCTCTTCTATTCTGCTATTATATCTTCACATTTTTCTGTTTTTCACTTGGATCCTCATCAGTAATGAAATTGGGATATGAATAGCGATGAGTCACTTTTTTTGGGGATATAATCTTTGCCTTTGTTTCGCTTTGTAAGTCTTCAATCAGAATTATAAAACCTTCTGTATTTTACCATTTCGAAATATCTCAAATAACCAGAACGTTACAGCTGAGCGTCACTTGTTTGCTGACATATCTAGAGAGGGTCGTAAATAAAATGTCCAAAATTAGATATTTTTATGTTTTTTTTATGAGCGTTTTTGTTACTTTTTGGGTTCAAAAGTATCTACAGATCAAAATCACTCCTTTGGCAGCTGTAGACAAGCATTCTTCTTTGCTGGTTTCTGTAAATGCTTGCTGAGCGGGCGGAAGCGTGTCAGAGCTGTGGTGTTTTGTCTGAGCCAATCAGATGTCTCCCCCCTCCCCTCTCACAGCCATACACAGAGGGAGAGAGACTGCAGTTGCATCCCCCTCCTCCCCGCCTTCTTTGTATATGCAGCACATAAGTTCTATCATCTGTTATGTTCCTGCATTTCCCCTTTTCTTCTGTAGGTTTTCATCCTAGAATTCTACAATTCCTCGTGCAATCTTCACATACTTGTTGCCGCCTGAGATGGAGGTTCATAAAACAAACCTGTGATGCATAGAAATACATGTCATTGTAAAGTTTATAGAACTTCCAGTGATTACATCTGTGCAGGTACGGAAACTGCATGTACTTATAGCAATCACTATTGTAAATGTTGCTACTAGCAACATTTATGTTTAGACCACGTTCAGACTTGGCAGATTCCGCACAGAAAATCGGCAGCAAATTTACAGTACAATGTTAGTGAATGGGGTCTTACAAAACACCATTCACACATAGCGGATTTTTCAGACCCATGCCGTATTAATGGTGCTACATGTCCCAGATGGGGAGGATGAGCGGCTACAGAGCTCCAAATCTTCTGCTTTACTTCACATAGCTTTACCACTAGGGGGAGCTTAGGAGTTTAATTCATACTGTTTATACAATGAACTCAATAATAATACAATTTGCAGTAAGCTCCCCCTAGTGGTGGCTTCAGGTAGCCAGAATAGTATCTTATAACTCTCGGCCAATAAAGGAGATTTTGTGCTCTGTATATTAGGAAATTAATCAGCACAGAATTTTGGATATCGATTATTAAACAAAAGCGTTTCTCCACTTTACTATGAGCATTTTTTATTTTCTCTACTTGTGAATCTAAATGTAAACTTTTTTTTTTTTGTCCTATCCTGAAATATTGATCTTTGTTGAGTTTGCATCTGCGCAAAAGTTGAACCCAGACACAACCCCTTGTGACCACCGTATCATTGTGTACCCCCAATGCATTACTCTGGCACAGCATAATAGCGACCGCCTAGGTCTCCGCAAGGGAGACAACGCCAAATGCAATAGATGAGAGGGTGAGAAGGAAATCGCAACAATTCTGATGGTCTCCAGAAGATTTGAGGATTTCCCGCAACATAAAGGTTCAAGATATTGTTCCATATTAGAAGCTGAGAGCGTTAAGTGTGACTAAGGAGATTATAACATAACTGATCTCTCATGTGTCTCATGCAGAGCTAATCAACATCTGTTCAGATATCCAGGATTAGACCCATTTGGGGCAAAGTATCACTCGATTATGTTCAAAGGAACGTATAAGATTTCATTCCTCGCTCGGCAGAAGATGTACGTTAAAGCAACAATTCTGCATCTGTGGATTTGGCTTATTAGGGGATAAGTCGCTTCTTCATGGTTCACGCTCATTTTTTATTTTTTTTTAATATAATGTGCGAGCAAAAGTTTTTCCAGCCGTTCACTTTGCTGCAGTCCATAGGTTTTTATTTTATGTTGTTCCAACAATGGCTGGAAATTTTCCATATGAATTTATAGGTGTTCTTTGTTTTTTTTTTTTTTTTTTTTTTAATCAAAGGAGTTGCATTTGTTCTAAAGTCTCAAGTGGTAAATTAAAGACAACTTTTCAGTATACTTAAAGAGGTTCTGTCACCACATTATAAGTGCCCTGTCTCCTACATAAGGAGATCGGCGCTATAATGTAGGTGACAGCAGTGCTTTTTATTTAATAAAACGATCTGTTTTCACCACTTTATTAGCGATTTTAGATTTATGCTAATGAGTTGCTTAATGCCCAAGTGGGCGTATTTTTACTTTAGACCAAGTGGGCGTTGTACAGAGGAGTGTATGACGCTGACCAATCAGCGTCATGCACTTCTCTCCATTCATTTAGGCAGCGCATAGGGATCCTTTTAGATCGCTATGTGGTGTCTTATACTAACACATTAACGATACTGAAGTGTTTAGACAGTGAATAGACATTCCACGGGATCTCTATTCACAATCTCTGCACTTCGTTACTGTTTCTGTGGTAGTTACAGCAGAGCAAAGCGTGATCTCGTTGTAACCTGTCATTTACTGCTGTAACTACCACAGAAACAGTAACGAAGTGCAGAGATTGTGAATAGACATCCCGTGGAATGTCTATTCACTGTCTAAACACTTCAGTATTGTTAATGTGTTAGTATAAGACAGCACATAGCGATCTAAAGGGATCCATATTCGCTGCCTAAATGAACGGAGAGGAGTGCATGACACTGATTGGTCACTGATTGGTCAGCTTCATACACTCCTCTGTACAACGCCCACTTGGTCTAAAATAAAAACACGCCCACTTGGGCATTAAGCAACTCATTAGCATAAATCTAAAATCGCTAATAAAGTGGTGAAAACAGATCGTTTTATTAAATAAAAAGCACTGCTGTCACCTACATTATAGCGCCCATCTCCTTATGTAGGAGATAGGGCACTTATAATGTGGTGGCAGAGTCTCTTTAAGGTTCTCTTACACGGCCCGGCGTGGGCCGTGTAAACGGGTGCCGATCAATGAGACAGCTCGTTGATCGGCGCTCGTTTGCTCCTTTCACTAGGAGATATGCATGGGGACGAGCCCTCGTTACTAAGTTCGCTTGTCCCCATACATTATTATCATGTCGGCAACACGACTCCCTGTTTACCCAGGGAGATGTGCTTCCGACAACGATAATATTTTCGACATTTAAAACTATACAATCAGTCGATAAACGAACGTTTGCTTGTTCATTGGCTGATCGTTGCCCTGTAGGGCGATTATCAGGAACGTGCGTACTGTGAAATGGCCCTTCTGGTCACCCATATTGAAGACACATCATGTGATGTCACTACAGACAGAACCGTGTATTATTGACTACCCAAAATTAGTTTCAGATTTTATAATAAAAAAAAGAAAACAGTGCCCCCCAGTTGCACTCCTTTTAACCTAAGCTGGTTATAGATATAAGATGATATTAAAATGCCAGCCGCTATTTACAGTATATGCTCATTCAGATCACACGGGCATACTTGTTTGTCTATTCAGCCAGGATACTGGCCCTCTGTTGTTCCTAAGGGAAATAAAAAGTATTATAATATCATGGCATCCAGCTAAAAAGAAAAACAGCATTGTGAGGGGAACCCTGTCTGTCAGCTGCTCTCACAGTGATGCTGATTGGCTGTGCGCAGCTGACTGTCAGGCTGCAACTCACAATGCTCCTCTCCAATAACCTCGTCCGCTGAATGTCAGGCAGTGGCGTACATATACGACGAGGGTCCCCATATCAAAGATAAAATTTGACTACTTTCAAATGATTCTTGATACTACCACAGTCCTAACCACCCTCGACAGGAAGTCCTAGTGCCCCGATCCCAGTACATTTCAATGTGTGCTAAACACCAGCACTACACCCCTATGCACATTCTTACCACCTATCACAATGGGAACAGGACCAGCCTGGAATAAACCCCCCCTCTACAGGTTGCATAATGTCAGACACAACATACAACCCCCCAAAACTTGGGTTCTGGGAGCCGTAAAGTATGCGCTCTTAGCACCCACTTGTTTAACCCTTTATGGATATCCTATAGATGTCTATATATAAAGTGACTGTCTCATAACCGAGATTCTTTACACCATGAAGGCTCCCATCCCCCAGTGTTTACTAAACAGGTGCCGCCGTCTGTCTCGTTCTATTTATCGGTGTCATATAAAATTATTTCACATTCAATCCGCGCTTTTATTATAATCACGGAAACGGTGTCGTCCCCGTTAACGACACCCTGCCGCTCACAGTGACATACGCATATGTATGAAAAAGCGTATGAATTCCTCCCCGTCCTGGCTGCCTCCGCCACTGACATGGGTTAATTGCAGGAAATGCCGCAGCCCCCTTCACGTATGGGTCAAGACAACGAGGCCGTCTCCACATAAATAACATTCAGGACAAATCTGAATTGGGGGACGTCATAGACCCAAAGGGGGGGGGGTGACCATTCAAATATCCCTTTGTCTGGTAATAAAACAATTTTGCACGCAACTAACCAAAGTGTAGCTGTCAGAGCCTATTACGCACACGCCGGGGGCTTCCATGGGTTAAATTTTTGCGGGATATAAAATTGGGAAGAGAGGGTTAGTATTGCCTGCGTTCCTGCAGACGAGGAGGACTGCTCTGGAGAGCTATGGGTTAATGTATTCCGCTCTTGTGAAAGTTATCTGTTGGGAGTATTAGTTGTGTTTAATAAAGCGCAGTTGCCCTCTCCATGAACCCGTCGTGACTCTACAGTTGGGGTCATTCCAAGTTCAGGCTTTGGACTTTTGACTGCCTTCTGTGTATGTGAAAACAGTCCGCGGCTCCTGCCGGGATCACTTATTCAGCCCTGTAACACAAAACTATTGCCAGCGGGCACCTGCTGGGGGCACTTCACAGGAGGTCCATGGGGGAAGCTACCAAACTCATCATCCATTTACAGAGATAAAACCAGCATGGGGGTCCTCTATGGGATAACTAAGCTAATCACGGCGTCCCACCCTGACAGCCTAGCAAGCCAACATGTCATTGTCTGGCCGCATGGCTGAGCCCCCACAATAGAGTGTTGGCTAATTAATGGTTCTTTAATTATGGCTGATAACGTGGAGATAAAGTCACTCAACCTCAAAACAACCGTTTGGTTTTTTTTTTCCTCTTGGGTATATGTTTGGATATTGTGATGACCAGAGCAATTTTTTTTGTGAATCGAGTTTTTGTAAAGTTTGGGTCAAAATTGAAAGGGTTGTATCACGAAGGTTCCTTTTACACAGTCCAATGTGGGCCGTGAAAATGAGCGCCGATCAACGAGAGCGGTCGTTAGTCGACGCCCGTTTGCTCCTTAAAAAGGACCAATGATTGATTATGTATGGAGAGGAGAGATCGTTACTCTGATCGCTCGTCCATATACATTTCCATCATGTCGGCAGCCCGTATCCCTGTTTACACAAGGAGATGAGCTGCCGACAACGATAATATTTTGTCCTGCATAAAAGATGCGATCAGCCGATGAACAAGCGATTTCTCGTTAATCGACTGAATGCTCGAGTGCACGATCGTTGGCCCGTGTAAAAGAGCCTTTAGGCAATATGGATGTCATAAACGGGGAACCCCGTTCGGCACTCCTCCTATGAACCAGATCGGAACTGACCCGTTTATGTATTATGTGGACTTGCCATTCATTTGAGTGGTCGCCATGTAAAACAACAAATGTATTCGTGGCCGCAACTTCTCAACCGCTGATTGCCGGAGCCTTGGCAAGTTGTTGATCTCCGCTCTATTTTAGAAAGCGGTTGTTTTCATGAGACAGCCCCTTTAATAGTAGTATTAAAGGGCTTTTCCGAGATACATTTTTAGATTGTGAACAAACCTCAGGTCTACTCCACACTAACATTGTAATTTACTTACTTTTTAAAAAATAGCCCCGTTTCAGCTCGTCCCGCGTATCTTGTGACGTCACAATTTCTGCTGCCTTTAGTGGCGTGCCCTATACCGATCACATGGGCTAGGAGCCAATAGTCCTAGCCGAGTAAACGCCTTATCACTATTGACATTTTGTCTTGAGGGCGTGTATGTTCAACGTGAATAATGTGCGTGCGTTGCCCCTGACACGCAGTCCTCTAGAGATCATTGAGATTTATGAGCGCATGCACTCTTATGTTCAGCCAGCGCAAAGATTTCTGGGAAATGACATAGGCATTTGACATAGGCCTCATGCACACGACCGTATTTTTGTCTACCCGTAAATACTGGCGTAAATACGGGTCCTTGGTCACACGTATTCGACCCGTATTTACGGGCACGTTTACGCTGCAAAATTACTTCAGTAAGCGGCAGCCCTTCTCTCTATCAGTGCAGGATAGAGAGAAGGGACAGCCCTTTCCGTAATAAAAGTAAAATTAAAATTCATACTTACTCGGCCGTTGTCTTGGTGACGCGTCCCTCTCCTGACATCCAGTCCAACCTCCCTGGATGACGCGCAGTCCATGTGACCGCTGCAGCCAGTGATTGGCCTGTGATTGGCTGCAGCGGTCACATGGGCTGTAACGTCATCCCAGGAGGCCGGACTGGAGGAAGAAGCAGAGAGTTCTGGGTAAGTATGAACGTCTTTTTTTTTTTTTTTTTTTTTTACAGCTTTATCTATATTGTGATCGGTAGCCACTGTCCCTGGTGCTGAAAGAGTTACTGCCGATCGTTTAACTCTTTCAGCACAGTGACTGTCCACTGACGTCGCCTAGCAACGCTCCCGTAATTACGGGTGCACACACGTAGTCACCCATAATTACGGGAGCCCCATAGACTTCTATGGGCCTGCCCGTGCCGTAATTATGGCCTGAAATAGGACATGTTCTATATTTTTCAACGGCACGGGCACCTTCCCGTAAGCATACGGAGAGGTACCCGTGGCCAATAGAAGTCTATGGGCCCGTAATTACGGGCCGTAATTACGGGAGTTTTACGGTCGTGTGCATGGGGCCTGACATACTTTAAACGTAGGCTGTGATAGACGCCTAATAGTGGCTTCCTTCACCCATAGACTATTATAGGATCCATTTAATGGATACATCATGAACTCTCATGACCCTTTTAATAACGTATTCATTAAACAGATACCATTGTAGCCTGAGGGTGACTGATGCCACTGTTAGGCATCCGTAACCCATAGGCTCTGATAGTATCTTTTTAACAGATACGTCGAGAAAAGCTATTGAAAAGCTTATAATGTATCCGCTTAACGAGTGCCGGTGACAGATGCCGTACAGCGTTACGGTCCTATTAGACAGGCAGATATTCTTTAATGAATGAGTGACAACTGATGATTTAGCGAGTCCTTTGCGGTCTAAAGGCGGTCTATTACACGTGACAATAATTGCTAAAGTTTTTCGCTGTTCAGTCGTTACTACGATAGTTGCTCGTTCGCCCAAACCTTATCTCAGAACTGCTAACGACTGTAAGATTTCTGATTAGACGAGGGGATGTGACTATGAATGATTACTTTTAACTCAGGTAGACGTAGCTGATCCACGGTAACCCAATGATTTATCGTTCGTCCGTTTGTTGAACGCTATTACGCAAGACCTTATACACAAATCCACACGATAATCGCTCCATCTAACAAGTCCTTTAGGCATGTCACCCATAGGCTACCATGTTTAAAAAAAAAAAAAAGGCTTCTTTTTTTTACTGGACTCTGCGTGGTGCAAAAGTGTAGTCTGTAATGCTATTTCGTTACGTTTTGTTTTTTTTGCCTCGGCGCGACAATAGAGCCTCATGGACTGGAGATTTCCCGCCACACACGTAAAACGCAAACAAAAAATGTGATGTGAACAGGGCCTAGACCGGCTGTACTCCAATGACAACTGGCTATACACCTATCACGTTCTCAACGCTCTCCAATGATCAGGGGGAAAAATGTGGTCAATGGAATGATAAGCATCACTTTTATTTCCAGACTTGAGGCCCCTTTTTACATGGGCCAACAATCGGGCAAACGAGCATTCACAAGAGCGCTCATTCCTGATCATTGCCCCTGTGTAAACAGGGCAATTGTCAGCCGATGAACAAGCAAACGCTTGTTCATTGGCCGATCTCCTCGTTTATGCGGCCAAAAAATTGAAAATGTATGTGAACGAATGATCATTATAATGATCGCTCGTTCCCATACATGGCCGATCATTGCTCCTTGTGATTGCTGTTTCATTGATCGGCGCTCATTTCACGGCCTTTTTTGGCCCATGTAAAAGGACCCTTAGATTTATGGTTGAGGAAAATGTCTTGATGCGCTAAAACCGTAAATCTACAGAACCTTATTTGTGTCTTTCATACTTTCCTAACTTCTGAAGCTCATGCGATCTACACGGGGATCGTGTGGACATTTCACAAACCCCTGTATCTTTTATCCTAAACCTCTCGTGAGCTTATTATCCAGCCAGTTCTTCAGAAGGATGGAAGTGACACCATATACTCCAGGTTTTGTGCGCATTTTTCGACCCGAGAACTTGTGTTCTCATCCATTTCTTCCCTTTTAATCCGCAGTCGAATTTCTTTGGGAAGGTGAACTTTTCACCCAGACTATATGGATTTTTCAAACTGGAGTTTACAAAGAAAACGCAATCCTTATCTAGCCATTAAATAGGATTTGGTGTAAGCTAGCAGATGTTCGGCTTTCCTTCAAATACGGGAGTGAGGGGAAAGTGGTGAAAGATGCTAGAAGGAATCCGGCAGTAGCCCGCAGGGTGCCAGCCTTACTAATCACACCTGTGTACACACTTTGTTAGCGAAAGAGATCATTTTGCCTCAGTGCCCCTCTGCTAATCCTTTTACCGCCAATTATTGCTTTGATTAAAAAAGATCATATTATAGGCTAATTGTTTGCTTGCACCTTGGCTGAAATTCCAGAGGTCAAGCAGAGTTCCTGGCAAATGTTTGGAAGTTTCTTCATTCCACGAGAAGAGTTTTCTCTCCTTCCTACTCCACATATATTTAGATGTTTAATTACGGACTATATATTGAGGCATTCCTCCAACGTAGACCTATGGACATGATGTGGTTAGTGGGGCACTTTCTCTAACGCCAATGAGAGAATCACATATGTTATGAAGAACGTAGACGTATTCTCCTAATATAAGAGGGTAACTTATAGATCTTCAGGAACTGAAAGTGGTTTGATGGAGTTTCCAGGATTAGGAACAAAGGATCTGCTTTTTTTTATTTTTCCTAGTAACAGCGCCACTTTTGTCCATGGGCTAGGACTGGTATTGCAGCTCATGAATGGGCCTGAACTGCAGTACCAGACACAGCCCTTGGACAGTGGTGGCACTGTTCCTGGTGAAAGAAAGTAGATCTTCTTTCTTATTCTGGACACTTTTATACATAGCAAGGTATTCTAAAACCGGAAGGCGTTTACATCCCTCACGCCAGTCATATCAAAAAAACAAGTAAGGGCATATTTTAACAAAAAAACATATAAAAGGAAAGCAATCCTATTCTTCATGAATAAAAAGGCTGGGTCAAGGCTCTTTTACACGGGACGATGATCGCCTCAAGTGTAAACATGCCTGTCGATCAAAGAAGAAAACGCTCGTTTGTCGGCGATCGCATCTTTTATAAGGGCATAAAAATTATAATTCCTCGGTGTATGAGGAGGAGTTTAAAGGAATGATCAAACCCCCTGTCGATCGTTGCTACAAGCGCCAACTGACTTTCTATATTGTCGATCAGCGCTCGTTACGGGCAGTAGATCTGCCCATGTAAAATGCCCCTAAAAAGAACTTGAATTTTTTTTAAAAACCCCTTTAAGATAAAATGTCCCTAAGGGAATATGTCATCTGTCTATATCTCTCCTCACTGTGAAACAAAGCCCATAAAAGAATGAAGCCTTTGTGATTACCTTTGTTATGGAGCGGCTTTTGTTGCAATGTTTTTCATTTTCATGTCTGTGTTCTGGTCAGATACCCAGGGGAATATATTGACCTTCGCATAGAATGCGCTGAAGTGCATTAGATCAGATTTAGAGAACCTGAAATTAATGTCCAATTTCGAGTCGAAAAACCTGAGCGTGACCCTAAATCTGTGGCTGCGTTCCAGCATCAACTTCTCAAGTGGCCACTCGAGGATATTAAGCAAGGACAGAAAACGGCAATTTCTTCCCAGAATACGGTTCACCCGCAGTGCACAACTCATCTGAAAGCAAGTATGATTGTTACTTCATTGTAAAAGGCCGCCACTATCGAGCCGCAGCTGGAAGACCCATTTACATCATTGTTTTTCTATTCACTACCAATGTAAGTGGTACATTATGTGCACAGAGCTGCACATTATATAAAAGGCTGCCACTATGGCACATGGTATGGTATGGATTGTATCCAAAGCGACTGAGTCACTACAGTCCAGTATTACGGAGCCGAGACGCTCCAAATGCCGCTGTATGGCGCCTCATTGCAGTCCCATAGTCGACTCTAGAAGCCACGCCTCTAAGGGACGATCCCTCTAATACAGGATGCAATGGAACATGCCACCGTTTTTCTCTGATGAATTCCACGTGAGAAAAATAATTTCTATTTGTATATAAAATGAGAGGCATACGGAGGCACACCGTCAGTGGCCGGGAGCGTCGCTGTGCAGTGAAAACTATGAAGGGGACTTTGGGTTATTTTTAGGATCAGCCGTTGGACCCGATCAAACATAAAATTATGGCTTATCCTAGCGCTATGCCAGCACTTTGTGTGACGGGAATAATCATTTAGATAAATAGATACACTATATGAACAAATGTATTGGGACAGTGATGTTGGATGGGGTTGAGTTCAGGACAGTCAAGTTCTTCCACAGCAAAGTCATCCACCATGTTTTTATGGACCTTGTGCACTGGGACGCAGTCATGCTGGAACAGAAAAGAGCCGAACCCCAAACTGTTCCCACAAAGTTGTAAGCTACAATTCTCCAAAACGTCTTGGTATGCTGAAGCCTTAAGATTTCCCTTCACTGTAACGAAGGGGCCGACCCCTGAATAACAACCCCATAGCATTATCCCTCCTCCACCAAACTTTACAGGTGGCACAATGCAGTCCGGCAGGTAACGTTCTCCTGGCATTCACCAAACCCAGATTTGTCCATCAGACCGCCAGATAGAGAAGCGTCACTCCACAGAACACGTTTCCACTGCTCCAGAGTCCAGTGGCGGCGGCTTTACACCGCTCCATCCGACGCTTGGCATTGTACTTGGTGATGTAAGGCTGGAGTGTTACTGCTTGGCCATGGAAACCCCTTGCCATGAAGCTTCCGGTGAACAGTTTTGTGCCAGAGGGGGTTTGGATTCTGCAGTTATTGAGTCAGCAGAGCGTTGGCGACTTTTATGCACTATGCGTCTCAGCACACGGTGACCACGCTCTGTAACTTTACGTGGTCTGCACTCTGTGACTGATTTGCTGCGGTTCCTAAACGCTTCCACTTTACAATAATATCACTTACAGCTGATGGTGGAATATTTAGAAGGGAAGAAATTTGGAGAACAGACTTGTTACATCGGTGGCGTCCTATTACAGAACCGCTCTGGAATCCTGAGTCTCTTTACAACGGCCCATTCTGTCACAAATGTCTGTAAAGGCGACTGCACGGCGAGGTGCTGATTTTATACACTTGTGGGAATGGACTGAAACGGCTATTACTCCTGTCAAACCTAATGAAATTTGCAAAGCAAATGTGAAATGAGCAAAAAATTTTAAAAACCACACATGGCGCTCTTGGGATGAGTTTCATGCATTGTTTAGGCTTCTTATAATTTCATTGTTTCTGATCCAGGTCTCCAAAAGAATAAATTACGTGATTGATATAGATAGATAGATAGATATATATATATATATATATATATATATATATATATATATATATATATATATATATATATACATACACACACACACCCTACCGTTCAAAAGTTTGGGGTCACCCAGACAATTTTGTGTTTTCCATGAAAACTCACACTTATATTTATCAAATGAGTTGCAAAATAACTAGAAAATATAGTCAAGACATTGACAAGGTTAGAAATAATGATTTTTATTTCAAATAATAATTTTCTCCTTCAAACTTTGCTTTGGTCTTGGAATGCTCCATTTGCAGCAATTACAGCATTGCAGACCTTTGGCATTCCAGCTGTTCATTTGCTGAGGTAATCGGGAGAAATTTCACCCCATGCTTCCAGAAGCCCCTCCCACAAGTTGGATTGGCTTGATGGGCACTTCTTGGGTACCATACGGTCAAGCTGCTCCCACAACAGCTCTATGGGGTTGAGATCTGGTGACTGCGCTGGCCACTCCATTACAGATAGAATACCAGCTGCCTGCTTCTTCCCTAAATAGTTCTTGCATAATTTGGAGGTGGCTTTGGGTCATTGTCCTGATGGAGGATGAAAATGGCTCCAATCAAGCGCTGTCCACAGGGTATGGCATGGCGTTGCAAAATGGAGTGATAGCCTTCCTTATTCAAAATCCCTTTTACCTTGTACAAATCTCCCACTTTACCAGCACCAAAGCAACCCCAGACCATCACATTACCTCCACCATGCTTGACAGATGGCGTCAGGCGCTCTTCCAGCATCTTTTCAGTTGTTCTGCGTCTCACAAATGTTCTTCTGTGTGATCCAAACACCTCAAACTTCGATTTGTCTGTCCATAACACTTTTTTCCAATCTTCCTCTGTCCAATGTCTGTGCTTTTGCCCATATTAATCTTTTCCTTTTATTAGCCAGTCTCAGATATGGCCTTTTTCTTTGCCACTCTGCCCTGAAGGCCAGCATGCCGGAGTCGCCTCTTCACTGTAGACGTTGACAC
This sequence comes from Rhinoderma darwinii, assembly GCF_050947455.1. NCBI lineage: Eukaryota > Metazoa > Chordata > Amphibia > Anura > Rhinodermatidae > Rhinoderma > Rhinoderma darwinii. Next base: position 23,820,249 of record NC_134696.1, read on the forward strand.
TGGCGTTTTGCGGGTACCATTTAATGAAGCTGCCAGTTGAGGACCTGTGTGGCGTCTATTTCTCAAACTAGAGACTCTAATGTACTTGTCTTGTTGCTCAGTTGTGCAGCGGGGCCTCCCACTTCTCTTTCTACTCTGGTTAGAGCCTGTGTGTGCTGTCCTCTGAAGGGAGTAGTACACACCGTTGTAGGAAATCTTCAGTTTCTTGGCAATTTCTCGCATGGAATAGCCTTCATTTCTAAGAACAAGAATAGACTGTCGAGTTTCACATGAAAGCTCTCTTTTTCTAGCCATTTTGAGAGTTTAATCGAACCCACAAATGTAATGCTCCAGATTCTCAACGAGCTCAAAGGAAGGTCAGTTTTATAGCTCCTCTAAACAGCAAAACTGTTTACAGCGGTGCTAACATAATTGCACAAGGGTTTTCAAGTGTTTTCTAATCATCCATTAGCCTTCTAACACAGTTAGCAAACACAATGTACCATTAGAACACTGGAGTGATGGTTGCTGGAAATGGGCCTCTATACACCTATGTAGATATTGCATTAAAAACCAGACGTTTGCAGCTAGAATAGTCATTTAGCACATTAACAATGTATAGAGTGTATTTCTGATTAGTTTAATGTTATCTTCATTGAAAAAAAAACTGCTTTTATTGCAAAAATAAGGAAATTTCTAAGTGACCCTAAACTTTTGAACGGTAGTGTGTGTGTGTGTGTGTGTGTGTGTGTGTGTATGTGTGTGTGTGTGTATATATATATATATATATATATATGTATTCAATCCTACTGATATGCTGTGGCAAGAGCATAAATGGGCAGTACATGCTCGAAAACCCTCCAATGTACCTGAATTCGAAAATTTCTGCAAAAAAGAGGGGGCCAGTATTCTTCCACAGCGATGTAAAAGACAACAAAGTTATTGCAAATGTTTGGTTCCAGTTGTTACTGCCAAGGGTAGCACAATTAGTTATGAAGTCTAGGGGGCAATTACTTTTTCACTTGGAGATATAGGCGATCTATTTCTATTTACTCGTGGTGTCTTTCTCTCATATTAAAATTAGTTGGATGATTTATTCGTGACAAATTAGCAGCCAGTAATAGGAGAAATCAGGTGAGAGACATATACTTTTTCACAGCACTATGTAAATATATAGCTTCAGAAATGGATTCTTTGGTCAGGGCAGGTTTTATAATGGGGTATCGAGGCCCATAGCATTAAGCGGGGGTTACATGGGCATATAATGATCTATGCGTTATAATGCACTAATGTCAGCAGCAAACATCACTTACACATGACGACCCCTGTTTAACCTTTCTGGAAGCTTATAGGAATGCTACGCAGTAACATGGTTATCTTATACTACATATATTCTGGAAGTCCTAAGACAAATAGTCTTGTCACAGAAGACTTCAGCTGTGAAATGCAAAATATGGCAGCTGCTGCAGAATCAAAGACCAGGAACGGACCCATTCCTTCTGTGAGCACTCAACATACAGAAGCTGCATACGTAACTCCGAAAAGAATGATAAAATTACCATTTTGATGGCATGCATCCTGATATTAGACCAGCATATGAATACAGAACCAAGTATGTGTGTGTGTGTGTGTGTATATATATATATATATATATATATATATATATATATATAAAAATCTCATACTGTTTTGTGTGTAGAGCTCCTATGCAGGCTTATGCGTCTCCATGGCTACAGACTACAAACAAATGCAGTGTGTAGTCTGGTTCTGCAGTTATGTCCGACTCCCTCTCATTTGCTCCTGTTATACGGTCTGTAGGTTAATAAGAGGCAATGCACAAATAAGAAGATGCATTGGAGCAATAAAAAAAAATATTGGTCGCAAGATGCACATACCCTTTTAATTCTCTACAGATTATAGACAATATGTGAGAAAGAGGAAGATCTAATACCCAACAAAGTGTGAGAGGATAAACATAGTAGTAGTGGGTAAGCTGAAAGTATGGCCTCTAAAGCCATGTTCACACAATAGAATTTCCTGCATGTATTACACACTAAAATCTGCCCGCCAACCACTTCTCATTGATTTCAATCTGTGCCATAACTCATACGCGGTTTGAAATCCGCGTCACAGAAAGAAAGAAGCGACAAAAACCACATCGGGTAGCCACACGTGGCTTTGCCCCATTGAATGTCTAATGTGGGAAAACCCCTTTAAGTGACAACTCCTAAAGGCAGATAATACATTTTCCAAAGGGGTAGTCATCACATTTTCCCAAAATTCTGAACAGCAAATCCACCTAACTATACAATGACACATTTTGTCCTCCTGTATCACTAAGCCCAATTCACTTGAATAAGTATCAGATGCAATACCAAACACAGCCCATGTTCAGGAGTGGCGCTGTTTCTTGGAAAACTCATGATCCTAGAAAAGCTAGACAACAAGACATGTGGGAGCTGTAAAGGCCGCCATATAGGTTGTTGCCCAGCTTTCCCAGGAGCATTTTTAAAGTGTTACTTAACTTTTTAAAAACTTTTGACATGTCATACGTTTTTTTTGTGGGCGTCTGAGCACTGAGACCCCCTCCGATCGCTTTAACGAAGCGGTGTGTTCTATGCCTTTTCGTTTCTGATCGTCTTTCCTCGGAGAGCCGAGCAAACGGTGTACGAACTCGTAGACTTTCTATTGAGCCTGTACACTGCTCCGCGGAAAGCCGATCAGAGACTAAGCGGCACAGCGCTCACCCGAGCGATTCTGCCGCCTTGTTTTAGCGATCGGTGGGAGTCTCCGTGCTCAGACCCCCACCGATCAAAACTTCCAACATGTCACTATGACATGTCAAAAGTATTTAAACAAATTTAGTTACACTTTAAAGACTTGACAAAAGAGGACAACGCAGTAATTTATTTTTCTGGTGGTGTTTTCAGTATAGAGGGAATTGCGCTTTGTGGATTGTATATAGATTTCATAATGTCAAAGTCATTGTGGTTTTTTTCTTCTTATTGACTACATGGCTATAGAAAAAAAATCCAGAACTACTGGAAGTGTGGAAATATTTCTTAAACCTAATTCATGTTTAATCAAAAACAAAACCAACTGTTTGTCTGAGTGATTGCCATGAACGAGAATAGTAGGGGTCACCAAAAGTTAAGTGTCCATGTGAAATGAAGACAGTCCATGCTGACGATAATATCAGTAAATATAAATGAACAGTAAAATGTGGAGGTCAGGACTGAGCAATACCATAGCAGTTCTCAGTTTATACAAATATAATTTCCATGGATGTTTTTGTATTTTGCTTGACTCATACTATAGTCCTTAAATATCTAATTAAAAGGGTTGTCCCATTTGGTCAGAAGGGTCCTTGTGAATAAGTTGATAACACGTTGTTCCGCTCCTTGGACCCCTAGCGATCAGTTGTGATTTGCAGGGCATCATGGCAGCAATTGTTAAATTTTCCTGCAGCGCCACCACAGGGGGAATCGAGCATTACAGTTTTTATACTGAAATCAATAGGCTGCCTGTGTTATGCACAGAATTGCCAGGTCCTCCAGAGAGAAATGGTGTTTGTAGACGTTTTCTTCTCCAATGAATTGATGGCGGTCCCGAAAAAGGGTCCCATCCACATGGGTTATTCGGGACTTTTAAAAATCTTCAATAGGGCAGGAAATGGTATAAAAATTCTTTTATTCGGTAGTCACCACCTGAAATACCCCATTCTCTGCCACTCCGATCTCTGAATTTCCTGCATCGGTCACATGCCATTCATCAGTTATTTGTCTCAGGGGTCACATGCCGTTCATGGGGCAACATCAGGACGGGGACGGGGGCATTTTTGGTGGTGAACACCTGATTTATTATTTTACACCATCCCGTGCTCTACTGAAGATTTTTAGATGTCCTGGATAACCCCTTTAATTCTCTAATAGGGTTTTTGAAAATTTGGTTTACTAAATTGAACAACCCCTTATCAACTTTAGGACAACAACATGGACCCCGTCCTTGTTGGAGGTCAGGCCACCGACCCATTATAGTTCTACTATGAAGTCATGTATTATTTTTGAAGGAAAAAAATAGAGAATAATTTCCCGTCCATAGGAAGACAAGTGAGCTCGGCATTACTCCGTTCATTTCTGTGGACAGGTTGAGGTCCTCAGCATCGGGTCATGTGTTTATCATCTGTCAAAACATATTCTGAAAGGAATTTTGAGAAGGCAATAAATCCACAACCCGGCCTGTGAGAGGAGCAGTTTTGTTCGTGTCAAAAATAAATTATTCTAAAGCACAAAATAAACTGTTCACGGGTCACATTGCTCGGTGTAATAAGTACAACTGTGTCTATGAATCATTGTATCGGCTGCCGTACTGCAATTGGGGTGCCTATTAGAACAGGGCACCCCACCCCTCAAAAAAGCCATAGATCTGGTTAGCAAGCTCCTCCACCATAGGGTAATGGTTTACACTGTGGCTACATCCATTGATTTGAGTCTTTATAAGAGTGAAGGAATCATAGTTTACCCTTGATGATTCGGGGGGGGGGGGGGCAAAAATTCCTTCATAAAGGGGACTACCGGCCTTACGTTTTATTTATCTAGCCCTCTTATTTCATGAAGAATAAGAGGGCTCTCCCAATACATGTTATAAAAAATATCCCCCCCCCCCCTACGGCACGCACTGACCTGAGTCAATAAGTCTTCCTTTCTCTCACTGTCTATGCAATGTATGAACAGCCGTAGATTACAAAGGACGTGTGTCTCTGCTGCAGACATGTTCCATACAGATAGTTTGTGGCATGGTCGCAGCAGGGACACACTTTCTGTACGATGTATGGGTTACACTTCACGCACCATGAGAGCGTTCATATACAGACTTGAGCACCGCTGCAATATTTACATGCAGAGGGGCTCAGGTCCTTGTGCATCCGAGGGAGGTGCATTTTTTTATTACCTGTATTGGGAAAGCCCTTTAATACAGGGCTAGGTTAAAAAAAAAAAAAAGGATGAAAAACCCCTTTAAGGCACGGGTCGATTTTGCCTAAAAGGGAACCCCAGAGACCACTCGGAAGAGCCCTGTGTTTTTCCTGAACCCTCTTTGAGCAGCAATGTTCTATTGCACTTTAGGATTTGGGTCAATATTGTATTTTTGGATGACTGGTAGCGCTGTCATTTATTCAAGCCCAAATGGAATTAGAATATAACCCTACATTGTCCAGGTGATAACACTGCGCTATTTGTTACAGTTTGCAGGAACTCTTTCTGATGGACTCGGGAAGACTATGGACAACAGACATCAGACCGAGAGAGAATACATCCGGTATCATGCAGCAACCAGTGGGGAACATTTGGTTGCAGGGATTCATGGACTTGCTCATGGTATGACTGAAAAAATTGTCTGTTTATTAATAGTTAGATCTTCTCATTTAGCCCAAACCTGCTGCTGGATTATTGTATGAAAGTGCATCTCTAAATGTTGCTGAAAAATCTTTCGGACCCCTCTTAAAGGGGTTGTACAGGATCAGAAAAACATGGCTGCTCTTCCAAAAATAGCGACACAAGTCTATGAGTTGCATCAGCTGCAGCTCAACTCTATTGAAGTGAATGATGCTGAGGTGCAATACCACATACAACCTGTGGGTAGGTGTGGTGCTGTTTTAGGCCTCGTTTTTCTAATCCTTGACAACCCCTTTAATGTCTACTTCTATGTATACTCCGCTCTTCTGAATATGTATGTGATTATTATATAGAAGCAGGGGTTGATGGCCATTTAGCCCTGGCCCCACTTATCTTATGGGGAACAACTTGTCCATAAAATTGTCAGGATATGCCAACAAATATCTAATGTCGATGTCTGCTCTAGAATTGAAGATATGACCAGTAGTTGCTCAGTGAGGTTGCATGGTCTCTGTGATGGGGTACTTTAGCCGTCCAGCGGAGCCACATTATTTGGTTATGGAGCCCGTCTACAGGAACTCCGAGCTGTCACAGTTGCGCATGAGTCATGAACTTAAGAAGTGTTGTTCACGTGAAGTTTCTGCATACATAGCCGCGCCATTAAATTGCTTGGAACTCTTTTGTCTTTAGGAATTATTGGCGGGCTGACCAGTGTAATAACTTCCACTGTGGAGGGTGTTAAAAATGAAGGTGGTGTCAGCGGCTTCATCTCTGGCTTAGGAAAAGGTTTAGTTGGAACGGTCACCAAACCCGTTGCTGGTGCTTTGGATTTTGCTTCAGAAACCGCTCAAGCTGTGAGAGATACTGCCACCCTTAGCGGGCACAGGTTAGTACCAGCGGCTTCATTCAATCATTGTCTGTTTTGGGAGATGTGTACATGGGTATTATAAGGCCATTTTACACCGGCCAAAAAAGTGTTCAAATGAACGCTCGTAACCGATCATCGCCCTGTGTAGTAAGAGCAACGATCAACCGAAGAACGAGAAAAATTCTCGTTCATCGGCTGATTGTAACGTTTATGCAGCCAGAATAATTATTGTTGTGGAAATGTATGGGGACGAGCGATCGGAGTAACAATCGCTTGTCCCCATACATGCATTGCTCCTTGTGAAAGGAGCAAACAAGCACCGATCAATGATTTGTTTCGTTGATCGGCGCTCGTTTTCACAGACCATATCTGCCCGTGTAACGGGACCTTTAGTTTGTGTTGTAACCATCTTATTAGTCCCAGGAGATCCTTTTCAAGTGTCGTAAAGCCTCTCTCTAGATGAAGGCCTCTTCACTGGCCAACAACCTTAGTGGCATGGTTTAGTTTTGATGTGTTGCCCATTTATAGTCCTATTAGTCCCAGATTTTGTTGGAAGGAGATATCTAACGATTCGCACAATATACCTGTGAATTAGACCCTATCGACGTAAGATTTTCGCTGGATCTCAAGACCTTCTGTTTAAAATCTATTTTCTATGGCCAGATTTACACTTGTAGATCACCTTGGGGTTCTTTTACTGGAAGTACCTTCGCGTTCTTGCTGGCTTATATCATACTTGGACATCAAGGTCCTACGTTCATCTGTCCGTGAAAGAAGTAGGTCAGCTGGAACCACAATGCTTCGTGATCTCATAGATGGTAATTGGATCCATCCATAGATATCATTTAGGTGGAATCGCTCTTTAAAATGAGTAACGCTCAGCCTATGAGTTGTCTGGATGACTGGTTTGGACGTGGAGGTTGCTAACCTTTTCCGGCAAAGTGAATCAACTTTTTCATATTCGGGATCTTTTTGATGAGTACAATTAAATTATTACCCAGAATTATGACTTCCAACCATGTATTTATTAGCATTTGTGATTCTACTGTATACATCCTTGTATATATTTACCACACACGTACATTCGGTGAGAAGGAACGAGAAGTCTAAATGGCCGCAGGATCCTACGGGAGGTGGGAAACGGAGGACAACAAAGTGTTTTAACTTCATTTGGCAGAGCTGCACCATATTCCTCCGGGGCGTTTGTTCATTCCTCAGCTATGTGTGGTTTGGAATCCAATTCTTATGCTGCTCCAAATGACTCTTTGCTGGCTCCGTTTGCTGTTTGTCAAGCCACGGTCATTTTTTCTTCTCCCTGACAGAAGGCCGATGCTGCCAGGCCTTTCTTATTTTCGCGCAGCTTGATTTATAAAGTGCCCACAGGTCCTACAAAATGTCATACAAGGTTTTTAACATAAATAGCATTTCAAGTCACAAACCTGGCCCAACCGAGAGCGAGAACCCACTTTTGAAATTCCACAGCAGAGTCAAACAGAGTACAAAGTTTACAGTGGAAAATCGTCTGGTTATAGTACATTTTCTACATTTGTTTATTTGGCAGCAACGTAAACCTCACAGCAGTAAAATCAAATAAAATGTGCTTCAAATAAAACACTAAAGAATCTGCCTAACCACCTATTAAAATGTATTTCCCAGCAGTACTTGTATTTAGATTCAGAGCTATAAGATGGTTCTTTTAGATACTTACCAGTATACCAGGGGGCTTGGTAGGTAGTGTATATACAGCACAGAGAGTGTAGCTCTTTACCTGCACCGTGGGTTCAGCAAAGGGTTCCTTAACAATAAACTGATCACCGGGTTTCCCACTACTAGGATCCCTAATGCTTAGCTGTAATCCATAGCGGAAAAATGGCTTCAAATGTGCCTTTTCTCTGCAGCGCCACCGCTGGGGAAATAAAGAATGACACACATCACATTGTAATCAATGATCTGACCGTGTAAAGGTCCTTTTACATATGGCAATTATCTATCGGGCGAACGAGTGTTCACAGAACGCTCATTCCCGATAATTGCTCTGTGTAGACAGGGCAACGATCAGATGATGAACGAGCAAACGCTCGTTCATCGGCTGATTGTATCGTTTTAAATGGCCAAAATATTATCGTTGTCGGCAGCACATGTTTAAACAGGGAGACGTGCTAGCGACATGATAGAAATGTATGAGGATAAGCGATCGTGGTAAGGAGTGCTCGTTCCCATGCTAGCTCCTTGTGAAAGGAGCAGACGAGCATCGGCGCTCGTTATATTGGCCAAAATAGGCCGGTGTAAAAGTACCTTTAAGCGTTGACGTCATCGGTCCTCCAGAGCAAGAAACGCTCTTTGTAGCTATTCTGGCTAATAAATGAGGGTCCTGGACTTATTACCCATCTGTAATAACTCAGAATGCCTTAATAGGTTATTTGAAAATGGGTTTAACCCATCGCAGAAAGTCTTTTTGATCATTAGGAGTCCAGTTGCAGCGACCCCCACGATCCTAGTAATGAAGGGGCTGCAGCAGCAGACCACTCCTTTAATTTAAAGCGTTATTCCCATCACAGTAAGCATTTCTGATCATTAGGTGTCAGACTGCATAGACCCTTACCGATCCTGGTAATGAAGGGACTGCAGCACTGCTTTAACAATCCATGCAGTTACCTGCACAGCTGATTGCTGACAGCGCCGCTGTGCAGGGAAAAACAGTGATGCACCTCAACACTAATCTTTAGTTTAGCGCTGTGGCCCCTTTATTCTCAGGATCGGTGGTTGGACCCGAACTGATGTGAAAGTGATGGAATATCCTAGCGATCTTTCTGTGATCGTTATATCCCCTTAACATCCACATGTGATTTCTGTTGCAAAGTAGTGGGGGAAGAAGTTGATCTTTATATTCTGTTTATTTGTATTTATCTTACTTTTACCCCTTTAATACCAAGTCCGACACCAAATTTTAGTTTTCTGTGTGAAGATAAAAGCTTGGTGACAACAGTGCAGGCGGTAGATTGGTCGGCTGTTTCTTCTTTATTGAACTCCCAGGTTTGCCCAGCAGGACAGAAGACGACAAGTTGATATTTGTAAGTTGTCTCTTCACTGAATGACTTAAGAAAGTTTGTAGATCCCATCAATGTAATGAAAACCAGTCGTGGTCAAGGCCACAAAGCGTCGGCTGTTCTCTTTAACAATTTGTTACCTTCCAATGTCACGGGTTGTCTAGCCTTATTTATGGCATATCGGTGGCTGGCATCAGCTTTATGGCAAGGGTTGTAAATTCAGCATGTTGATATCTGTAATGCCCTGTCCACAGTTACGACTTTGCTTTTTCTAAGGCTTCAAAAGGCTCATTATTAATGAAAGGACTTTTCCTTCTGTTTGGCTGAACTCTTAAATACTCCCCAACCCTCCAAGGCCCAGAACAATACATTTCTCATTACAGCCCGAGTATAAAACCCTCTTAGTTCCTGTGGAAAAATAAAATGAACATTTTTCTGGAATAGAATAACTGTCTTGGGAGAACATGATTCGGCCATATTTTCTCTATATATTTTTTTTTAACTTATTCCAAAATGCACTAAATATTGTACATTTGCAACAACAGATATTCAGAACTAGCAGACTTATAAGGTTAACCCATGAAGGAACCATCTTTTAAAACCTCCTAAGGTCAGCTGTTATGGCTGGGCAAAAGTTGCGGCCAGCCATCCATCCATTACCTCTTCAACAGCCACTGCGTAGGAAAGGTAGTATCAAATTAAAGAAGACCTCCATTGCAAACACAACTTTCCATGTCTGCACCCCCCGCCTGACTGTATACCACACTCTACACTTCTTTTATATATACTGTACTTACTTATTGAAATGCTGCCTTGTCTGTGCTTTAAAAAAGCCTCCATCTTGATTCTTAGATTTCCCCAGCTTTCTCTTCCTCTCTGCTTTGCTATCAATCCCATGATGCTTCAACACAGCATCACATGACCAGCTAAAGACCATACCATTTCTGACACTGTGATTATCATTCTCTCTATAGTCTCCTAAATCAGCTGAGAAACCATAAGTATACAGACAGGGAGGCTGCGCTATATTCTTCTACATTATCCCTGTGTGACAGGAACCTGTCTAAGTATCAGTGGTGGCTGATGATAGAAGTTTCTGTCCCCCCCTGTGTAATACTAGTGTGTACAGGAACTGCTGGAGCCTGTGATGGGTGACACATAGATCTCCATAGACTCAAGTAGAGAAAGTAGTCACCGAGCCGGATCCACTGCTTCTAAGCAACCGTCTCATTCTGATATATAGAGATAAATAACAGGAGGGAGACTGACACATGGAATACCAGAATGGTACACATAGGAAAGTTTCGTTTTAGCCGGAGTCTCCCTTTAATGGCTGTCCATTCTATACATGGATAGACTGGGTCTGTCAGAGCAGGAGCCTCTGATATCTTGCGGCTCTCCGCTTTGGCTCATAGAACTGGGATCCCAAGTTGAATGACCCACCTGTCTGACATCCATATACACCCTAATAGGGCATATGGAAAATGGTCTCAGCAAGTCAAGACCTGTAATGCACCCTATAGTAAAAAAAAAAAAAAACAACTTCTAGAAACACAGCTACTCACAGCATGCTGTAATGGAAATTGTTGCCCCTGTCACTGACTTCCTGGCTGCCTTGTGACTGTAAACAAGCAGAATTGCAGTTTAAAGCATAGGGGCGAACAGTGCAGTAGCTCGAGCCTCTGATGAGGCAAGATGTAGATTTCAAGCCGACTCACATCTATGTCGCTCCATGCAGAGATACTTATGTAATATATAACGGAATAAACAGCAGGAACAGAAGACAAGTAACAGCACCAGGACTTCAAAGTTGGGGAGATGTTGGTTTATTCACCACCAGGTGGAAAGAATGAGCAACGTTTCGGTTCACACCTGAGCTTGAGGTGCTGTTAATTGTCTTCTGCTCCTGCTATTTATATATAGATAGATAGATAGATAGATAGATAGATAATGTATACACACACAATCTTAGACTAAAGACCACAAATCCTTGTATCATTATTCTATAAATGCCACATTTTGGATAATCCACTTCTAAGTCAATTTACATTTTGGACTGACACAGAAGAAAAAAAAACCTTTTAATTCTTGGCAATTGCCTGTAGAGTCGTCTCCGTGTGGATGCGAGAAAATACTTAGCGCCTACTGGAGTCTTATTCATGGAAAAGTTTGTCCTGCCCCCAGTCGAGTATTGACTTACAATGTAATCTTGGCAAAGTGGATACTGAAGCGTAGGCACAATAAGTAATATTTTCGAGCATAAAGGCTGCGGGCGATGTTCAGATCTTGCTTTTCATTGTAAAAAAAATAAATATAAACATTATCATACATCACACATAACAAAATATATATTACAGATTAACCTCAAATTTGCGAATTTTTTCCTTCCCTCCTTTGGTTTTTGAAAATGTACATTTTCTCCCTGCTTTCTTAGTGGACGAACTCTTCTTAGCGTCATGTGCGATATACTCTGACCAATCAGATCTCTCCCTCTTCTCCTCCCTCTACCCCTTAACAGCATGAGTCTCACACATAGGCTGTGTGCCAATACTCATTAGATCTATGTCGGCTGAACCCGCCAATTTCGACCATCTAATGTGTATGGAGGCGTCACGACAATTCCCCGACAGCAGATGAAGGGGAAACGAAGATTGTTGGATTTCAACATGCCCGATCCTTTTCCCTCTCCCTCCTCCCCTTCCTTTCCTCTCCTCTGGGCCTTTAGTTACTGAAGTCAAGCTTTTTATTGACGGAGAAGGTTTCTAAACATTTACAGAGCTCCTGCAGGCAGGAAAGGGCAACTACGGGCTGCTGGAAGGTGAGGAAGATGCAACTTCACCCTAATGAATTAGATTTGTTTCATTTATTCACATGCACTACTGATTTATGTAAAACAAATAATAATGTCAGGTATAGTTTAAAGTCCAGGATAGTTCAGAAACATGAATTATGTTGATCGGTAGATTTCAACAACAATTGGATCCGGGATTTTAGGTAAAATGAATGCTGTTTTAGGTCATCACATTTTAAATAATGTTTCAGAATAACTTTATTGATTTTAAATCCCTGCTTATTGTGGGCTTATGAGTTCAGTGGGCGGTCCTAATTCGTGATTGACAGTTATTTCTGTATGCATACTCATACAGGGAAGGCTGTCAATCACGGAGTAGCACCGCCCACTGGACTCATAACCTCTCAATGAACAAGGATTTTAATCAAAGCTGCCTGCAGATAGAACAGCAAGTTCAACCTGACAGGTGTCCTTTAAGAAATACTGGGAACACCTCTCTGTCATCCTCTTTTGTCCCATATCAAACAATACTAGCACATTTCCTATCTGTGTACAAGGAGACATGCTTTCTTCCTTTTCCCCCTCCAGTGCTAGGTCATGTGAAACAATAAAGTTTCATTGCTCTAGGCTGAGAGGCAGCTTGCTGCTGCAGAAACCTTCTCCCCCTGCTCTGTCTGTCAAGAAGACCTTGAAAGATAAGTCTAGCCCTTCAACAGGCCCCGTGATGCAAATTAAAGTGACCAGGATGAGATGGCCCCATGATATTTCTAACTCATTTCTTCGAGACTCTTTCTGAAGCTTGACTGACAATTGATATTTTTTCTGTTCTTCTTTCTCCGTTTATCGTCCTCCTAATGTGGACTGTATGGGCAGCTTGTGTGAGTTAGTCTTTCAGCCCTCAAGAAGATAGAGCTGAGTTATTAATATTGACTCCCCAACCATTTTCAGTTTCAAGAGATGGTGCAGAATCTCAAGAATGGGTGCGAAAAGCATCAGATTAGAATTTCTCTTTGACCTTTAAAATGTAACTCATGTATATTCATCATATACCCTGCCATCTCCTCATTAGCTGCATCGTGCCTCAGACCGCAAGAGCCGCTGAAAGAATTGCTGATATGAACGTTGTCTTTAGACATTTTAACTCATCAGAGCCGTATAACTCATCCCAAACTATTTCATCACCATCTAAGGTTGTTGTTTTAACAGCGATATTTCTCCTGAGAAAGAAACAATGTTTTAAAAATCAGCACATGTTCTAAATGTGATCGCTGTATATAAAACATAAGCTTTAAATAAAACAAACTCCGCTTCAACACCACATGAATAATCTTAATCTCAAAAATACCCAGCTTGATGATTCAGGATTCCCTGCATAGGGCTATTGTTAGGCTACCGTGCCTATTTTATGAGCCATGCAATGAGGAGGACATAGACTGTGTCGTTTGGAAAACCCATTTTTATATATTCTATTATAAAATTTTGCGTTCATTAACCCTATTAGCCAGAGCCAAGAGCGGCTACAAAAGTCTTTTACCCTGGAGGACCCGGCATGTCCATACGTTACACTGACAGTGCATTGATTTTATTTTTACACTGTGTAATGCTTCGTTTGTACTGTGGGGGCACTGTAGGGAAATTAAATACTTGCAGCCAGGTTGCCCCTGCAAATTATAGTTGATCACTGGCGGTTCCAACCGTGGGAGACCCCGTGATTAGGTTACTTTTAGTGGTCCTAATAACAAAAAGAGTTTGTCCAAAGCAGACAGCCACTTTTAAATTATATTCGACTTGCCAGCGGCATGACAAGAGGGAAATTTCGCGATTTTATGACACAATTTTTCTGCTGAAAAAAGAATTTAGACTAACCCTGAATGGCGGTCTGCATTTTGAAGTTTGGCTCATATAGTATTAGTCATCATGCATACGACCGTTTCCATTTTGCGGACCGCAAAACATGGATCTTAGTGGCTTCCATGTGCTGTCCGTTTATAAAATAGAATAGGTGAGACGGACCATAAACACAGACAAGAATAGGACACATTTTGTGCAACGCACACACGGATCCGCAAAAAAAAACCCAGATGTGTCCATGGTCCGATAGAAATGAATGATTCAGTGCTATCTGCAAAAAAAACAACAAATAGGACACTGAATAAAACGACATGGGCAGGCGCCATTAGGGGGGATTTTGCCTTCTGTACTTTATTATTGGTACGTTATACTAGAGAATTTCGGAAACCGCAGTTCTATAATGTATCAAATTGAATTCAGGTTTCGCAATAGGAGTAAAAGAAGATACTTGGGAAGTATGGGGTAATCCTGTTTAAATGTGTTCAATATTATGGCACGATATTCAGAGGCGGCAATTCATATAACACTCCCCTGACCCGTCCAGAATATTCACATCTTTAATGTTCAGACTGTTTACGGACACTACAACGGGAATCTAATTATATACAACTCGACTACTCCGCTACCGACCCAGAAAGGCTCGGAGTGCCAGGCATAAGCTACATGGAAATCATGGGTGGCCTCGGGCACATTTGACCTTCTCACCAAACTTCCCGGCCCCTCATCAATGTACTTGATATGCAGCCGCTGAGTTGTCGTCTTGTGTATAGTATTTCATTCTTCTGTTCAGGCGTTTCTGACGTATCTTGGTCTCCCCCGCCATAGTTGGGTGACGGCATCCGTTGCAGTTCCCACTGGCTTCCCTGTGACCCTGAATGGCAAACGATAGTGTTTTACAGCGTTCCTTTACCTCCTGCTGCTCTGCCTGCTCACAGAAGTCACGGTAGTTGGGGGTGTTCTAATCATGAACCAGGAAGATTAGGATGAACATAGCCATAGCACCTTCTCAGATTGGTGTTGCAGTGCTGGAATTGTGAAGGGAAAAGATAAATTAACGTTGTAAGATTAACACACTTTTTTTAAAATAATTGGGAGGCGGGCTCCGCAGACCATAGAACCCCCCCCCTCCCAGGTTATGTAATAGAAGCGGTCTTTTATATACAAAACCTTTATAATAACGTCTGAGAGAACAAGGCGTCATCACCTACTGGGTTATACCCTGCAGTTCCAGGGCCCCGGAGCAATAGTCATACCTGGGGCCCTGGACCGTCCGGCTAGGCCTCTTGATCTATGCGGGTGCGGTGGAATAGCACAGGCCTCTAGGTTTGTCCCCATCCTATTTCATTTCGATGGCTCGTTCTGGTTGTTCTCAGGAAATGTACTGTGTAGGGGAAAAAAAAAAGGTGCGCAGGGACACGAACTTACTTTGAACCCTCCGTCTGAAGCAGGTGATCATAGCACAATTGTTTGTGTGTACTGTAAAAGATATTCTGCTCCGGTTCAAGCAGAGTTCAGCCAGTAACCCCACATGACGGTGGAACTACATTTCAGGGTAGAGTGCTGTTGCCAAAATACCTGCGAGACATCTGCATTTCTTTACGCAGTGCGATCCTGATGAGCCCAGGACACTTCAATGAGACGGCGGCATTGTACAGAGCGACACATTCCACATTAAAGCCGAGGGAGAGAAATAACTCGTATTAATCTGCTGTGAATTTATCCTGCGCCGTTCACAGCAGAATAATCAAATTATATTCATTGCTTTTTTTTTTTGTTTTTGTACAACACTTACTGTTCGTATTATATTGTTTCTGCACTTTTTATTATCAACAAAGCTTATAGAACTGAGCACTAAATTTACAGTGCCCGAGCATGGATCTCCGGGGTCGCCGCTTTGTTTACTTACATCTGTACATAACATATAAGGCCCGCAAAATCATTTGGTCTGTTTCTCCGGCACGCATCGACCTCACTCAGACCGCTCCTGCGACATTCACTACTTGGCTCCGTCCGCCCTCCTCCTGTTCCTAAATGTGAGGGAGGTCACTCACGTTTAGGAGCAGAAGGAAGGTGGGCGGAGCCAAGTAGCGTCATTCACTACTATGGAAAGAAGCAGTGGCGGTCGTCTGAGTGAGGTCGGTGCGTGCCGTCCCAGGAGTGGACCAGTCCAGTCACCTTATCTGAGTCACCTGACTGGACGGGTCCACTCCTGGGCCGGCACGCACTGACCTCACTCAGACCTCCGCAGCCTCATTCACTAGTAGATAATGATACTACTTGGCTCCGTCCTCCCCCCTCCTGCTCCTAACATTTTAGTATTTAGCGGAGGCCTCATGTATAGTTGGGACCTAAATGCATCCAGTCATCACATTAGGTGTGAGTTAATTAAATGTTTGACCAAATATAGCCGGCTCATTTTTAAGTTGATAATTTTGTATGGCCCGCGAATGATGTTCTAAATATCTAAATGGCCCTTGGCAGAAAAAGGTTCCTCACCCCTGGTTTAATGTATACAGTTCCTATGCAGAACTATTCGCACCAAGTTGATGCAGCTGCTGCTCCATGGTTGCAGACTACAAACAATCCCTGTGTGTAGTCTGATGCAGCAGTCATGTATTACTCTTTTGCTATTTGCTTACCTACTCGCCCTGTATAGGCATCGTTGGTCAGGGTTCGGCACTCACAGGCATTGAGAGAAGGCATGGGTTGATAGAGCATGATTTAGATGGAAAGCCCACTGAGCTCTGAATTTGCAGCTCCACAAGTAAGCAGAAATCAGCCAGCAACATATGTATAATGGCGCACATACACTGTAAGTCATTTTGTTTTCTGTAGTAAAGAATGTGGAACATCTCACCTGTAAGAGGACATATCGTTAAAAAGGGTTAAAAGAAAAATACAAAACCATGTCTATGGGTTGTGTCCTGTATTGCACATCAGATCCATTGAAGTGAATAGGGCTGAGCAGCAATACAACACACAACCTATGGACAAATGTGGTGCTGTTTTTGGAAGAAAGCACCTATGTTTTTCAAATTCCTGTTCAATCCCTTGATTCACAGATTATGGCACAGGTAATGGCACAATTTTACAGAACAGGTCCGTTCTCTTACTCGCCAAAACGACACACAAAAAATCTTGTGCCGTTTGGCTAATAGGAGTGACTAAAGAAGACCACGGACCTATAGTTTTAGGTCTGGTGTATTCATGAACGGAGCACTTCTCTTCACACTGTATATTATCCCATCTACAAGATTGATGTGGAGCGCAGGTGAGAATTAAGGCTTTTACACAGGCCAATGATCTGGCAAACAAGAGTTCATATGAACGCTCCTTCCCGATCATTGCCCTGTATAAACAGGGCAACGATCAGCCGATGAACGAGCAAGCGATGATCGTATCGTTTATGCAGCAAGAAATATTATCGTTGTCTGCAGAACATCTACTGTGTAAACAGGGAGATGTTCTGTCGACATGATAGAAATGTGTGGGGACGAGCGATCGAAGCGCTCGTCCCCATAGATGGCTCCTTGTGAAAGGAGCAAACAAGCGCTGATCAATTAGCTGTCCCGTTGATCCGCACCCGTTTACACGGCCCATGTTGGGCCGTGTAAGATGACCCTTAACTCAGAGCCGCGAATTGCAGATCATAGAGAAAAAGTGTGACATTCGGCTGGACAACAGCTGTATAAGGCTGGATTCACACGAGCATGTTCGGTACGTAAAGGACGGAACGTATTTCGGCCGCAAATCCCAGACCGAACACACTGCAGGGAGCCGGGCTCCTAGCATCATAGTTATGTACGACGCTAGGAGTCCCTGCCTCTCCGTGGAACTACTGTCCCGTACTGAAAACGTGATTACAGTACGGGACAGTTGTCCCACAGCGAGGCAGGGACTCCTAGCGTCGTACATAACTATGATGCTAGGAGCCCGGCTCCCTGGAGTGTGTTCGGTCCGGGACTTGTGGCCGAAATACGTTCCGTCCTTTACGGACCGAACATGCTCGTGTGAATCCAGCCTAACTTTTCATGACACGGGAAGTAACGCCTTTTCACATCGAATCATCCTTTATCTCGGTTTGCATGGCTTTGCGCCTTTAATTCAGTTGCTTTCTACATTACTTGCTGTCTTTTTTTGTTCCAATTTAATGAGATTTATTATGCATGTTCTATTTTATTTTTTTTCCGTACTTTGATGGTCTTAGGTCTTCGTTTTTACATTGACTTTTATACTTCGATTTGCTGAGAAAATTTAAAAACAGCATTTGCTGCAAAACCAAAAGCAGCGTGACGGCATCCCATTGCGTCATGGGATGATTTTGTATATTTCAATTCCTTTTTGTATTCAATGGTATGCAAAACTTTGAGAAGAGATATCAGGAAAACGAGGGATCAGGCATTTGGGATTTCAAAATGCTGCATCCTTTATTTTGCAAGGAAAGGGCTGGCAGCGGCTTATTCCACTCTCCCCATTGAAATAAACAGGCACGCTCGGCCAAGCGTACATGTCTATGCTGCAGTCAGGAGAAATAGCTGTTGGACGCCTGGACAAGCGTTTGGCCGACGACTCTCTCGAGTGTATGGCCGGCTTTAGACTGAACCCTTGAACTTAAGTGTTTATGCTCGTTCATTGTACAACTTACCAATTTGGTCCTCAGGAGGAGACGTTTTGGACCATGGTTGAGGTCACAGCTGCGTTTGTTTACATAGCTACGTCTGTGTATACAACTCTCAAGGTCTCCGGGTGACCTGCATACATTTAGAATCCTGAAAAATTCATCTGTGGACACGTTTTTGTGAACTAAAACTGACCATTGTTATCAGACACATGTTTTCAGATCCAGTCGATTGAGATGGGATCTGTAGTAAATCTGTGGTGGGCCATAGACATTAAATAACTGGCATATCCCTGAGCATGCCTGGCGCCAACAGAGTTGGTTCGAACTGCGCATGCTTTGTGTAGATTAGAACAAATCTGGGCCACCCCAGTAACTGACGTCACCTCACGATGCTCCGTACATTGGGGAGGCCGGAAGAGTGCTCTACCACAGAGCGGATGGGACATCACCGGAAGTTTCAAAATCACATGGGATTGTTGTCACGTGACCCGCAATGCATTCAGAAAATCAGGTTATTTATAAAGTTATTTGCTTTGGCGGCTGCTGTAATATTCCTATTACATAGTTAGTCCTGGGAAACCCCTTTAAAGAGGCTCTGTCACCACATAAGTCGGGAGGAAAAACGGTTAGCTGAACGGTGTTCGGCCAACATCTATCTTAACGAGACTCTGTCACCAGATTATAAGTGCCCTATCTCCTACATATTCTGATCGGCGCTGCAATGTAGATAACAGGGGTTTTTATTTTGAAAAACGATCAAAAACGACCAATCAGTGACCAATCAGCGTCATACACTTCTCATTGTTCCAGTGTGATTGTGCAGTGAAAGAAGCTGGGATGGAACAATGAGAAGTGTAGGACACTGATTGGTCACTGATTGGTCAGCCTCATACACTCCTCTGTACAACAGCCAGTTGGTAAAAGGTAAAAAACGCCCAGTTGTCTATTAAGAAACTAATTGGCATAAATCTAAAATTCTCATAACTTGATCAAAAATTATCGTTTTTCAAAATAAAAACCACTGCTGTTATCTACATCACAGCGCCGATCAGATTATGTAGGAGATAGGACACTTATAATCTGGTGACAGATAGATGTTGGCCGAACACCCGTTCAGCTGACCGTTTTTCCTCCCAACTTCACAATAATTATGCCATCTTGACTCGGCCAAGCACGCACGTGTTTTTTTTAATGGGGCGAGGGGAATAAACCACTGCCAGACCCCTCTGGAATTTAATTATCTCCCCCGGGAACAAAGGATCGGGCATGTTAGAATCCAACGTATCTGATACTTCTTTCCTCCGACATCTGCCTTGGGGAGAGAGTCAGGAGACCTCCATACACATTAGATAGCTGGCCAATCCTTTCGAGGCCCAAATTGGTAAATCAACCCAAGTTTTGTGGAGGGATATATAGAGTGTGAAGTGCTTCTTTGTCTTCTGTTACAGCTCAACTAAACACATTTAGCAGTCTGGAAAATCTGGTTGACATCTGTGGGAGCTGTAATGGTGGGCATATTTTGAGAAACGAAAAAAAAAAACTGACAAATTTAAGTAAATGGCTGAATCAAATTTTTGTATTTGCAGGTGATTTTATTTATTTGAGTTGGAAATGCTCTTTAAGATCCCGTCAATGAGCATCATATTCTTTCTTCACAACTAGGACACTGGTTGACCAGTCAATGTGTTTTTATTGACCTCACCAATAAAGTCTGGTCAGATTTTCATTGTCCAGAACGGTCTTTGTGGTGTGCACACGTTTTATAGAATATCCAACCAGTTTCGATGTGTCTAAACAAAAATATAGCGTGTTGTGATTGGCTCACCCTGCGAGTGGCTGCATTGGGATACCTGCAGATCGTGCCGAAGAATTTGGTATGTGCTTTCTAAGTAAATAGATTCCAAGCTGTTTGTTGTCCCTCGCACAGTTAAGGTACAGGTCTGGAATAAGTGCCACAGTCATTACGGACATTCTTTTTAGGAAAAAAATATTTTGTTAACCTCAGCCTAATAAAACGCTCTTCTATTTTCTATTTTATATTTGTTGGCCATAAACTGAGGACATATCAGCAGGCAGCGGTGTCCCATTCAGTTCAGGCCACCAAACCTATTTCTTTTTGTGTTATTGTGACGGTAGAGGTCACATTGTTCTCCTACATTCCTGCTTGTTGATTTCCTCACAAGCAATATGCTAATAGAATACACATTTGCTGCATGTTGGTAATTTATTTTCTGAACGCCAACATGTTCATAGTCCGCCATCTATAGGATTAGCTTGATGCCAGACCGTCCAAATTTTCACTACGAACAGCACATGTTCAAAATTAAATGGATATCCTGGACAAAAATTTTGGACTCCAATAATCAATCCCTTGATGGCCAAGTCCTGGGGGTCCAAGAATATTCTTTAGTATTCAAGCACATTCCAGACTAGCGGCTGTTCTGGTCTTTAGAATGCCTGACCATTGGAATTCTACAAGTGGACTGAGGAATCCTGACCTCTATGAGAGAAGACTAGTCTTTATCCCTACGTAGCAGAGAATAAAGGTGGATATGAGACAATGGACACTTATACTCCCAGTGCTCTGGACTTATCTCTCGTATCGTCTTCCGTCTTTCTAGGACAGTTTCTGTCTCCCTTCCATAATCTTCTCAGGGTATGACGTAGACAATAAGTTCTATACAGTAGTCAGAATATGGACTATGACCCATAGAGAGGTTTCAATGATTGACATATGCATTATTTTATAACCGGTTTCTTACAGTCACCGTTTCTAGTAATTTATCAATTTAAAGGGTATGCCCACGTTTTACACAATCTATTTATAATCTATAGAAATTGTTCTATAACGTTAAATCCATTACTTATCTTGTACTGATCTGGAGTTAAAGCCTGTGTTATACTTCAGAGCTGCATTCACTGTTCTGTTGGTTGTTATTGGCCGTCTACA
Organism: Rhinoderma darwinii; assembly: GCF_050947455.1. Classification (NCBI taxonomy): domain Eukaryota; kingdom Metazoa; phylum Chordata; class Amphibia; order Anura; family Rhinodermatidae; genus Rhinoderma; species Rhinoderma darwinii. Next base: position 23,841,749 of record NC_134696.1, read on the forward strand.
AATTTGTTGTCAGACACGCCCCCTTACATCTTAGCTGAGCTCCTATAATTCAATAGGACAGTACATTTTTCCCTACATCAGATGGCTGTACAGGACCTGGTGTAAAGATAAAACTTCCTAGAAAGATTAGCAAAGCAAGCTCTGCGCAGACTCTGAACGTGGAGGGAATGGGAGATTTAAGCTCTGAAGCATGAGAATTTTGAATGGACTCTTATACAGACTGTAACTTTGCATCAATACGTGGTGATAATATAGACTAGGCATCAGTACGAGATAATAAGCGGTGTGTTTTTTTTTCAACTTCCATGGGGATTAATTATATTTTTGAACTGTAGAATGATGTTCAGAGGTGCACACATGCAATAAACAAAAATATTAATCTAATAATCTGCCAGATTTGTCCATGTAGATGGACGGTCATGTTGGTCACGCTCCGCAACTGGACTAAGAGCTGCCATAAGCAGGCAGATTTCTCAATAACAATGATGTTTCGGAGATATATGGCTGCCCTCATACCCTCTGTTGGTCCCATCTGTTATCTGTCCGTTGCACTGCCTTCTTCTTGAGTTTATCATTGTTTATATGGCCATAAAGGGAAGTCTTCTCTAGCAACTACTAGCTTGCAGTGATAAGAGTTAAACCCGGCTAAACTTTCCCATCGATAATTTCATTGGTTCAGTGCATCTAACTTCATTATCTTCTAACTATAGCCTGGTGGACATGTGTTCGTAGCGTAGTATCTCCATATCTAGCGGACCTGCGTCTCTACCTCCCCCATGCTCTACTTCGCTTTGAAGACTTCACTATTGTATCCTCCGCGTAGAGAACGTATTGAAAGATTTTATTTGGAGTAATTGAAGTGAAGCCTTTTTAAAAACTAATAGGAAAAATGTATGAAGACATTAATCTGGGTCACGGTTCACCACTAATCTAGTCCGGTCACATGTATAGAAGAGATTTATCACCCTGTTATTTGCACGATTGTTGATGTTGTTGTGCAACCTTCACCTTTCCAGTCAACCCGTCCTCTTCACTGTCCCCTATGGGAAACACAAATTGACCATCAATTAATTGTCTCATCATTGACTTCGGTGGCATATCGTTAAGATGACTATAATATCCAACCATGCAGCCGCCTGTAAAATTGGCCATCAGTTAAAGGGGTTGTCTGATGATAGACATTGGTGGCATATCGCTAGGAAAATCCCTATTTTATAGTCACGTCCCTTCACTTTTCTCTCAGAATTTTTTTTTCTATGGAAAGTAAGAGAAACTATCTCTTGTTCGTTATGTGTAAGGCTATGTTCACACTTGTGGTGTCCTGTTCCGTTGTCCTCCATCAGAGGAGCAGAACACGGGAATAACGGAAGCAACCTTTCCGTTGCAAAACGGACACCACCGGTGGCCGATGGACCCCATTGACTTTAATGGGTTCGGTCAGCTTTCCATCTGGGGTGTCCATGATTTTACCCGAGAAAATAGCCCAGCATGCTGCACTATTGTTTCCTGTAATCTCAGCCGGATCTGGAACGGAAGCCCCCAAAGGGGGTTTTACACTAGGCGATTATCAGGCAGACGAGCATTCATAGAACGCTCGTTGACGATAATTTCCCTGTGTAAACAGGGCAGCGATCAGCAGATGAACGAGTAAACACTCGATCATCTGCTGATCGTATCGTTTTAAAAAAGTTAAATATTATCGTTGTCGGCAGCACATCTTGGTGTGTAAACAGGGAGACGCGCTGCCGACATGATCATAATGTATGGAGACGAGTGATCGGAGTAACGACCGCTCGTCCCCATCCATAGCTCCGGGTGACAGGAACAAACAAGCGACGATCAATGATGTCTCGTTGATCGGCGCTCGCTGCATCGGCCGCTTATGGACCGGTATACTAGGGCTTTAACTCTCCAACGCATATGTGAATGAGGTCTTACAGATGGCTCAATGGTTGCCACTTTTACTTTGCACCACTAAGGTCCTGAGTTTGATTCCGACCAAGGGCAACATCTACATGAAGTTTGTATATTCCCTCCATGTTTGTGTGCGTTTCTTCCAGATACTCCGCATTCCTCCTACTCTCCAAAAACATGCAATTCGCACCAATCTCGGGAAGCCAACTCCCCTTGGGGTGAGATAGGGAAATTAGATTGTGAGCCCCACTGGGGACAGGGGATGATGTGAGTGGTGACAATCTCTGTACAACGCTGCTGAATATGTTGCCATATCGGCAACGGGGAGATAAGTAATAGATAGTAGAAGACGAGCATCCTCGATAATCACATGAATGCTTCCGCTTCCTTCCCTGTATGTTTGTTTGTGTGTTTTCCTGGAATCTTCTCGCGACCTCCTACATCTAATAAGCTTAATGACTTGACTTTATGATGAGACGAGAGGCCACGTATTTGATCCCAGTGCCTGCTGGGATACAGTTTTACACTTGTCCTCTCCTTTTTCCCTATTATTGAACTCTTCAACTTTCAAAGAACGAGCAAGTACAGTAAAGTGAACCCCGCAAGCCACTTAAGTGCAGCTCGCTGACTTGCCAAACAAAAGGAGGCCCGCGTGGGCCGGCCGCGGTCAACAATTGCAGCGTATTATGGCGTAGGGTCTTTATGTTTTTACCCTTAAATCAAGGAAGGGGGAGAAAATAGGTTGAATTAGAGATAGGAAGCTTGAGGATGATCAGGGAAGAAGAAGGGGGGGGGGATATGTGTGTCACGTTGATTGCGGTCTGGACGGCTGCCAGCCCCTAAGCCTGACCGGCAGTTGAACCATATAGTTAAGGCGTGTTATACAGCTGAAAACTTGTACCGCAGCCAATAAGTACACATCCAAAGGGCAAAAGTTTATAAAGAGTTGAGGCTGCGCTATTTAACCCTCTCACACTCATGTAATGTACACTCCAGCTATTCATAAAAGGCATCTTTCAATAACAATTACAGCGAGCGCACTGATAAGCATGTGTGTTCGTTCTCCAAACCTACTGCCCGCCTGGCAGCCGTTTCCCAATTGCTTATTTTTCTATTCTCGACTTGTATTGAGAAAGTTTTTGTTTAAACACTAAATACGGTTTATGGATCTTTGTGGTGCTTTTTGTTCTTTTTGAGTTTTTTTTTTTTTTTTTGTTCGCTCTCTCTTAAAGCTGCCGTTGAGAAACACATGTTTTTCGTATTATTTCAGCGGCGATTATTCTTCTTTCTTTGTGAAAGGCAGAACACGATGTTCATAATGGAGCAAATTATACATTATTTAAATGCAAATGAATCCAGCCGGGTGACTCAGATCTGGAACGGACGCACAGCACCCAGGGACAGTTAGATCCTGTTTGGGCTGGTAGTCTGCAAGTTCGTCAGCCCGGTTTTAATTCAACTTTAATTTTATTTTTATACGAAGGGGACTTGTATCTTAATAACATGAGAAAAAGCTTGATATTTTAGTTTTTTTGTTTTGTTTAGATTTTTTTTAGTCTATTAAAAGGCAGTTATCTTGGATCTGCCTGCTCTCCTGAATGTCTGGATTAGTAAACACTTGTGTTCCCTTATAAAAAAAAAGCAATGCTAGAACTTTGTGTTGTGCCATTCCTCTGTTATTCCTCCTGGAAATACAGGAATAAATTGAAAACTGGATGTTTTTTTTCTGCTGGTCAGGAGGGTGACTATGTCCGCACTGATTTGACAGCGTCAGGCTGTGTAGAAAAACACCTCATGGAAAGGGGAATGGTAACAACCAGTTGTAAAATGTATTCATACTTTTCCAGGAATGATAAAAGAGGAACGGCACCAAGCTGAGTTATAAAAGCAAACATGCTACAGAATTATTTTATGGGGAATATTAGTATTTACTTAAGCAGACGTGTCAGGAGAGCCGACAGGTCCTCTTTAAAGTGGAACTCCCATCATTAAATGTTATGGATATCGCTAAGAAAAGTCCGACCTCCGGGAGTTGCGTTGTAATTTGGTGCAGAATTTTTTTTTAAATTACATTTGGATACCAGAACATCAAGTACTACATTTTATAGATGGTGACTACGTTCTTCTTGGCCACTCTCACCATAGGTTTTCTTGGTGGATCAGTATATTTCCAGCTTTTTTTACTTGCGGTTTGTAGTTCCAGGCCTGATTTGTAATTTGGGGGCCGTGGTTATGTCCGTTAACAAGAGTGATCGCCGGGGTCTATGTACCCAGTAACCACCAGCGAAGGGGGGCAGAGGTCGCGGCTGCACACGGACCAAGTGCATGGGAGGTGGGGGCCTGAAACAGATTTTGCATTAGGGCCCTGGAGCTTCAAGTTACACCTCCGCCAGTAATGTATACTCATCGGTAAGTATGCAGATCAAGTTTCCAGCGTTTTCCGATCCATGATTACAAGGCTTATCTCGGTTAATATTTCCCTTCAGCGTTTTCATTTTATAAGTGCACACACGGCATAAACAGACGTGACATCTCGGTTTATTTGGGATTTGCTGCTTCTGCTTCTTCTGTTCCCTCTGAAATTCTGTGACTCAACCGGCTTAAGGATGGGAGGTCAAATGTGCCTTTGTTGAATAACAGGGTTTAATTGCCAGAAACAATAGCAAAACATGTCAAGTGGATTAAAGAGCAACACGAATCGACACTCTGGGGAACTCATTCTGAATCAACCACTTTACGGTTTATCGAGAAGAGGGAATACAGATGTACTCTCCGCAACTAGTGGAAATGCCTGGAAGACCCAGAATTTACCATCAAGAACATGTTTTCTCCGGGGAGAGACGAGCTGTTCTTTTCATAGGAAAATCATGGACATTGTGTTTGTCAACAATTACTCTGGTTTCCCTAAAGGGGTTCCCCAACATCATAATCATGCCCCATTCAATCACTGTTAAAAATGCATTAATTTTTGCAAATACAAATAATTATCAAAAGTGAACCGATTAAAAAAATATACCCCATCTCTTAAGTTTGTTATTACCTGGTTGCCCCTGTTATGTCCTAGAGTAGCTCTTTTGCTGCAGGCCGAGAATGTGCAGATCTTCGCCGCTTTGTCAGTATAGCGGCTTTCGTCCTCGCTCTGCGCAATGAGGCTGCGCTTGCACAGTCTCGCCGTTCTCCCTGTACAGGACAAGCCTGTGCAGTTCACAATCACTTGCCTTTACATGCAGCTTTGCTTCTTGCCGTCGGCGCACAGGACACTTAGGAGAGAGCAAGGTGTACCTGGAAAATGTTGTCCCCAACAGGTACACAGCAGTCGCGTGGCCCACAGTACCTAACCGCCCATTCTGGCAGGGTTCCTGTGATAGTGACTGAGTCACAAGGGTCCCTATTGAAGAAAGGAAAAGGACAAAGGCCCTACTACACCGGCCAATTTTGGCCTGTGCAGCGAGCGCCGATCAACGAGACAGTTCGTTGATAATTGCCCGATAATTACCCAGTGTAAAACCCCCTTTAGTTTATTTCTGCATTCACAGCTAGTCTGAAACTTCAATACATAAATGTATATGAGACTTTGCAAATTTTGTAGGATGTTGGGACCCCTTTAAGGGATTGTCGAGAAAAAAAAGTAAAAGTCTTTCCACATTTTTTAAGCAAGATTGATCTTTAGTGTTCACTTATATGGGTCTACCATAGAGCGGACCATCTCAGAAGATAGAGATTGTTACTGATCATATGTGATCATTATCGGACCTACATAAGTTTTCTGGTCTCTGAAATTGTCACTATAGGGGGAATCGTAGTATATAACAAACATTATAAGAAAAATCCCAAAAGAGGTCAGTAAGTACCAGCAATAGAGAAAACTGGAGCATCCGAAAGGCCAAAATATTCCAAGCCAACTATGACCAGGTTGATATAAGGTTGACGAATTAGAGGAAAGTCGGCCAAAATCTCTCTCTGTTAAAAACGCATGCACGCTTAGCCGAGCTAAAGGTGCTTATGTATGGGGGAGACATGAGGGATAGCTGTCGGAACGGCCAACAACTTTTCAAATGTGTGGGCAGTCTAAGTGCAAGAGTGGACAAGAAGAAGGGAAAAATCTCCTTAACTAGACTCAAGGATCCACTGATTATAACATAAGATATTGCAGGAAAGATATAATGACCTTTCGAGACCAGGGGGTTCAGTCTTTTGTGCCGTTTGGCTAATAGAAGCTATCAAAGAATACAGTGAACTTCATAGTTCCGAGTCTGCTGTATTCTTTGTTAGCTCAATTCCAAATGGCTCAATATTTTTTGGTCACGTTTAGACTAATAGATCGGACCTCATAAACTGCTGTCCTCCCATATAATAGTCTGATGACAGATTCACTTTAAGCTGACCATACACCTTAGATAGACTTTAACATGCCCGATCCTTCGTTCCCCCCGGAGATCAGATAAGATGCGTCTGGCAGGAGCTTTTTCCCCTTTCCCCATTGTGAGGTGCAATATCTGTTGGCTAAACTGGCGTTCATGTCTGTGGCTAAATTTAGAGCAAGACCTTCGAGTTATGTTGACTTGTTTGAAAGTCGATACAAAAACATGACAACTTGGGTAATGTATGCGGCAAAGTCTAAGGTTTAATGCATATGGATCCGCGGTACGGCGCACATAGAATTCTATATGAGCCCATACTGTACTTCTGTGTGCCTTTTGATTTTACAGGGACACATTCTGTAAGCATCCGCAAGAAAAGAATGGTGGAAGGCTCCATGCCGTATTACGAAGTTATTCTACTCTAGAAGCATTGGTTTTTGGAGGCCCCACGATACAACAGCTCACAGAGTACCTAGGGGACTATAATACAAACCAGCAGGAACTCGGTGTTCCGTCATACGGGGTCTTTAGCCATGCGCATGAGCCCCTACTGTTCCTATTACTGCTTATCTTTGTAGTGTATGTAGAAATGGTAGCCTATATCAAAATGGCCCCCGCGAAAGCTTGAAGGGCCAAACCGAAGGGTCATTATAATTTGCAAAGCTCAAACTTATTAATTCAAAAATGATATATACAGATAGATGGTCTGAACTTTTTGTTACACCATAACTAAAAGAAACTAAGTGCCATTACATGAAGTCATCTGGAGCTACGTGCTTAGGTCATCTTGACTCCTTCGATGAGATGGAAGGAAAGGGGGAAAAAATAAACACCCTCTACGAAAACACTTCTAGTGCATGAGATTATTTGGTTCACATGTTTTTGAATGGTCTGTTAAATCCAGAATAGATGGGACTGTTTTGTGTTAAGTTTCCCTCCAGGAGCAGATTGTGCTCCAACCCCTGTTCTCGGCGGAGCCGGCGATCAGTCTCTGGTTGACATTATATAGGCTGTAAAATGGAAATTTCGAGATAAGCTTCCATTAATTTGTCAAGTATCTCACACAGACACCTACTTTATCCTTCTTTAAAGCAGCACTTTTGCTTTTAATCAGTAATGGTTGAATAACAATGAAACACAAGTCAATGACACCGTGCCACATTCTACTCCGATGTACTGCTCGCTGTAACATAATAATGAGGTCAAAGGAATAAAAAGGGAATATTCGACATCTAATTTATTACTTTCGTGTTCAGGGCATTCAGTCTGACTGTTCTTAGGAACTTCTTAACTTTTGCAGGCCTACATGGGTGATCTCCAGACTGTTCTGTTGCAAAACTGCAACCCCCAACATCTTCTGACAGATGGTGGGTAGTCAAAAAGGCACTTCAAAAAAATACCCTCACTGCTTATTTTTTCATTAGATTAGAACGATAAGGCTTAAAACGAATATCTACTTTTTATTATGTTGTTTTTATGTTCACTCTACACTGATTCATTTTCACAATAGATCTTTATAGCGGTCAGAGCTTTATTTTTAAAAAAAAGCTCCAAATTCCCTGTGTAGACATAGTTACAGGATAAAATTTGGACTACTTGCAGCCGCCACCAGGGGGAGCTTACTGCATACTCTTTTATTATTGCGTTCAATGTAAGATTAGTATGCAGTAATCTCCTCAATGCCCCCTAGTGGTGAGGCTGTGTGAACGGATGCAAGGGATTTATCCAATCACGATTAAGAGATATATATATATTAATTAGCAGATAATTTTTGCACTATTTAACTCCTTTTTGACCAGACCGTTTTTGACACTAAGGACCAACTATTCCTTTTCTCTTTTTCATCGTTCCATTTCAAGAGCCCTAACTTTTTTATTTTTCAATATCTTAGCTGCCTAAGGGCTTAATTTTTGCAGGACGAATTGTATTTTTCAATGAGGGTGGTGTTTTGGGGTACATATAGTTTATTGATTTACATTTATTAACTTATTAGGGGGAAATGGGGAAAAAAACAGCAATTGCGCCATTGTCTTCTGCATTTTATATTCATGCCGTTCACCGTGCGGTGTAAATAGTGTGTTACCTTTATTCTAGGGGTCGGTATGATTACAGCGATGCCAAATATGTACAGGTTTAAAAACCTATACATAAAACGTTTTACTACTTTTACACAATAAAGACCCTTTTAAAAAAAAAAAAAAAAAGTTTTTCGCCACATTCCAAGAGCCATATCTTTTTTATTTTTACATCGATGTAGCCGTATGTGGACTAGATTTTTGCGGGCACAGATGACGTACATGTAAGTAATTCTGTGTTAAGGGGTTAAATAATACAAAAAAAATGCAAAAATACTAAATGGTGGTCAAAGATGGACATTCACTTTAAGATGACTGCTCATGGCCCAATCTGGGACACATGGCAACACTTATCTGGAATGGGTCCATGTGTCGCTATATTTGCAACAATAGGAACAAATTTCCATTGGAAGTGTTCGAAATGTTGCCTTGTTACGTTGCGTTGCCTCACATGTAACTTCTCATGTTAAAGGCTAAGATAGTAGTGTTGTTGTCCCACCAGTGCTCTGTAGGTAATATTTGTCTCAGGCCAGAAGGGGTTGTTTAGTTTAGGAAACCCATTTTCAAATACCCTGTCAGGACATTCTGAATTAATAGAGATGGGTCCCTTGTACGGTACCTCCATCTATCAGCCGGAGCAGAGAGTGGCTACAAAGAGAGTCCGTCTCTGAAGGACCTGGCACGTCCGTGCATTACATTGGCAGCCCATTGATTTCAGTAGTAAATGTGTAATTCTTAATTACCCCTGCGGTGGTGCTGTTGGGTTCTCCCACAAATTATAGCAGATCTCTGTGGGGCCTAGCATGTGATCAGATAATTTGGGGGAGGTGGGCTGCTACAAATAAAAATGAATTTTAATAATAATTGTCATATAGGGCATCAGGCAGACACTTTTATTTTTGGACACTCTGGGAGCCCCACCTTTTGGGGGACCTGGGGTATTGTGTGGTGTGTCGTATGGGAATGATGGAGTGCATGTGCTCCGCTCTCTCCATTATAGCATGTGGGAGTGACTGCAGGATCAGACTACACACACTGGTTTTGTTTGTAGTCTGTAACCATGGAGACACATAGGGTCTCGTCTCTTCTTTGTTACACACAACGTTTTTATCCCTTGTCTCTATATGATAAATCCCATATAAAGAGCTGAATTGTTCTGATAGTATCTCTAATAATGTAGTGGAATGATCAGTGTGTCGTATGAGCCCGATTCTAAAATATATCAAGTATACGGCCATGCGTGATTCATTAGACCCTGAAGACTCCTCTCTTGGCTCGTAGTAGATCTTTTTTTAAATTTCCCTTATGCAGTTAAATGCTTCACATTCTCGTCTGTATTACGGCTCCTCTGCTGACATGGAGGGTGATGTGCAGTCATGTAGTAGAACAGGTTCTTCTTATGTGAGCGATGGATCCAGCTTCATAAATCATTGCTTCACCTTTGTTGAACTTTTGATACCACCTTAGGGAGTTGCTTAAATATTTCCTTACTTTAGTATTATTCTTCATTTCAAGTAACCTGCCGTTGCCAATAGCAATTGTCAGCCGACTACAGGCCCTAGTGGTCATCTAAAGCAGGGCTGGAGTCGCGGCAGACACATAGCCAATGTGGCTAATAATTTGCTGCCGGCACCTTACTTTTTTGATTGTTTTTTATAGATAGTAGAATAGTATGTGAGGCTTAAAAAAAACAAAAGTCCATCCAGTTCAACCTATTTTTCTGCAAAGTTTATCCAGGGGAAGGCAAAAAAAAAATGAGGCAAAAGCTAATTTTCCTCATCTTAGGGCAAAATTTCCTTCCCGACTCGAAATATGGCAATCGGGATAAATCCCTGGATCAACGACCCAATTTTCACTAATCTAGCGAACATGACTTGTAATATTATTACACTCGCGAAAGGCATCCAGGCCCCTTTTAGACGTCTTTTAGTGAATTTACCATCACAACTTCCTCTGGCAGAGACTTCCATAGTGTGACGGCTCTTACAGTATGGGCTTGTCCACACGTATTTCTGCGTTTTTTCCGTCCGGAATTGCGGATGGAAAAAACGCAGCAGAATACAGTAGCAGCAAAGTGGATGAGATTTAATAAATCTCATCCACACGCTGCGTAAATACTGAGCGGAAAAACTGGAAATGGACCTGCGGTGTGGAATTTTATTCCGCAGTATATCAATTGTATTTGCATAATCGCTGCAGGTTTTCCCATTGAATGGGGAGGTAAAACCTGCAACAAATAGCAGTTGCGTTTTTTGCGGCGGGTTCGCAACGCTGAATAAAAAAAAAGGAACACTATACTTACCTATGGCTCTGTGTTTCTTCCTCCAAGCCGGCCTCCTGGGATGGCGCTTCATTCCGTGTGACCGCCACTCAAGCCAATCACAGGCTGTAGTGGGGGTCACATGGATTAAACGTCATCCCAGCCGGCCTGGATGACGTCAGAGGGCCGTCCTCCTGGGATGACACTTCATCCCATGTGACCGCCTCTGCAGCCAATCACAGGATGACGTTTCATCCCAGGAGGCAGGCCGGCTAATGCAGCAGTTTTCTACAGCGGACATTCCGGGCGAAGAACTGCACAACAGTTTGATGTGCTTTTTCGCCCGGAATTTCCTGCGGAATCCTTTTCTATGTCGGTGTAGAATCCTTCTTTCCTCTAGAGGTACAGGATGCCCCCTTGTTATAGTTACAGTCCTGGGTATAAATAGATCATGAGAGAGGTTTCTGTATTGAACTTTGATATATTTATTCATAGTTGTCAGCCGTCTTTTTTCTAAACTAAATAAGCCTAATTTTGATCTTTCTGGTTACTGTAGTTCACCCATTACCAGTCTTTCTTTTTTTGTGCACTCAATAATCCATGTGCAGTCTGACTAGTGACTTATAAAGTGGTAGAACTATGTTCTCATCATGTGCGTATATATTTCCCTTTTGAAGCACCCCATGATCTTATATGCCTTGGCAGCAGCTGCCTGACACTGGTTGCTACGGTTAAGGCCCTTTTACACTGGGCAATTATCGGGCAGATGATCATTCATAGAACACTCGTTCCCGATATTTGTCCTGTGTAAACAGGCAGCGATCAGCAGATGATCAAGCAAACACTCCATCATCTGCTGATCGTATCGTTTTAAAAACCTGAAATATAATCATTGTCGGCAGCACATCTTGGTGTGTAAACCGGGAGACGCGCTGCCGACATGATAATAATGTATGGGGACGAGCGATCGGAGTAACGACCACTCGCCCCCTCCGTGTGACAGGATCTAGACGGCTCGTTGATCAGCACCCGTTGCACCGGCCGAAATGTTCCAGTGGTAATTGGGCCTATAAGTTTACTGTCAACTAAAAGTCCCTTTCCTTGTCTGTTTTACCCAGTGTTTTCCCATTTAGTATGCAATGATGACTTGTATCTTCTTTTACCTTCCATTTATCAGTATTAGATGTTTATGGTAAAATTCAAACTACCTTCTGAACTGCAGCAATGGCGGCCAAACGTGGTCCTCAAGATTTACCAACCCTGCATGTTTTTCAGTTCTCCGTTTGACTCCGAGCTGAGATTGTCGCTGCTGTTCTCTTCCACAGGTTATTAATAACGGGCCTAAACCTGTACGTGGAAACATAAGAAATCCCTGGGGCTTATACATTGGGTTGAAATGCCGGTGGAAATGATAATAATAATAATAGTAGTTTCACAGTCTGTCATTACCATTCACAATGGAGAAACAATACTGGTTTGCGAGGCCTCGTCAGCTGAATAAACACTGTATGATGCAGCTGATGAGTGGTAGACGGGCTCCTGCCAGCCTGAGACGTGATTGACGGCTTTCACTACTGTTTAGAAAGCTCCAAATTGCTCGAATAAGTAATTAGACAACACAGGAATGTCATCTTAATTCACAGAAATGTATAGTAAATGACCCAGAACCGAAGGCTACATTCACACAAGTGTGACAGATCTACGCGCGTAAAAAAAGCGCTTAAATCTGTCCGCGTGCGTTGCGTTATTGCATCAATGTGCTTTTTCGAGCACTTCTTTTTCTTTTTTTTTTCAATGGAAGTGATGCGCAAATCACGCACAGCACACGGATGGACATCCATGTGCTGTCTGTGGTTTTCACGCAACCATTGATTTCAATGGGCGCGTAGGTGCGTGAAAATGACCCCATGTATGCCATGCAGGGAGTTTCACGCAACGGACTCTCACTACGTGGAAACTCACGCATGTGTGAACGGCCCCATTTAAATCAATGGGTACGTGTGCTGTGCGTTGTTTCAGCGCACAGCACACTGACGAGACTCACACTCTTGTGAATGAGCCCTAAGTATTGGATCCTGGAACATTGCTGAATCCAAAAGCTCTTTGGTATACACATAGATATCAGTCTAAGGGCTCATTCAGACGAACGTAATCCTCGTCCGTGCGATGTGCGTTGAAATAACTCACAGCGCCCAGGCCCATGCATTTCAATGGGGCTTTTTACACGTGTGAGTTTTCACGCATCTAGTCGCCTATTGAAGTCTATGGGTGCGTGAAAACCACGGACAGCACAGGGACAACATCTGTGTGCTGTCCGTGTTTCAGGCATCAAATACATAGAAAAGCAGAGAAATAAATGTAAAATAAAAATAAGAAGTGCTTTCACGGACGTGAAAAACACATGCCACACGCAAAGCACACTGATGGCATACGCAACGGACTAGAATAAGTAAGAAAAATGCTGCTTGGTTACGTGCGCAAATCGGACGCGTTCGTCTGATTGTAGCCAAAGAAGTCCAAATACTAAATAGATTTAGTAGGCATTACTACACAAAATGTTTATATGGCCATTTACAAGTAAATCAGAAGGTAAAGTGCTAGCTGAAGTTTTTTAATAACCGATCTAGTAGAACATAAGAGCCCCTTATTCTAGACTTCGACAAGATAACTGGTGAAGGAGCCGGCACGTCTGTACATTACAAGGACAGCTCATTGACTTTAAGGGGCACCATGTAATTCTTAATTTCCCCTTTGGAGGAGCTGCAGAGAAATGGAACACTTGCAGCCAGGTTACCCTGCAGATTAGAGTGGATTGCTGGGGATCCTAACTGTAGGACATCCTGTCGTCAGCTTATTTTAAGTCCCTTCTAAATATAAAAAAAAGACATTGTACAAGGTAGACCTCTCCTTTACTGTATATAATAGGGAATAACAATTTCCTAATGTTATCTTATTACAAAAAATTCCTTTTTTTTTTTTTTTTTACAAGAGGAAATCTTCTGATAATACAGCAGAAGAACTTAAAGTATTTTCAGGACAACGACTGGGATGATCAATTCCCCACAATCCTGCAAGCTTATTAACGGGCCAATGTCTTTCCCTATTGAATACTGTAGAGATTCTAGTTAATTATTTTTATTTTGGTAAGTCGCGCTGTACTCTAAAATGTTAAAGTCCGCAAGATTCCAGTAGTCCACCATCCATGGAACCACATGCTGCTGGACCATTGGGCAACCTGAGAAGTTATGAAAAAATCAATACTATCGTCCAGGATCCAGTAGGCCGTTCCAACGGTCCAGCAGTTTTACGTCTAAAATTAGACACATGGCAGACCAGACGGAGCTCCGAAAGGTTCAGTGCCAGAAGACCAGAATTTTACTGTGATGTGTGAACGCATTGCCGGCAAATTCAAGTAAAATCTGCCCCTAATAATAATCATAGTAAATCTTGCGGGCTTTGGCCTTGCTTGGTCTCCATTCCTGATCCCAGGTAAAGCAAAGCTCCTGAAGTGAGCACCACGATCTTGCATCAGACTGGAATCACGTTCTAAAACCCACAGCACACGGACTCGATATTTCATTGCCTCCCGCCGACCTCGCATTTTGTAATACCGGCCATGGAGTATGGACACTCGTGTTAAGCCGTCTCTGGCTGAAGCCTCTACGTGTTCTCTTCTTCTCAGTAAGGTTCTTTACCCGTGCTTGAACTTTCTGACACCATCCCCGGTCTCTTTTTGTCTCTTCATTGAGCCGCGCTCTCCCCCGCTGTGACCAGCAGACATTGGGGCATTTCTGTCTTGTATTGCCTTTGTGTGCTCATTAAAAAAGAATCAGAAAATCTATTGAGTGCACGTTTAATGTAACACAGATGCGAGTCACACTACGGTTCGCTCTGCTTTTCAAATTTTCAGCTTTTTTTATTTTTTTTAATAGATTCATCAGTGTTTTTTATTATTTACAGAAAGAAACTTGAGACAGCGGAACAGACTGTAGTTTATAAGAGAAAAAAAAAAACATCATAGTGTGGAATGCGGCTCGTCTTCCAGACCAAACCAACCAGTCTGGCAGGCAATGATGGACTGTGACAATCCGAGCCGTTCATTCTAACACTTGGAGAAATAATTTAACTGTAAAACCCCATTACACTTGAGGGCCCTTAGTGACAAATTCTATTACCAAGTTGAATGTTATGCTACCAGGAGTTGCTGGATACAGAAGTATCTTTGTTCTCGGGCCTGATTTTCCCCCTTTCCCCCACTTCCTCTGTATACATTCCTTTTAACTTAATACTAAAAAGTTTTCTGGACTCCAGTGAACTTTATTCCATATGCAAGAATATATTTTATTGCCTTTTTTTATATCAATAGAACAGAGAGTTACATTTCATTGAGAAGGATCTTTGGCGTTCTTTGTTCTCTCCTTTGAGTTGGATTAATGTCATATTTGCCAGAAATAGAAGCCAGTTACGGAAAAGTTTGAGTATGTGTTGGGTGGATTTTCTTTTACGGCTTGGCCCTGATCCTTTTAAGGTACAAAAATGCTGGCAAATTTTATATCAGAATCTCGGAATTTCCCAGGAGTTTTTAACTATTTTTTTGTTTTACATTTTGCCAGTGTCTGGTGGTGTCCACCATTGGGACTATGGGTGGTTAGGTCTTGGTATATGCAGGAGACTTTTATCTGAAGGAATTTCTAATAGTCTAAACATTTTTTTCTCTTTGTGCCTTTTGTAGAATGCAAGTTCAGAGGGTTAGGAGGCCACGTTGTTGCACAAATCCTCAGGGTCTTCTTCCGAGATATTCCGAAACACAAGCTGAGGGACAGGAGCAACTCTTCAGACTGACAGACAACATCCAGGATGAGTTGTAAGTACCACAGATCTTTATCAATTAAATGGGTCTAATCTTTTCTGCTTGTTTTCGGCCAGCCTTGTCACCCTAGGGTCGCTGACATGTTTTAAGCAGGTAAAGATGGCTGCTAACAATCCACAGTCCTGCATCCATCAGTCCAGGTTCAGCAGTCCATCTATTCACTGGAACACTTTTCTACAAAGACTTTTTTTGTTTTGGGGAAAAATGGACATGTGATATATACACAGATATGGTGCACGGACATATGAGAACTTGGAGCATTATAATTTGACATACACCGACCAAAAAGCAAGCATTGGTTTGTGGGACATAGAGCCCCGCAGTAACGTAGAAAGCCTACAGATAAATGTTACAGAGATTGCATGAGTTAGCTGTCAGCCAAACACTCGTTTGGCCGACAACCATCTCCCCCGTGTCATCGTCCCCCACCCACAAACGTGGCTCAACTCTGCATATCTATTTATATGGGTAGAAGGTATTAAGACTGTCAGATGATTCCTCTGGCAGTCGCTTATCTCCCGTGAGAATAAAGGTTCAGGCATGTTGAGTTACCACTGCCCTAGCCCTGTACCTAAATATCCTGGCCAAGGCAAAATGGCTTTTTGGGGTCCCCATGACACTCGGGGCAAATGCCCCCTGGGGCCTTACAATACAAATGCCTCTGTGATTAAAGAAAGAAGCAAAAGTAGGAAAAAAATAGATCAAACCGTGAAGCAGAAAATTTCTAAATAACTGTCCATTGATCGGCGCTCATTCGCTCCTTTCACAAGGAGATGTGTATGTTCACAAGCGCTCATTACTCCGATCGCTTGTCCCCATACATTACTATCATGTCGGCAGCGCGTCTCCCAGTTTACACAGTGAGATGTGCTGCCGACAACGATAATATATTTATTTTTTATAATGATACTATCAGCAGATGAGCGATCATTTGCCCGATTATTGGCCCATGTAAAAGGGCCTTTAGTCCAAAAGCGAAAGCCATAAACTTTTCCTTTCAATCAAGAGATGGCGAACAAAGTGTCGTGCACTGAGACAAGTCTTGGTAAAGATCAGACATCTCCAGCTGTTGTGTAACTACAGCCCCCAGCATGCCCTGACCGCTGTAACATGCTGGGAGTTGCAGTTTCCTCACAGCTGGAGAGCCACAGGTTGGAGACCACTGGTGTAGATGGTGGCTATTAAAGTGGAATACAGTCCACGATCAATAAATACCTTATCAATGGTTTACATCATCAAAAAGAAAAGTCATCATCATAAAAAATGCTCATTATAGTAAAAAGAAAAACGCTAGGACAGTTTTACATTTTGACATCCCATTAGTTTTCTCTCCAGTTATTGAAGGCCACGGTCTACCATGTCAGATTCACTCTCTTATTCTCTTACTTCACAGTTTCATTGCCGTTGAACACATAGACAGCTACTGCGTGCTCATCTCATCCAAAGCCGTCTACTTTCTTAAATGGGGCGAGTATGTGGACCGAGATGCAATCTTTTTGGAAATTAAATACGACGATCTCTATCACTGCCTTGTTTCAAAGGATCATGGGAAAATTTATGTTCAGTTAACTAAAAAAGCTGAAACAACAAGTAGTGGAATAGCTATACCGGGGCCGTCACACCAGAAACCCATGGTAAGAGGTGATCTATGGGGACTCTGTATGCAATTATATTTTGTGTGCATTCTACAGGGGCATTGCTGGGGTATTAGAAGATCAGGGGCACAAACCCCAAGGCATGTGTTTTGCTAGCGACACCACTGGCATTCTATATGTAGGATGTATGGGAATACGAAAAAGCTGCTAAATTTGAAGCGGTTGTCTGCAGTTTTGTTTGTCCTGGACATGACTGTCTCATGGTGGTACATCATATTGGTAACACTATTGCGTCTGTAGCCCGTACTGTTCTTGTAGGTATCACTATTGTTTATCTCAAGGTTAGGGACACTTTTATCAGACTACACAGGGTTTGTTTGTAGTCTGTAACCATGGAGGCACATTTTTCTGCATAGGAGCTGTATACACAGAGTGGTAAGAGATCTTTAATGAAGACTATGTGCTTAATTTTTTGGAGCAATAAGACAAAAATTGGGTACAAAGGTGGACAAGTCCCACAATGTGTATGATTTAACACCACTACAAAGTAAGTAAGCCATCAGGTAAAAACCGTAACCCATGTGTCAAAGCAAATCACATGCAGCAATCATATTGAAAAGGCTCTGTCTTTTTCCCTGTTGCAGTAGCTTTATTTTTCTCCAAAAATAGCGCCTCTCTTGGGTCATGACTGGTATTTCGGCTCCACCCCATTCACTTGAATGATGCTGAGCTGCAGTACCAGACACCACCTTGCACAACAGTGGCGCTGTTTCTGGAAAAAAATGCAGTCCATTTGTTCTTAAAGTTTTTGTTCTTGGTTTTCTGTTAGGTCCATGTAAAATCTGAAGCTCTTGCCGTGAAAATATCTCAAGAGATAAATTATGCAAAGAGTCTGTACTACGAGCAGCAGCTGATGTTGAGACAAACGGAGGAACAAGAGAACTTGGACTTGAACTATTAAAAAGAAGCACATGACTCCAAGCATCACCCTGCCAGGTTCACACGGACATGTAATCTCCTGTAACATACATGTGTATATCCGTGTGAATATGTAAACCTATATGAATACAGTACGACTATCGTTGTGTGAAGAACATTACTGCCTTTCCAGTATACGGAGATGGGTGGGGGGGATAATTTATAATATGGTATATAATTATAAATAGATGCATTTGAATTGTAATGATTTTGAACGAATACATTTATTTTGCTAAACCTGTAAATATGTACATCTATAGTATGGTGTAAATATATGAGAATATGAAACCTGGATTGTGTAACGTGTCACATTTGTTTATATTGCAGATAGAACTTGTTTGATAACTTGCACTAGATCGAAACGTGTCTGCAGCACGGCACGTCCAGTGTCTCAGCTCGTGACTGCTTATATATTGAATGTCCTATGTATAGATACGTTTGCCTATGATATTGTATCCGGGGAGTATCCAAAACTGGCACACAATAAAGGCTGACGTTTTATATTCTGATCGACTGTACGGTCATTGGATCAGCTACAAGTAGATGTGTGAAGCCATTGGGTGCAGTAACCTATTCAGGGATTAACCAAAAACTAGATAGAAATGCTTCAATATTGTTTGTCCTCCTAAGCGTGCATGTGAATTTACACTATATGGACTTTATGTATGTGGAGACAACTTGGACTGTTAAGAAGAAAGCCATACAGTCTATGTAGACATTATGAGTGGATGGACCCAACTGAAGAGCTCGTTGACTTTCGACATGGCACCATCATAGGATGCCACTTTTGCAAAAAGTCAGTATTCTCAATTTCTGCCCTTATAGAGCAGCTCCTATCTACTGTAAGTGATTTTGTCCTATTCTCCCATGAACTGTAATCAATGTTCCCCCATCAACTGTAAGCGATGTTCCCCCGTAAGCGATGTTCTCCCATCAACTGTAAGCGATGTTCTCCCATCAACTGTAAGCGATGTTCTCCCATCAACTGTAAGCGATGTTCCCCCGTCAACTGTAAGCCATGTTCCCCCATCAACTGTAAGCCATGTTCTCCCTTCAACTGTAAGCGATGTTCCCCCGTCAACTGTAAGCGATGTTCCCCCGTCAACTGTAAGCGATGTTCCCCCGTCAACTGTAAGCGATGTTCCCCCGTCAACTGTAAGCCATGTTCTCCCATCAACTGTAAGCCATGTTCTCCCGTCAACTGTAAGCGATGTTCTCCCATCAACTGTAAGCGATGTTCCCCCGTCAACTGTAAGCCATGTTCTCCCTTCAACTGTAAGCGATGTTCCCCCGTCAACTGTAAGCGATGTTCCCCCGTCAACTGTAAGCGATGTTCCCCCGTCAACTGTAAGCCATGTTCTCCCATCAACTGTAAGCGACGTTCTCCCGTCAACTGTAAGCGACGTTCCTCCGTCAACTGTAAGATGTTCTCTCATCAACTGTAAGAAACTGAAGAGCTCATTGACTTTCAACATGGCACCATCACAGGATGCCACTCTTGCAAAACGTCTGTATACTAAATTTCTGCCCTTATAGGGCAGCTCCTGTCAACTGTAACTGATTTTCCCCTGTTCTCCCGTCAACTGTAAGCCATCTTCTCCCGTCAACTGTAAGCCATCTTCTCCCGTCAACTGTAAGCCATGTTCTCCCGTCAACTGTAAGCCATGTTTGCCCGTCAACTGTAAGCCATGTTCTCTCGTCAACTGTAAGCCATGTTCTCTCGTCAACTGTAAGCCATGTTCTCTCGTCAACTGTAAACAATGTTCTTGTGCAGTGGACGTCATGAAACGGTAGACCACATGAGCTTGAGGAACAGAACCATCAAGTACTGAAGAGCAAAGTATATCAAAATTGCTTGTCCTTGGGAGCACTCTACCAAGTTTTAACCCACATGTAAAGAGAAAAAAAACACCATAAACTGATCATGAGGAGCTTTATCGAGTTGTGTTTTCAGGGTTGTACATTAGCCTGAGATCACGATGGACAACTGCAAATGTCAGCTGGAGTAGTGCAGGTTGATCTCTGGAGCAGCGGAAATGCTATTTTAAATAAAGAATCCTGGTTCACCATCTGTCAAATCTGGGTTAGAACTCTTCCTACCAAATGTCATAGTACCACCTTAAAGTTTTGTAGGGGAACAGTAATGGTCTTCTGGTTAATGGTTTGGTCCTGTTTCTACTCTCTACACGAAACTAGGTCCATAAAAAATGGTTAGGCATGGAAGAACTTGACTGGCCGGCACAGATCCCTGACTAAAACCCCAAAGGAGACTGACTTCAAGCCAAGCCTTATCACCCTACATCAGTGCCCAACCTGACAAATGCTTTTGTGGAAGAAAACTCTACTGGAAAACGTTCCCCGAAGAATGGAGGTTATTATAGAAGCAGAGGAGAGATCAACTCCATATTGATGTTGAATATTTTTATGGAGATGTTCGAGCTCATATAGGTGTGATTCTCAGGGGTCCACGTACTTCTGGCCACGAGCCATTTAGCGTGTGTCTGTATATGATATAGCCACCTTAAACATTCCCTTACTCTTACAAATGTCTGCCCGTGCTGGGATTAGGTGATTTTATGCTTTTATTTCATTGCTATAGAGCTATGTATATTAAAACCAGGCTATGACTGGCCTACCAGTTAAACCTCTGCTTGGCTCATGATCTGACGACTTAAAGGTCCACCGACAAAATGTACCATGAGGACAACCCCATGTGAAGATGCCGGTGTAGCAGATCACATACTGCTGGAGCTCTGCTGTTTTCAATGCAATTAATGTGGACATGCATTTGTTCGGGGTTTCCCTTCGTGGGCCTAAGTTGCCTTAGTCCAACACTGATTAGAACTGCACTTTAAATATTGATTCAAGCAATGTTAAAGAGGTTGTGTGAGACTAGAAAAACATGGCTGCTTTCTTCGAGAAACTGCAGCACTCTGGTCCATGGGCTGTGTCCAGCATTGCTGCCTAGTCCCATTGAAGTGATTGGGACAGAGATGCAGTACTGGACACTGCCTAATGACAAGAGTGGCGCTGTTTATGGAAGAAAACAGCCATGTTTTTCTAATCCTAGGCAACACCTTTAATTTAGTGTCAATCAATAACCCCTGTAATTTAATATAAATGACATATTTTTCAATGATATTTTGGATTATTGTGTGTGTTATTATATTTCCATTAAAGGTTATATTATATATAAATTTAGTCTTTTATATTTATTTAAACTTTGAGCATTTATTAGATCATTTATCAAAATCTTCTGTAATCAACTTTGACCGCTGAAGATGCAGAGATCTGATCTGCTAGTGATTTCTGATTACCATGTGATCGCTCAGTCAGTGGCGTGTGTGATCGGACATCTCCGCATGCAAATACTGAACTCAAGATATACTCTACCATTCAAAAGTGTTAGAACACTGCAATTTTTCCACTTATTTTTTACGTTAACATCGTTCTAGTACAGCAAATAAAGTGAAATGGTTCAAAAGTAAGTTAAAAACATAAAAATAATATGAATTTTTAACCTCAAACGTAACAATAGTCTGAATTTCTGATTTTAACCAAATGGCCTTTTTTCAGGGAAGACATCAAGGACATCTGCTCTGCAGCACAGAAAGCAAATTATGGTTTGAAATTGGATGCCAACTATTCCTACAGGTGTCCCAACTTTTGGAGAATATTTTCAAACCCTCTGATTCTATATAACCAGTGCTGGAACAGACTGCATTACAACACCCTGTAGGGCAGGATTTGGACAGTTTTCCTCTTCAGGATAGAGCACATTGATATCATAATGGCAATACAAAGGCAATTAACAAAAGAAAACAAATAATTATAACCCTTAGAAGTACAGTTTCATATACCATCAAAAGGCTCTTGGAAACTGACAGGAAGACCAAAGGCCACTACAAAGTCAGATGACAAGTTTTTGAGAATCAACAGTTCGCGTGATCCGCGATTAAGTCCGGCTTAATGCAGCAAAAAATAAACAAGTTTCCATTTCAACTATGAAGAGAAGACTTCTAATTGCAGGTTTGACAGGTCGAGCATCAGTAAGAAAGCCACTGCTAAGATTGCAATATAAAAAAAAGAAGACTTGCCTGGGCCAAGCACCTCCAGTGGACTACTGAAGAGTGGAAGAAGGTCTTGTGGACAGATGGATCAAAAATTGGCATCTTTGGTACATCACGCAGGGTTTTTGTACGTCATAGAGTACGTGTAAGGATGCTTCCTCAGGGTGTGACATCGACTGTCAAACATGGAGGAGGAGGTGTGATGTTCTGGGGCTCTTTTGCTGGATCCAGAGTTGGCAACTTGCACAGGGTTACTGGCCCACTGGATAAGGGCTACCGCAGTATTTTGATGCGCCATGCAATACCCTCTGGTGTACGCCTACTTGGTCAGGGGTTCATATTACAGCAAAACAATGATCCAAAACATATTTCTAGGTTGTCAGAACTACCTAAAAAGGCCAGAAGAAGCCGGATGGCATCAAAGAATGGAATGGCCGGCACAGTCTCCAGACCTAAACCCCATTGAGCCTGTTTGAGATGAACTGGACTGACGGGTGAAAGCAAAGCAACCTACAAGTGCAGCACATTCGTGGGAACTTCTTCCACAATGTTGGGAAGAAATTTCTGAACAATATCTGAATGCAATTGTAGAAAGAATGCCTCGATTGTGTAAAGCTCTTATGTCCGCTACAGGGGGCGACTGTGAAGAGAACAAATCTAGATTTAATTTTTTGAAACCAAGTTTCCATTATTTTTACTCCGCTTGTCTATTTCTTCTATGCTTTCATTTTAAAGTACATTTGAGACATTAAACTGCCTAAGTATCAAGATAAACTAGAAAAATGTAGGTGTCCTAAAACTTTTGGCCGGTAGTGTACATACAGGCCGGGCTAGCTGAGGCCCCTTGCACATAGCATCTGGGAGATCCGCACTCCCGAACATCTTATTTCAACAAAGGGAAGATCAGATCTTGACACAAGGGAGAAAGAAAACCCACTAAGTGATAAATAGCCATTTTAGCTGGAAAACTGGATTTCTTTATCAACCAATATTACCTACTTAAAGTAAATGTCCACCCTTGAAGAGCATTTTGGGGTTTTTAAATCTACATAAGTTAAAAAACATTGTGCCCTTTAATTTCTTGAAATATCTTAGAAGCATTTAGAGCTCTGTTTTTCTAATACATAGTTCAAAATCCCCATAAACAGTTAGATGATACAATTCTGTATGCCTGCAGTCACCACTAGGGGGAGCTTACTGCATACGATTTATACATTGAACTCAATAATAAATCTGTATGCACTAAGCTCCTAAACCCCTAGTGGTGGCTCCAACTAATCATACTATGAGTGAGGGAAAGCAGGAGATTTGGGACTCGGTTACATAAAAACTGTGTTCCAACCCCTTTAAATATATCTTATTAAATAATGGTCGACTTAAAAATGACTTGGTGGAAATTCACTTTTGTCTACCTCTTCTGTCCAGTTAAAAAGTTTGTATAGGCTTTTAGAATATTTCTGGCAAAGCAGATTGACAGACAAAATTGCCATTACAGAAGCGGTCATCCAGCTTTCCCAGACTCCTTAATGGTATCTCGGTTTATGATACAATCCCTGCTTCCCTATAGATACAAAACTAAGCAGATTTGCCACTCAGAAAGACTGATCTATATTTACTGGTAATTCATATTTCATGTGGAAATGCGATCTTCTAGCTCTCCTTCCCCAGTATTGTAATTATAGGAACTGCCTTCTTGCCCATACATATAATTTTCTTTACAACAAAGCTGAGCAACATGTGGCGTTCTAGCTAGTAAGGCATGCTGGGATTTGTACTTCTTTGGCAGCTGGAGAGCTGCGGGGTACATAACTCTACTGTACAATTTGAGTCGCTCTAGTATTGATCCCTATTAGGATTAATTGAAGGCTAAAGGCCACTGAATACTATTACTCAAAAAATTGCCTCCTTGTCTGGTTTTCCTAAGAATCTGTTTCCTGACAGATCTAATTGTTACCATGCGTCCTCGGCCGCAGCCTGCTGTGCTCGTACTCTGGTTTTCCTTTGAAAAAATACACACCACATAAAAAGTATGAAGTAAACAGCGAATATGTGTCTCCCCTTAGAAAATGTCGGGTCAGTGAAAGGACAGCAGCAAGATTAAAAGATGTAATTTAAGATTTTTTCCATTTATAAAGCGTGTCCACGGACCAGAGCGAGAGCTTCACATTCCTGATGGTTTTGGCTAAGGATTTCTTTTTTTTCTTTAATTTGCACTGACAGTCAGTATTAAATCCTCAATATGCCTAATACTATAAAACTTGTAATACCCTGCCTACCAACCAGTAATGCTCTGCCTACCAACCAGTACAGCCCTGCCTACTAACCTGTACAGCCCTGCCTACCAACCAGTAATGCCCTGCCTACCATATAGTAATGCCCTGCCTACCATATAGTAATGCCCTGCCTACCAACCAGTAATGCCCTGCCTACCATCTAGTAATGCCCTTCCTACCAACCAGTAATGCCCTGCCTACCAACCAGTAATGCCCTGCCTACCAACCAGCAATGCCCTGCCAACCAACCAGCAATGCCCTGTCTAAAAAACCACTAATGCCATGCCTGCCTACCAACCAGTAATGCCCTGCCTACCAACCAGTAATGCCCTGCCTACCAACCAGTAATGCCCTGCCTACCATATAGTAATGCCCTGCCTACCAACCAGTAATGCCCTGCCTACCAACCAGTAATGACCTACCTTCCATCTAGTAATGCCCTGCCTACCAACCAGTAATGCCCTGCCTACCAACCAGCAATGCCCTGTCTACAAACCACTAATGCCATGCTTGCCTACCAACCAGTAATGCCCTGCCTACCAATCATTAATGCCCTTCCTACCAACCAGTAATGCCCTGCCTACCAACCAGTAATGCCCTGCCTACCATATAGTAATGCCCTGCCTACCAACCAGTAATGCTCTGCCTACCAACCAGTACAGCCCTGCCTACTAACCTGTACAGCCCTGCCTACCAACCAGTAATGCCCTGCCTACCAACCAGTAATGCTCTGCCTACCATATAGTAATGCCCTGCCTACCAACCAGTAATGCCCTGCCTACCATCTAGTAATGCCCTTCCTACCAACCAGTAATGCCCTGCCTACCAACCAGTAATGCCCTGCCTACCAACCAGCAATGCCCTGCCAACCAACCAGCAATGCCCTGTCTAAAAAACCACTAATGCCATGCCTGCCTACCAACCAGTACAGCCCTGCCTACCAACCAGTAATGCCCTGCCTACCAACCAGTAATGCCCTGCCTACCATATAGTAATGCCCTGCCTACCAACCAGTAATGACCTACCTTCCATCTAGTAATGCCCTGCCTACCAACCAGTAATGCCCTGCCTACCAACCAGCAATGCCCTGTCTACAAACCACTAATGCCATGCTTGCCTACCAACCAGTAATGCCCTGCCTACCAATCATTAATGCCCTTCCTACCAACCAGTAATGGGCTGCCTACCAACCAGTAATACCCTGCCTACCAACCAGTAATACCCTGCCTACCAACCAGTAATGTCCTGGCTTACCAATCAATAATGCCCTGCCTACATCCAATAATGCCCTGCCTACATCCAATAATGCCCTGCTTACCAACCAGTAATGGCCTACCAACCAATAATGCCCTGTCTACCAACCAGTAATGCCCTGCCTACCAACCAGTACAGCCCTGCTTACCAACCAGTAATGGCCTGCTTATCGAAAGGTTATAAATATCGGAATGATAGCAATGTTCTATTTGCTTTTATCAGTATTGTAACAATTCCAGTGATTTCCCATAACTGGTGTAGTTATTTTTTTTAAAAATTGTATACGCGGTCAATTAGTGCTATATACTTGCTCTATAGTCAGAAAATATATAATTTAGCATCTTGTCAGCTGCAGCTTTTGGATCTTCTGACTTATTTTTATTGTAGCGATAACGTGCGTGCATACAGAATTCAGCTAGACCCTGCTGATAAATACATGAATACCTAAGGGTCATTAAAACATGAATGTTGCTTATTACAGGGTTGTTGATCCACAGCTCCTTTGCAACAGTACACCCTTGTGCAGTCAAAGTACTAAATAGAGACACATAATCAATTGAGATTAATCAACAGCAGCTTCTTGATGGTTTCCATGTAGAAACAGTTGTTTTTTTTGCACACTAAAAGCAACAAGCTATTTTAAGACCACGGAGTGCATTTGAGGGGGTAACTGCAGAATTATGCCCACTAGTACAGCATTTAAAGAGCATTATACCAATGCCCTAATCTAAGAGGAGCCTGTTTCCAATAAGTTCTTCAAAATTTCAGTGTACCGGTTTGTCTTGGGAGGCTGTTCTTTCCCTGCATTGGATTTACCGGGATCCTGGAAACCCTGAATATATTATAAATTTATTTCATATGGGTTCACTCAGAATTGACCAGTTCTGTTATTTTCCATTGAATTATTATTCACTTTGTGAATCAGCACTGGAAATGTCTTGGTCGAGTTTCGTATAGAATAACCAGACACAGATGTAAGAGTCTACATGATGTTACAAAGAAAACCGAACCATCTTCTATACCTGACGTGGATATAGATGATACGCTGATGTCACAATTACTATCCATTCTTCCTATAGCATCAGCATTTTTATTGTATTCGTTGAGTAAATTAATTTCTTACCCACATTTGTGCCCTCGCCTAGTGGTTTTTACAGCCTAATGTACCTATGTCAGCCAGAAGTAAAAACTGGGGACTATTTCCATAGATGCCTTGATTTAGCAGTTCAGGGTGTAGGGAGGGAGCTGGAGTTCGTAGATAAAACGACTGCAAACACGGGGTCAACACATGATCATGCGACTCTGGCGGCTTTACTGAAGGGGCTCCTCAGAGACATTTGTGACCACCAGAAATCTTATCAATGCACTTATATACACTGATCTAGCATTGTATATCACATGACCATGGGAAGATTTTAGCTCCTTGATGAAAACAATGAAGGTCCCAATTGAATGACTGCAAGCAGAAATCTTGAAAACTGTGAGGCATTGATTAAGAAACAAAGTATATTGGAAAATGGTATAACTTTATACAAAGAATAACTATTTGCTGGAACTGGAATACCCCTTTAAATTACTACAGTGCATTTCTTCATTAATTTTTACATCTCATTAATACAAAATTGATATATAGGGTTACATTTTTATTCATCTTAACTGGGAACAAACACATAAGATTTGGTTATGGTTCTCAGAGTTTCAAAAAAATCCCAACTACAAGGGAGATATTAGGAGCAAGAATCGGGGACATGTTCTTGTGTTATATACCAGATTGCAGG
The DNA here is from genome assembly GCF_050947455.1 of Rhinoderma darwinii. Taxonomy (NCBI): domain Eukaryota; kingdom Metazoa; phylum Chordata; class Amphibia; order Anura; family Rhinodermatidae; genus Rhinoderma; species Rhinoderma darwinii. Next base: position 23,869,177 of record NC_134696.1, read on the forward strand.
TCCACATTACGCCTCTAGGTGGAGCAAGAGAAAATCATCTCGTGGCCGTGTGTCCTCTTACATGGAAATCACTGATGACTTTGATTGCTCTTCCTGTTCTCCATTTAATATCTTAACAAAGTATTCAATTCATTCAAAATTTAATTAATGAATTCCTGTGTGGGCCGCCCTCGAAAATAATATATGACAATACAAGGTGGAATTTTCCTCTAAATTCTAATAATACTACAGGGCTTATCTTAAGTTAACATAAACTTTAAACCTGTGTCAAGGTTTGGAGTACCTCTGATAGATGTTACTGAGAGATTTTTGTTCTCTTTATTGTACAATTTCTTTACATTGGCCGAGTGCCCATTCATTTCACAGTCTCCTCCGCTACAACAGCTGTATTGGTGACCTGCGGGTTAACCAATGATGTTCTGTTTGTATGTCTTCTGACCTGTAGGCTGAATTATTCCTCCCCGGAGATTACTATTGCACTATTTATTGCACAAGATTGAAATATGATTTTCCAGTATAAGAAAAAAAACTGAAATCATAGACAACCCTGTGTTCCACCGCTCTCCTTCAAGTTGGTATAATGCGGATATACCATAAAAGTGTGGTCCTGGCACCCAGTGTCGATACCGAAGTGTTCAGGCATGAGAAGCCCCTCTCCACTGAAATGTATGGGGCATATGGAAATGTTGGGTTGCAATGTTTCTGTAGGTGGTGCAGATAGTAAGTCAAAAGAGGAAAAAACTTTTTCATATGGGTGTTGGATAACGGTGTTCCTTAAATAAATGAAGTAACAATTTAAAAAATAAAGACTGACGCTTTTCCTCTATGGCCCTTTTGTTGACTACACCTTGGTAACACTTCTAATGGGACACTTGATGAACCGTGACAATAACCTTTACCTATTTCAGAAGCTTTTAGCAGCCTCCTGACCTTAAATTCCATTCATTATCTTTTACGGTTGAGGCCCAGCAGGATATAGGGGCGCAAAAGTTCTATCACCCAGGCTGCAGGACTACAGGATGCAATCCATATCAACCTTGGCAAATATCCCTATGCTTCATATTTCATGCCTAGTCATAATCATACCCTTTCCAGTGGGACAGAGAAGACCACCCTGATTTTTCTTGCTTCGAGCAAAGATAACAAAAAAATTACCTCCATAGCAGTTGCTTCATTTTGAGTTGCCATCTCAACTTAAGGGAAATGTGTCGCTATAAATTTTTATTTTTTTTCAGTTAAACAATTAGTATTTAACTGATTACACATTGTTTTGCATTTTTTTAATTTTTTCACAAGTCAGGAAAAATTATAAATTAGATTCTAATTTATAACATTTCCATGTGCTGGCCACTAGAGGGAGCAGTTCCCAAAATTGCAGCATGGTCACTGTGGTAAAGCAACCTCATTGATGTATGCTGCAAATTTGGGGAGGACACACTCTCCTCTAGTGTCCTCACACAATCCCCCCTCCCTTCTTCTGGCTAGTGCCAGGAGAAGGAGGGGTTTGAATGTCTTAAAACCTCCTACACTGTGTGCCGCCATTTTCTGAGCGATTGCACAGTGTAGGAGGATTAGATACAGGGCTCAGCAGACAGTATCACACGAACATAAATTACCTGCTCCTGCCGCCGGCTCCGCTGGTCTACGCTCCTCTTCCTTGCGCCTTCGCTTTGTTGAACATATGGCCGGAAGTCGTCATCTTACTGTCCGGCAGAGGCTTCCAGTCCACATGAAAATGGTGCCGGATTTCGCTCTGCGAACGAGCTTCGTTTTGGTCTGTGTGGGAGGGTGCATGCACCGTTCCCACACAGATGGCGCACGCAACTGAGAATGGAACGTGGCAGCCCCCATAGAGAAGTAAAAGTCAGAACACAGTAAAAAGTAAAACATGAGAACACAATTGAATAAAAATGTTGAAAATATTATATTAAAAGCAATATGATAAAAAAAAATAAAAAAATTCATGACACATTCCCTTTAATACCACAAGGAACCCAAATTTGAGACCTCATGCACACCTCAAAGCTGTATGCACAGAGCCTTGTATGGAGGCAGTAGAGTAACCCCTGTCCTTCTATGGGAGAATACTGCCATAATGCGCCATCCAATGGATCATTTCATTATTTAATTTCTGTTGAATTCTGTATGAATCCATGAGAAAAAAAACTAACCTCTCTATTCATCCAAATGGAATTGGAGTCATGGGGAGGTGCAGTGTGGCCCCATAGACTTTTATGGGTGCCATATTATGGCTCCGTACAACTCAATGGTTATATGGAGTTATAGATTATGTACATGAAGCTTTATTCTGTACATTCTAATCCAAACCAAATATGAAAACTTATCAATCGACTCTTTGCTTCATCTTTTTTCTCCTTCAGTTATGTGTGCCCTTTTTTGCTTAAAAACTCGTCCGGCTGACAAGAAAAAAAAAAAGACGTGCAATAAATCTTAGATTAATCTCATAAATAAATATTTTGTCCATCGAGAGACAGAAATTTTCTATCAGCAGTTTAGGTGGAGCTCCTTCGGAAAACCACAGATAAAAATTTGTAAGCTCTATTTCTACAGCCTGGGATGTTTTCACAAGTAGAACTCGAATTTCAGTACAAAAACTCTGACCGCTCTAACCAGGCATTTTAATTTCTAATTGTGCGGTTTTAAAGTTACTTTATAATAACAGGCAACTTCCTTTGTAAATTTATGGCTGCGCCAGGAGCTACACTGGATGGTATTTTTCTAAAAAGGAAAAACTGCTTACCCCCGAAAACGAGTAGATGAGTCACTTCTAGCATTTCTAATAAAGTCGTTATATGGTGTTTTCTGAACCTTACGGCGAATTTCTCGGGTCCGGCATAATGTAAACATTGAATCACCTGGAATATGAAAGGTACTTTTTCTTTTAGCCAGAATTAAAATTCTTCACACTTTGAGTTTACAAGTTCTGTCTAGACCAACAAAATCCTTGGCTGTACGGCTTATATTGGAAGGACATGGTGGAATGAAAGAGAACGTTGTCTCGTTTCAGGTAGCATTACTAATCAAATCAATCATAAATACACTTAGATTAGCGCACAGCCAATTAAAGTGTTTTATATGTATAATACATAATTCAAGGTCTGACTGTACTCTAGAGGCTTCAGATCAAAAGGTAAGCCGAAAGTTTTGGGGGAATTAAAGGAACACTCCAGGCATAATTGATACACTGTGTTATGCCAAATGTTGGGGCTCAGGGGGAGGTGCATGACACTCGGGTTCTCTCATTGCTTTTCTATGAATTCCTGTGTCATGCTCCGCCCCCTCAGGTCCTGCACTAGACATAACACAGTGTATACATTTTTCCCAGTGTTCCTTTAACTTCTAATGCACTTCACCATAAATGTACGACATCGGCAGCAGTTCTTTTTTGTGCTGTGCCATGCATTTACGATGCAGTTATGGCACGGGCACTGAATTCGTATCCATGCCATCACTCACTGTAGGACAGCTGTAATTGATAGCTGCCCTCCTGCGGCAATGGGCGTGATATGCGATAACTTGGTCCCCATGTAAAAGCGCCCGCAGCACCTAAGGGATATAAACAAAGTAAGATTACTCCTTTTGACTTCTAATCACCATCCCCGCAATACGATTATTGTGCCAATGGTTATACATGGCAGTCATTGTCCAAACAACAGCCTCCAGGGCATGTGGAAGCCTATTAGACCATGCTTAATGCATGGCCTGATACAGTTAGGTCCAGAATTATTTGGACAGTGACACAATCTTCATGATTTGGGCTCTGCTGCCACCACATTGGATTTGAAATTAAACAACTGAGATGCAATTGAAGTCTAGTCTTTCAGGTCTAATTCAAGGGGTTGAACAAAAATATCCTGTGAAACATTTAGGAATTGCCGCCATTTTTCTACACAGCCTCCTCATTTCAGGGGCTCAAAAGTAATCGGACAAATTAACATTATTATAAATAAAAAGATGTTTTAATACTTTTGTAGAGAATCCTTTGCAGGCAATGACTGACTGAAGTCTGGAACCCATGGACATCACCAAACGATGCTTTGCCCGGCCTTTACTGCCGCTGCCTTCAGTTGTTGCTTGTTTGTGGGTCTTTCTGCCTTAAGTTTTGTCTTAAGTAAATGAAATGCGGCTCGATCGGGTTGAGATCTGGTGACTGACTTGGCCATTGCAGAATATTCTTTGCCCTAGAAAACTCCTGGGTTGCTTTTGCAGTAAGTTTTGGGTCATTGTCCATCTGTCCTGTGAAACGACATCCAATCATTCTTGCTGCATTTGGTTAAATCTGAGCAGAAAGTAAATCCCTGAACACTTCAGAATTCGTCCGGCTGCTTCAGTCTTCAGTCACATCATCAATAAACACTAGTGACCCAGTGCCTTTGGCAGTCATGCATGCCCATTCCATCGAATTGCCGCCACCATGTTTTACAGAGGATGTGGTGGCTTTGGATCATGAGCCGTTCCAAGCCTTCTCCATACTTTCTTCCTGCCATCATTCTGGTACAGGTTGATCTTAGTTTCATGTTGTTCCAGAACTGGGCAGCTTCTTTAGATGTTGTTTGGCAAAGTCTAATCTGGCCTTTCTATTTTTGAGGCTGATTAATGGTTTGCACCTTGTGGTGAACTGTCTGTATTTGCTCTCATGAAGTCTTCTCTTTATGGTAGACTTAGATACTGATACACCTACTTCCAGGAGAGTGTTCTTCACTTGGGCAGATGTTGTGAAGGGGTTTTTCTTCACCATGGAAAAGATTCTGCGATCATCCACCACTGTTGTCTTCCATGGACATCCAAGCCTATTGGAGTTTACGAGATCACCACTGCGCTCTTTTTTTTTTTTTTTTTTTTTTTTTATTTAAATGTACCAAACTGTTGATTTGGCAACTCCTAACATTTATACTCTCCCTCTGATGGATTTCTTATTTTTTTTCGGCCTAACGATGATCTGTTTTGCTTGCATTGAGAGCTCTTTTGACCTCATGTTGTGGGTTCACAGCAACAGCTTCCAAATGCCTCACCTGGAATCAACTCCAGATGTTTTACCTGCTTAATTGATGATGGATTAATGAGGGAATAGCCCATGCAGCCCATTAAATAGCTTTTGAGATAATTGCCCAATTACCTTTGGTCCCTTGAAAAAGAGGCAGCTACATATTAAGGAGCTGTAATTCCTAAACCCTTCCTCAAATTAGGATGTGAATACCCTCAAATTAAAGCTGAGAGTCTGCACTTTAAGCCCATATTGATTATATAACTGTAGAGTCAATATGTTTTGGTAAACAGCTAAAATGCCAAAACTTGTCACTGTCCAAATAATTCTGGACCTAACTGTATGTGCCTATGAGTTTTTCACTTTGCATGTGTTTATTTTATTTTTTTCTTATTCCAACTCCCTAATGTATGTTTTGTTTCAAATTCAATTTCTGTTGCCTAGCAGCATCCGCTCTCCCAGCCTCGGTGACTACTCTCAGAAGTTGGTAATCCTGCACAAGGCCCTAAAAGTTGTGTTTTTAGACAGGGCACCGTAAATTTTGGCTTCAGTACATATGGCCTAAAAAAGGAAACCTTCTACATGTAGCGTGGAAGATGAGATGGTGCCTGAGGAGCAGGGATCTGAAGAGGAAGAGAGTGTCAAAATTACAGAGAAGAGCAAAAAACAAGCAGGTGTGATATACACAGTAGTCAGCAGTGTAATAGTAGATAAACAAAATAACTTTAGTGTCGAATTAATTCCTGTATTATCAGTATAAATACTCCGTATTCTGATAGTCTGGTAACTTGTTTCCAGCACGGACCTGCAAAAATAATCTGGAATCTTGCAAGACCTCAAGCAGAAGGCTGAGTAGAAACTTAAAAAAAAAAATAGCATTATTTTTGGATGGTCTCCCGAGGTTTTTTGCCTCTGCAGATAAGTTTTATAAACTTTTCTATGGCCATCCAATAATCCAGAATATTTGATAATCCTGTACCATTGAAGTCCTAATAATGCCAGAATTTTACTGTACTGTTGTTACACAGTAAATATTTGTGTCTTTTAGTCTAAGCATCAAATCATATTTTGCCCATTTCCAGTGATTCCACCATTTTTCCACCTTGCTATTTCTTCATAGGATGAACCTACATGACTGTTGCAATGATCAGACAAGTGGGATCTGCCTCGGGGATTGGTTTAGGGATCAGGTCACGATTGTGGGTGCTACTAGAGCCTCTAGGACAATAAGACAGTTCCCGTAAGCAACTAGTCCTTCTGTTTCATGGACTTTCGAGAAGCATGAAGACCATCACAAGCTCTAATTTCACATTGAACTTTACTGTAGTCTATTAGAACAATTATTCCTATAATATCATTTTGGATTGTTTATTGGAATAGAGGAAAATCTTTATGTTTTAGGTCAACATTAGTAAAAGCCTTTAGAACTTCTCATATGTTCGTGACGGACGTATGGTCAACCGCTTGTTAATAGTTGGTCTGAAAAGGTGATCATTTTGAATGACCACTCATCATAAAGGCATCAGCAATACCCAGATCAGTCTCTGCCTTGTTCTGTGACCTGAAGTGAATGTTAATGATGTCACCAGGGGTGGGCACAGACACCAGAGGGTTTCTGTGCAAGACCAGGATATGGGCCCCTTGCTCTTTTATAGCTCGGAATACAGCACCCCCCCCCCCCCCTTATGTCTCTTTAGCAATGCACTAGTAATTGTGAACCATGAAATTCATTAGCTTAGTCTTTTACATGCATTTTAATAAGGAGTAGAGAGATGCATTTGGGGTGATAGTGTGTCCCCTTGCCTACTGGGACATATGGTGTTTCCTCCATTGGTGGTCACAATAGTTGGCACATGTCAACTAGAGCTGGACTGTCATTGGTCAAAAACTACTTTCCAAATTTGACAATTGTATCCGAGAATGACTCAAAAAATGACACACATCTAACACATCAAAAAAAATTTCCACAGATCTGATTTGAGTTGGTGCCTGACACAATCTTTCTGCATTGACTGTGTTCAGTAAATTTGCCTATTTGGACATCTAAAAATCACTAGTGTATGGGCAACTTAAAGGGGTTCTCTAGTTCAGAAAACCGATTTTCATATGCCCTATTAGGGAATTCTGAGTTAATAGGGGGGGGGGGTCCTCAGTTCAAGATCTTCATCTCTTGGCCAGAGTTGAAGGTGGTGTCTCTTGCTCTGGAGGACCTGTCCTGTCCTGCATTACACAGGCAACCCATTATTTGTAATGATCACTGTGTAATACTTAATTTTGCCTGTGGTGGTGCTACAGGGAAATTGAACACTTAATGCTTGGTTTCCCTACTTATTAGAGCTGATCGCTGGGGATCCAAGCAGGTGGACCATTTGTGATCAACTTACTTTCAGTAGACCCTTCGAACAAGTAGATGTTGTCCAAAGTAGAGAACCACTTTGTCTTTGGTCCACTGAGGCCTGGGATCTAGTAGTGGAACCTTTCTAGACAAAGTCCATTATCCTGAGCTCCTGTACAAGCGTCTTATCTGTAAAGTAGCCAGGAAGAATGTCCTAATGACACGACCTTAAGTAGGCATGGAATTTTTGCAGTGCGGAGGGAGGGGGGACCTTCTCTGAGAAAATCTGTTTAGATTTTGGCTTGTAAAAGTCTCACAGTTTGAAAACAATGGAAGTTCACGGAGCTGGGATTCTTTCCCTCTGTTTCATTACTCTTTTTGATTGACACTTTAATGAGGGCGCCAGGGGTCGACACCCTGCCAGGGGGCCGGTTCATGCCCCGTTTATCTCACAGTCCTCTAAGACTAAAATAACACGCCAGGCTGAGTTTCACTGGCTTGTGATCCAACAGCCCACCATGATGAATTGAGTGCCTGCAGCAAGCTGGCAGCTGAAGTGTGGTGTAACAGAATCTTCCTGTCATCACAATACAATGGATTTGCTGAACGCTGGACTTTCTCACTGTTCGCCATTGCCATGAGCACAGAAGTTCCTAAAGTTCATTTTCCGAAGCTTTGGAAAGTGATCATAAATAACCGGCAAGGTTACTCAAGGCCTTTAATTGCTGCAATCCTGTTACTGAATATATAGGTGAAGTATTACCAGAGAAGGCCATAAATTTCAGCTCTTGTCTATGAGGTTCACAGCAGCAGAGGAGGTGGCTGCGGTGGCATTTTTGTGATTTGCGGCAAATGGCAGCAAGGTTTTTTATGGCGCAGAAAATACCTATAAATTTGAGAATCGAACGTTTAATACAAAAAGTAGGCCTATATTAAAACAAATAAATTAAACCAAATTGGATTCATTGAAATATACGACGGCCCTCCAGGACACTTTTCCCTTTTTATTTTTTGATCTATACCCACTTTAGGGTTGGTAATTTATAGGGCGGTAGACAACATCTTTGTGCGGTTATGATCTACATCCACTTTATTCTCCCTGAGATGGGTTTTAATAAAATGAAATTCCCTTCCCTTGATTTATGTGAATGAAATAAACATTTTTGAACTGCTATAAATAACGGAGACTTTTTGGACTGTAGTTGGACTCTTCTGAATGGAATTAGGTTTATAGAATGGGTTGTTATTTGGACAACAGTGTTCCATAAAGTTTGGGAGAGAAGAGAGCTAGAGAATCAGCCTAGAACCTAGAAGATAATAGGGTTGTATTGGGGTGCCTATTATATACTCAAAATTAACACCTAACAAGCCCTAATCTAAAAATTTAAAGTGTGACTCAATTCACTTCTTTTTCACAGGGGTTCAGGAAACTTGTTGTTTGACACTATCTTTGCATTGGATTAACGGTGGTCACTGATGATTTTAATTCCCAGACTAAACGAATATTTGCGCGGTGTACCTGTGGTCACTTGCCATGAGAAACGCAGAATTGCCAGGCACCCCCATTTTAGGGGAACCCATTGGAACTCCACCCATCAAAAGATATGCCATATGGTATAAGCACTTCTTAGAGGGGGTCCCTGCTTGGGAATTCCCCTCGCAACTGCAAAAAGTTCTGCTCTGGTGGACTCAGTGCAACCATGTATTACATGGTCACCAATTCAAATGGAGACCATGTAATACCACTTTTCTCCAAAGTGGGCACTGCAGGAGAAATGTGTGGCAGGTTGCAGCTTCCCCCAGTGATTCCCATTGGTTTTAGCTGCTAAACCAATGGCGATCAGTCCAAATAGGACAACCCTTTTGAATCAATATTACCCAAAACACTTTATTTGCCTTTTAGTAGACTATGGCTCTCTTTATACTGGTAGTTTTCTCCTTTTATTATTATGTTTCGTATTTTTTACAAAAGACAAAGAGAAATGTTTCCATTAACGGCCCTACTGATCTTAACGGTATGTTTCTGAGTGCGAACACTCTCTGCCCCATCAGGCTTCCCTTGGTTTTTGGAGGCAGAATAGTGTCGTCTGCTACACTATTCATGTATATTCACACAGGGTGGATACGCTGCGTAAAAGCACACAGCGTATCTGCCCTGAGTGCCGCAGGGAATTCTGGCCAAAAAAAAACGCACTAGATTGTGGTGCAGTTTTTCGGCTGGAATGTCCGCTGCTGAACTTTTGCACTGAAAAAAATGGATACTTACCATGGCGACGAGTCCCATGAGGTTTTATACCATGTGACCGCTGTATCCTGTCATTGGCTGCAGCAGTCACATGGGGTTAAACGTCATCCCAGTAGGCCGCACTTAACGAAGAGACACAGAATTTTGGGTAAGTATAAGATTTATATTTTTTTCGAAAGTGCATTTTTTGCAGCGGAATCGCAGCTTTTCCGCCACAAAAAAAAGCGCAACAACTGCTATTTGTTGCAGGTTTTACCTCCCCATTGAATTCAATGGGGAAGACCCGCAACAAATAAGCAGCGTTTACGCAAATACAATTGACATGGTGCAGGTTAGAAACGCTGCACCACAGGTGTTTGTTCAATTCTCATCCACTTTGCTGCTACTGTATTATGCTAATTTTCCGCAACGAAATCCATTGCGGAAAATCCGCCGTATTTACGCTTCATGTGATCTTACCCTTCTACTTATTTATTAGGATGGAAACCTGACGGATCTCATTAATGGAAACTGTTATTATGTGTTAGGCTTTTTCTTCAGCCTGTTAAATATGGATCTGTCAGAAATAAAAGCCTTGACGCAGATTTTGGGCCCCCTGATTGCCCAATCCTTTTGCCAGTCTAAATTCCAGTAGATAGGCTGCTGCCAGGGTTGTATGGCAATGGGTCTCCCTCTCTCCATTGAAATAAACATTGCCTTATATGGCTCTGGGAGGTGACATCACTAGGTACGTCACATGGTGTTCTACATCTGCTCCTCCGCTAGAATCTACTCCAGTGATTTGTAGAAGGTCAGATAGCGATCACTGATCAGACGTAATGTCAAGCCGATTATCCTAACTGCCTTGTATTACATTAGCTTGTGCAATGAACCGCATGAAGGTATTGTAATTATGTGTCCACTATGGTCGCGCCAGGTAGAATTTATTACATAATAATTGATTATTGAGAACAGCATTTATCTTGTTATTACTCGTTGTTATTTTCCTGTTACTGGTTGTCGCGTGTTCTTTGCTTCTGACCAAGCAGCCAATAAACTCTACCTGAAATGTGGAACTTTGTATCCAGCAATTCTCCGAAATTATGAGAGGGATTCTATTATATTAGAGCAAAGAAGCCACAGAACACTAAATATAATTTACTTCAGGCCATCAGCACAAAACACCATTCCTCTAATCTGGGCTGCTGATGAATGAAACTCAACATAAAAGACGTCTCTGTCCATCCGCCATGCTTTACACTGGTGCTCTGAATGTTCATATTGGCTGCTGTGTATTGATGTGAAATTAAATTGGTTGTCCCACTTAAGACATTAATGGCATATCACTAGTATATGCCATCAATGTCCGATTGGTGGAAGTACATCCAGCTGTTGAATTGTTAAAGGGTAAATCAACGTTCGACAAACTTCAGACATGTCATAGTGACATGTTAGAAGTTTTGATCGGTGGGGTTCGAGTACTGAGACCCCCACCAATCGCTAAAACAAAGCAGTAGAAGCTCATGTGATCGCTCAGCCGCTTCGTGTCTGTTTGTTTTTTTCCGTAAAGCCGATATATCGAAGTACAGGATCATAGACTTTCTATTGAGCCCGTACTAAGATACATTGATTTCTGGGAAAGGCCGAACAGAAACGAAACGGCTGAGCGCTCACACGACCGCTTCTGCCGCTTCGTTTTAGTGATCGGTGGGGGTCTCAGTGCTCGGACCCCCACCGATCAAAACTTCTGACATGTCACTATGACATGCCAGACGTTTGTCGAACATTTAGTTACACTTTAAATACCCCACCTGCTGATCTCTAGAATCAAGTGGCAGCTAAGAAGCTGGAGGGCCCCTTTGGCACCTGTAAGCTCAACTATTGACTATAATTAGCCAATTTGTGTGGGTCATAGCAGTTGGACCCCCACCATAGCGATATGCCATCAATGTCTTTACAGGCATTTTTTTTATCATTTATTTGCTTCCTAAATGTAAAATTAAGCAACTTTTTTATTAGTCTTTTTAAAAAAAAAAAAAAAAAAATCCTACCGTTTTGCTGTTGTAGAATCTGTGTAACTTCTGTACATAGCTGGTTGTCTTGCTGTTTCTGACATAGATCCAATAGCACATTTCCTGTGTCGGCTCGGTTTGCTCTCCCCCTCCTTTCTCTCAGTGTTAGGCTAGATTCACACAAGTGTTTCCGTTTTGCGTGCGCAAAAAACGGACACGTTTTTCATGCGTTGCAGTTCCGTGTGCCATCAGTGTTTGTTCCATGTGGCATCAGTTGTTGATGTCAGTGATGGTGTACATTTCTTTCTTTATTGTTTTTTTCTTTTCATTTCAAGGACCTGGTGCGTGGGACTGCACCTCTGGGACCCACACCTATCTCTAGAACGGGGTCCCCTAAACCCCGTTCTACCTTTCTCAGTTCCCGCTACCTCCTGGGCCACTTTGTAATTTCCAACCATGTAATCAGGAAAACCGTGTACCTTGCTGAGCTATGCTGTTTCCGTAACTCCTATGGTAGCGAATGGCAGTTATGGAAGCAGTGTAGCACGCGAGCTACGCTGTTTCCATAACTGCCATTCACTTCTATGGGAGTTGCAAAAAAAGCATAGCACAGCGAGCTACATTGTTTTCGTAATTTTCGACCATGTAATCAGAAAATCAGGAAAATCAGAGGTGGGACCCGCATCTATCTGACATTTATGGCATATCCTGTGGATATGCCATAAATGTCCCTGATGGGAAAACCCCTTTAAGTCTATGGGCATAGTCAGGATATGTTGTCACAATGTGCCAGTGAGTCACACACTGAATACAGAAACACCTATAATACGAAAGAAATTAATCTGCACAGAATGTTGGACCTAAAAACGACACAATGCAAAAATGTGGAGATTCACGTTAAGACTACAAAAAAATGGAGAATTAGAGAATGTCCAAAAAATGATACATAATTGTATAATTCATTTGAGGACATTCTACAAAATGCTAATCAGGCACTAAACATATGCACTTGTAAAATTGTAATAACAGAAAACAGATAACAATCTGCTACACCCAGGTTTGGGTTTCATTTGATTTGACTTGGCGTGGACATACTCCATGCAATTTACTATGAGTCAAAGTAATCTTTGTTCCCATTATTTGGCAATGTATGTCAGTCCAGCATCAGGAGGGAAAATATTGCCGTGTAAAACAAAAAATGTATTGTAGCTCCACGCAGGCAACAATACTAAACACAATGATTAAATAAGACAAGATGTTCCCAATACACATAGCAGCGGCTGTTACACAATAATTAGGGTAACTCCAAAGATTGGGAGTCGGTGGATAAATGCCGTATAATTTTATTGCTCCAATATAAAATAAAAAATAAATGACTATTCAACATAACCTACTGTTTTGTGTACACAGCTCCTATGCAGACCTATGATCCCTTTCATCTGTCTCCTACTTCTGGCTAATGTACATTTGGTAGGTTAGCAAGAAGCAGAGGACAGATGGAAGCGAGTATAAGGCCGAATTCGGACGAACGCGCAATATGTCCATGTGACGGCCGTTAAAACCACGACTATCACACGGACGCATGTATTTCAATGGGGCCGCTCACATGTTCTGTTTTCACGGATACCTCGATAGACTTAAGTCCATGGGGATCCGTGAAAACGGGACCCGCATGGGGGCAACTCGAACGTGAAAAACTGCCGTTTTTCGTTTTTCATGTCCGAGATTCCCCACGTTCATCTGAATTCGGCCTAAGGGTAAGTTCACACGTAGCGTAAACACTGCGGATTTTCTGCAACATATTTTATTGTGGAAAATCGGCAGCATAATACAGTAGCAGCATGAATGAGATTTATTTATTTCAGTAATTCAATTCAAAAAGTGAAACTCATATTCTATAGATTCATTACACACAGAGTGATCTATTTCCAGCATTTTTTTATTTTAATGTTGATGATTATGGGAACAGTTAATGAAAACCCCAAATGTAGTCTCTCATAAATTTTGAATATTATATAAGCCCAATTTCAAAAATTATTTTTAATACAGAAATGTTGGCCTACTGAAAAGTATGTACAGTATCTGCCCTCAATACTTGGTCGGGGCTCTGCTCTGCATGAATTACTGCATCAATGCAGCGTGGCATGGAGGCGATCAGCCTGTGGCACTGCTGAGGTGTTATTAATGAGGCGTGGCATGGAGTCGATCAGCCTGTGGCACTGCTGAGGTGTTATTAATGCGGCGTGGCATGGAGGCGATAAGCCTGTGGCACTGCTGAGGTGTTATCAATGTGGCGTAGCATGGAGGCGATCAGCCTGTGGCACTGCTGAGGTGTTATTAATGCGGCGTGGCATCCAGACAATAAGCCTGTGGCACTGCTGAGGTGTTATTAATGCGGCGTGTCATGCAGGTGATAAGCCTTTGGCACTGATGAGGTGTTATCAATGCGGCGTGGCATGGAGGCGATCAGCCTGTGGCACTACTGAGGTGTTATCAATGCGGCGTGGCATGGAGGCGATCAGCCTGTGGCACTGCTGAGGTGTTATGGAAGACCAGGTCGTATGATAGCGGCCTTCAGCTCTCCTGCATTGTTGGGTCTGGTGTCTCTCATCTTCCTCTTGACAATACCCTATAGATTCTCTATGGGGTTTAGGTCGGGCGAGTTTGCTGGCCAATCAAGCGCAGTGATACTGTGGTTATTACACCAGATATTGGTACTTTTGGCAGTGTGGGCAGATGCCAAGTCCTGCTGGAAAATGAAATCCGCATCTGAATAAAGCTTCTCAGCCGAGGGAAGCATGAAGTGCTGGAAAATGTCCTGCTAGACGGCTGCGCTGAGTCTGGACTTGATATAACACAGTGACCAACACCAGTAGATGATACGGGCCCTAAACCATCACTGACTGTGGAAACTTCATGCTGGACCGCAAGACACTTGGATTGATGCCCCTCCACTGTTCCTCCAGACTCTGGGACCGAGATTTCCAAATCTAATGCAAAATTTACTTTCATCTGAAAATAGGACTTGGGACACTGAGCAACAGACCCATCCTTTTTCTCCTTAGCCCAGGTAAGACGTTTCTGACAGTTTTCTCCCATGTCCTAGAATACGTCTGTGTGTGGTGGCTCTTGAAGCACTGACTCTAGACACTGTCCACTCCTTGTGAATTTCCCTCAGATTCTTGAATGGCTTTTCTTGACAATCCTTTCAAGGCTGCGGTTATCCCTGTTGCTTGTGCACCTTTTTCTACCACACTTTTTCCTTCCTCTCAACTTTCCATTAATCTGCTTGAATACAGCACTCTGTGAACAGCAGCTTCTTTAGCAATGTCCTTTTGTGGCTTACTTTCCTTGTGGAGGGTGTCAATGACTGTCTTCTGGACAACTGTCAAGTCAGCATCTTCCCCATGATTGTGTAGCTACTGAACCAGACCGTTGGACCATTTAAAGGCTTAGGAAACCTTTGCAGGTATTTTGTGTTAATTCGCTGATTAGAGTGTCACGCCAAGAGGCTACAATCTTCAAATTTTACCCAATATTCATATTCTCTGAGAGACAAAATTTTGGGTTTGCATTAACTGTTCACCATAATCTTCAACATTGAAAGAAAAAAATGCTGGAAATAGATGATTCGGAGTGTAATGAATCTATACAATATATGAGTTTCACTTTTTGAATTGAATTACTGAAATAAATTAACTTTTTGATGATATTATAATTCATTGAGAAGGACCTGTAAATTTCACAGGTAACTGAAAGTGTGTAATTCTGACCCCGTTGACTGACACTACATGATTTTTAAGGGATTTTTGTTAGAAAATGACTATCCCGGTATGAATTCCCTTGCTGTTGCCAGGTTGTAGATTGTACCATTTATAATGTGCAGGAATTCAGCGCTGGGCATCTTTCCTAGTTTTAAGGATAATCTTGTATAATGAAATAACATCTTACATAATTTCAGTTCTGACGAGACCCTTCTGCTGTTACTAGAAATTATATTGTATTAGTTGCTATAGTCAAAATGTGGAAGCAGCAAGGTTTCTCTGTCTACAGTGCCCCCGCACCCATGTACTCCATAACACTGACTGGTAATGACCCATGTGACCATGCCCAAAGTGATCAGGATTCCCTATGCACCGTCAGTGACATGTCTTAGGTCTAAGAGAAAAAGGACAAGATCAGATTCATTACACAGGTTGGAAAAACTCCATATACTTCCGACATTGGAATCATTTGTAAACCCTCCCATGGAAGCCTTGGCCTGATTTTTTACCTCATCATGAATTGGGGGCACTTACTAAACTGGAATAGTTCTCCACATCTAGCAATAATGATACACTGTGTTATGTCTAATGCAGGGTCTGAGGGGGCGGAGCATGACACAGGGATGCAAAGAGAACCAAAGAGAGAATCTGTCATGCTCCGCCCCCTCAGGTCCTGCATCTTAATATCAGGCAGTTACAACTATAAAGTAAGTTTAGGTTTGAGGCTAAGCAAGGGTTCGGCAAAGTCCTCCTGTTCCTACTGCCCCGTAAATGGGACTGTGCTGCAGTACCAGGCACAGACACAACCAAATGTATGGCGCTGTGCCTGGGTAAACAAAAAAAAAGTGATGCAGCACTCTCTGAAACGCCATGGCCCCTTTATTCAGTTGATTGGTGGAGGTGCTGTGAGCTGAACCCCATCGATCTGATATTGATGGACTATGCTAAGGATGACCATCAATATTACAGTCTTGGAAAACCACTAAATAGGTTGGGATGGTCAACTGTTTACTAATGTCCCCCTGATGGGCCATTTTTATGTATGCCATTATATACAGTTGTAGACTGGGGTTTTGGTTTTGTTGTATTTGGTGACTACTTGAAATCTGGATGTCTCCGCTGGCACCTTGATTCCACCAGTAGAAATGCATCTGAGGACCCACCCTACAGCTATACAGAACAGCTATCATTGCACACGTCATATCATATATAAGGACTGATGGGCTGTGAAGTAACCCGAAAAGTGACAGACCCTAGCAGCATGTGATTTCCTCCAAAGTCAGGTTTATATCTGGTTGTCTTCTGCTGCAAGTCATGGTCCTTCGATCAGAATCTGAGCCCACTGAAGGATCTTCAGGTCCTCTGCTGGGTCAGTCCAACCCTACTATTCCAGAAATGTTTAAGATGGAAATAACACTTTTCGGTTCTGAAAGCTTCGCATTCTTTTTTCTAGATATTGGAAGCACCAGTCGGAGAGATATTCTCCTCATGCGTGTCGTACTGGACAGCAGATATTTCAGGCTGTTCCTGGGAAGAAGTTAATGAGGCTGAGAGCAAATTTCTCCCAGAGGAAAGTACATTTTGTGAATGTTAGAGGAGTGCGGATGGAGTTGTACACTAGTTGCACTCCACCTGCGCTGGGCTGGGTGAGCAGCAGGTTAGCTGGGTGAAGAGTTCACGGAGAGGTGAGCTGTCTGTTTGTCCTGCTTAATTTATCCACTATTTGGCTAACCCTGGTCTGAACCTAGCCCCCATTACCCCTTCCTCTTGTCCCCCAGCAGGCTCATGTCAGCATCAGATCCCCCTCCATCTGACCCAGGCTAAGAAAAAAAAACGACATCAAGGATAGAAAATGCTGGAGAATTATTTATGTTTCAGTTCTTTCCATGGAATAATAATAATTCTGCTTGCACAGTTATTTTTTATCACTGAGGCTCAGGAATTCTTCACTTTTATCTAGTACTGGAGTGACTAAATGTATGTTCCTGCAGGGCGACCTGTGTAGTTGTCATGTTCTCTTTTATCTGCTCATCTGCACTTTGTTGATATAACCCATCACTGAATATCTAGAAAATGGCCATAAAACACTGAAATAATAATCATCTAACGCACCAGTTCATACGGTAACATCTAAGAGGCTGGAACTGTTAGAAGGAAACTCTTCTCCCTAGAGAACTATCGGGAGATTTCCACTGATTCCATGGATGGAGGGAACACAACGGGTTGGAATAATTTGGAATTTCCTATGTATCCGTTGTGTTGTTCATCAGGGGCGTAAACAGAAATCAGAGCCCCATAGCAAAACATAGTATGAATCTGGCTTAGGATAAAAAATGCCAAGTTAGCAGACCCCTAAATTAAATTCAGGCCCCCTAAATATATTCAGACCACCTATATCAATCACAGACTTTAGATCACACCCCCTAAATATATTCAGACCACAGACCCCCTAACTTAATTCATACCCAGAAAAAATATTCAGACCAGACTATATACTTACCCTCTTCGCTACTGGCTCTTGATCAGCTAAAGGCGCCGCTGCACAGGGTCCTGGTGCCGTCCAGTGTCAGCATGTTGTGTGTGCCGCTGCACAGGGTCCTGGCGCCGTCCAGTGTCCGCATGTTGTGTGTGCCGCTGCACACTATGTCCAGTGCAGCTGAGCCCAGAGCTGAAGAAGATTCGGGAGCGATGAGAGTTGATGTCCTATCACACGGCTTGATATGGGCCGTGAAAACGATCGCCGATCAACGAGACAGCTCATTAATCGGCCCTCGTTTGCTCCTTTCACAAATGATTGGTTATGTATGGGGACGAGCGATCATTGCTCTAATCGTTCGTCCTCATACATTTTCATCATGTTGGCATCACACCTTGTTTACGCAGGGAGCTGTGCTGCAGACAAAGATGATATTTATTGCTGCAGAAACGAGCAGATCAGCTGATGAACAAGCGTTTGCTCGTTCATCGGCTCATCCTTCCCGTTTACACAGGGCAATGATCGGGAACAAGTGTTCATTTGATCGTATACAGGAGTAATCCAATAGAAAACTGACAATTTATTTCTTTTTTATGTGGGGGAAGCCCATGTTGCTTCTCCTTCGCATTCTGTGCCTAGAGCACTTACCCCAACCTAGCTGCACCCCTGCTGTTTTCCATGAGAATCAGCAGAATTGTGAATGTAGCTCTGGAGTAGAATACAGGCTGTAACTCGGGATCAGTACAAGGTAAGCAATGTCATGTATTTACAAAGTTGCTCCCTGTGGGTCATGGACAACTTTTGTGTGGCTCCTCACTCTGTAACCACACGAACGTACAAGTATTATAGTCTCGAATTCTTAGCATTGTCCTAAAATGCCACAAATCCGCAGTAATAAATCAAACTTAATTTCTGCCAAGAGGAATTCTCTATTTCTGTGCTGGCGCAACTATTTATCCTATTCCAGAGGTCAGCAACCTTCGTCACTCCAGCTGTTGTGAAACTACAACTCCCAGCTTGCCCTGAAAGGCGCAGGCTGTCAGGGCATGCTGGGAGCTGTAGTGTCAAAGTTTTCTGACCCCTGGCCTATACTATGGTAAGGGCACTGCGAGAACATGAGCGTCACTGGGCGTGGGCACTTAGAGAACACAGTATTGTCTAGAGGTTAGAACTAGGTTTGGTTCTGGAGGTAGCAGCATAATGGGAGTGTTATATCTGAAGATACTTCTACAGCATCTACTTCTATACTTCCATGATTGACGCTCCTGAGCGGCAGCTAGACATTATCGTGGCTCCCTAAAGGAGGTTAACTGTGAACCCCTGATATATAAACTGTAAAATGGGGCGTCAATGGTGAATTTACATTTGAATAGATTTGAAACAAGAGATGGCTTCTTCCAGTCCACAACGTCAAGAGCCCAGGGAAGCATATTTGATATCCGAGGTTTGCGCCAAACTCCTCTTCATACATAGCAGTTGAATTATTAATTGTCAATCACTTGTTTTTTTTTAATAATGAAGGGTTATAGCTTGCTGTTGGGACTTCAGGACAATCCAGAAGTGCCTAGAGAGGTGGAGGTACATCTTAAGAAGAACCGGAGCACGGCCATACTCGAGACGATGCATCATCAACACTGATGGTAAGCGAGATATCTGCCCACCTTCAGATAACCGGGCACCAAAGAAATACCACCTCCGATTATCAGCAGTAGAACGCATTGATTTCATTATATAGAGACCAGAACAAGGTTTCTATGAAGATTTCTTGGCCACCACCTCAAGGTTCGGTCTTTCTCTAAATCAGCAAACCAAGATCTTATTTAACTTTAACTTCTAAAAGTCAACACCATGAAATGGAAAAGCCTCCATGCTGGTTATTACAGACTTGCCGGGTACATCTACAAGAATATACAATAAACTATGTCTGTCCCATATGCAGTCAATTTCCTAGCACTCAATGGAAGGCGCAGAGATACTGGCAGCCTCTGGTCATCATTACAGCATAGCCCTGACTGATCTGCCTGAAGGATCCTAGCCAAGTCTACAGACAGCGAATCTATTGCAATGTTGAAGTTATTATTTAGGGGCCCATAGACATAAAATAGGGTTTAGACATTCGGAGCACTAAGATCTTTCATTGGAGAGGCACAACCAGTTTGTCAGACTTTTCCCATGCATATTCTTGTCAAAGCCGGCACAAGAACAGTACATTGGATGTCTGCAAGAAATATTTTTTCCTACCTGTCCTCCCCCGTTTCCTCATCTGGACGTAGCATTGTTCATCCTGGAATTCCTGGTTCATGACGGAGAATTAGGACACTTGCACATGGGTACGAAGCCTGTACAAACCCTGAGCACTGCCATATTGGCATTCTTGGGTGCCCTATGTATGGAGGTATTCTCCCCTAGAAGTACGCTGATGGAACAACATGCCACGGTTTAGAACATGGCACAAAAACGTCTGTATGCCTCCATATAAAATTGGGGGCATACAGGGCTTCATGTAGCTCAATGGAAACCCTATTCGGGTATGTTCACACGCAGTGACCAAAAACGTCTGAAAATACGGAGCGGTTTTCAGGCGAAAACAGCTCCTGATTTTCAGACATTTTTTTAGCAACTCACATTTTTCGCGGCGTATTTTACGGACGTTATCGGAGCTGTTTTTCAATGGAGTCAATCAAAAACGGCTCCAAAAACGGCCCAAGAAGTGACATGCACTTCTTTTTCATGGGCGACTTTTTACGCGCCATATTTTGACATCGACTCGTAAAATTACACCTCGTGGGAACAGAACACCGTAAAACCCATTGAAAGCAATAGGCAGATGTTTGTAGGCGTTTTAGGGGTCGTTTTTTCAAGCGTAATTCGAAGTGTAAAACGCCTGAATTACGTCTGAAAACACTGAGTGTGAACATACCCTTACAGCGCTGTATAAAATGGAGCCATAGTACAGCTGTGTGAATGAGCCCTAATGTTTGAAACAGTCAGAGCAATGAGAAAAAGGGAGAGGGGTGGAAGATGAGAGTTATATGCCATTCAGCAAGTGAAAATCTAGGTGACAATCTCTGTGGGCTCTGTAATGGGAATTTGTGGTTTGATTGATCGTGACGGATCCGTGCACTGATCCCATTTATTTCTATAGGACTCCAACATTTCAAAATAATAATACATAAAGATTACTCGTTATTATTTTTTTCAAATATTTTAATTTCATTATTATAACAAACAAGTCACTAAAACGACAGACTGTAGCTCTTGTGTTGTTCTGGTGAACATGACGCATACAACGCTGAAGATTTATTGTCGTTTTTGACATTTTGCGATTTACATCTACATAAACGTCAAAGCACGAACAAAAGGTTCCTTCTCGCTATTTTTAAATAGGACTTAAAAACAAACAAAACTGTACAAAACCTGATTTTCTTCTTCAAGCCCTTGAAAATGAATCTCTAAAGATATTAAAGATATATTAGATATTAAACCTCAAGAAGGTTAGTTATGAAAAAAAACAAAAACGACTTGATTGTAAGGTGAATTACAACAGTGATTGCTTTGTTTAGTGAAAAAAACACTAAAAAACACAAAAAAATTAAAATAGACAAAAAAAGAAAAGAATTGTACATATTTTAAAAAAAATAAAATTACAATATAAACCACAAAGGGAATGAAAAAATTACTATAACAGATACATAGGCCCACATTTATCATCATTATTTAAGCCAAAATAGTTTTTTATTGTAATAGGTTGCGATAAATTTATGACTGCATTTGCCCTCTTTGATAACGGTCACTACATAAATCACTGCCTAAAACGACTCCTCTTTTTTGTATGCCATGGTCTGTGTGGTGTAGAGATGCAAAAATTTTTGCAACTTTTTTAAAAAAGTTGCATTTCATAAAGGTGTCTAAATCCCGGCCCAGCAATAAGCTGCTCGCACTGTGCAATCCATTCTCACAAACTGACGTGCATGGTGCAAATGGATCTAAAGTCTGGCGCAAATGGTTAATAAATATGTCAGAGCAGATTAGACATTATTTTGGAGTAAAAGGCACTAAAAAAAAGGTGCAAATACATTGATGAACGTGGGCCATAGACTACAAAATAATTAAAAAAGTTGGACAAATAGGAACAACAAAGCTAAACAATGGGCTCATTTTCCAAGGACTGAAAGTCAAGACAAGATTACACAAGTGACCAGTAGAATAATCCAATTAAAACACCGAACATTAAAATAAATGTGTAAATCGTTACACTATCAGCCGATTTTAACAATAAAATTCTATTTTAAAAATTTGAAAACATAAAATCGGCGTTTAAACTCCAGATGCTTTACGGTTCAGCGATATCGGGGCCTGAACAGAGGCCGTACTGCAATGTCTGTGATTTGGAAGATCAACTTTGCTTCGAAAGCCTTTCTAGATCCGAAGACGCGATGCTTCACAACCGTGGTCTGGATTGTTTTGGGGGAGGGGTCTCCGTTTCCGCCTCATTAACTATTCCTTTATTCTTCGGCTGGATCTATGTCCTCCCTTTGAAAGTGTTCATACAAGTATAAGATCCAGAAAACCTGTGGATTTCTTCAAGTGCTGACTGGGGAAGAATGCTGCAGAAACACAAGATAAACAAACTGTATCATGTCTGCGTCTGGAGAAGAAAGGACGTGAAACTGAAGCAACCTGTGGTTTCATGTATACAATAGGGGAAGGAAGTGCTACCGGTCTTACTGCTGCAATTGTTTTTAGAAACAACTGACGGGGATAAGACAAAAACACAGGATGCTGAAAGAGGCTTTTAAGAGAACTCAAGAAAGTGTAGCAGGAGGGGAAAAACATTATAATAAATAACGGAGTATCTTTATCTACAGTCCCAGGATGAGGGTCAGGCAGAGTAGGCGGCTGCCTAGGGCTCCACTGAGATGGGGACACAATTTATTGACTTGAAAAAGATCCTCAGCCATTATGTTTCTTTGTTCAAACTATTGGGCACTGTGACCAAGCTGCGGAGGTACAATGAGCACTTCTCCATAGTGCTTCAGAGGGGAAATTTCATAAATGATTGTCCATCCGACCGTAATTCACAGACTGTGGGCTATCACATTTTGGAAAGCCCACCTTGGGCACGAAGAGATCTTGATGGCCATACAAATAAGATAACTGATGGCTAAATCACTTATTAGAATTATACTTGACCCATAAACTTTAATATTCAGATAGGGGACCATTGGCCTCATACATATTATAAAGTCAGCAGATCTCATCGAAATTGGTGGAATCTGCTGACAAATAGCTAATGCGTATGACCAGCTTTAGCTATAATGCAGGAAATTCATGAAATTGCAGAGGACTAAAGTCTACTACATCTGTACAGGACAAGACTGATGAGAATGGTGGAAGCAACCACAAGATCCATGTTGACTGCGACCGGGTAGACATCGGATCTACGGCTTCACCACTGCATAGTCAACCACTGAAGGACTACTCATGAAAAGATTCCATAGTAAACTTCAGATTCTTTTGTATGGCAACCATGAGGCTGGATTCACACGAGCATGTTCGGTCCGTAAAGGACGGAACGTATTTCGGCCGCAGGTTCCGGACCGAACACACTGCAGGGAGCCGGGCTCCTAGCATCATAGTTATGTACAACGCTAGGAGTCCCTGCCTCTCCGTGGAACTACTGTCCCGTACTGAAAACATGATTACAGTACGGGACAGTTGTCCCACAGCGAGGCAGGGACTCCTAGCGTCGTACATAACTATGATGCTAGGAGCCCGGCTCCCTGCAGTGTGTTCGGTCCGGGACTTGCGGCCGAAATACGTTCCGTCCTTTACGAACCAAACATGCTCGTGTGAATCCAGCCTGAGTGTAACTACCAGGTCAGTAGATATAGCAGCTTAAGGGACCCTATCGCCAATTAGAGGTAATGAGCAGTGAAATATTGAAAGCCAATCACCAGGAGACCAAGTAGTCAGACACATGGGAGTGGAAACCCAAATAATTCTAAGCTTTCGTGTCCTGAACTCTTGTTTTTGAAGGTGGTCATGGTGGAGCCCCATTCTAAGTTTAGCTGTGAGGTTCATATGGTTACTTGTCACACCTCTGGTAGTAACCGAATTTACATGTGAATTGAGTCTGTAGACATTGCCTCTTCCAGCCTACTCATATCCTAAACCTTGAGGAGCGTCATACAAGAACATTCTCCTTACCTTTTTAAGATGACAAGAAGGTGCATTGTCCAGGGGAGCAGTAACAGAGCGTGATTCTTCTGCACAGCTTCCACCGTCCTCCTAGCTACCGTTTCTGGCTTCAAAGGAGGGAATAAATGGGGAAACCTAAAAATGAAGAGAAAAAAAATTATGTATACAGTTACGTCTAGCAACATTTGTGAGATACAAAGTAATGGCCATTGGGCAGCACCAAGAAGGGTTGAGAAGGTCCTGGGAAGAGAACCACCACATAGGATCATTGGCATTCATTGGGTGCAACTGTAACATGCCCTAATCTAAAGAAACCTATCCAAGTCAACATTTTGGCCCGGTCATCAGCTCAGTGGATTTTGTCGTTACTCTGTATTAGCTCCATATAGTAGGGGCACATTTCAGTCCGACCGGTAAGAATCCCGGCATACCAGTCATGATCTATCTCTATTGTGAACTGTCAGAAGTGTGTGGCTGCACATGAAGAGATTTCACTTTCGAGACGGATGTTGCCCCGTGCCCCAAATCACAGTAAATGAATAAAGGCTCCAAAGTGAGCACAGGGTATTGACTCATGATGATTATTCTGGATGGAACCAAACTTTTCTTAGGTGGGAGCTTACGTGTCATTATATCACTTGACAGGAACGGGATATATGGTTCCAAGAGTCAATAGATCCTTTGTTCTAGGTTCTCCATGTAGGAACATTGATTTTTAGATATAGAACTGAAATTATAGAGCTGAATCTGTAATTTAACCATTTATTATATGTGCCATATATCTTATCAAGTCCAAAAAATTTGGTCGGTTTTCACGGCTGCATTGACAAAGTCAATAATAATAAATACTACATATGAAATAACTAATGCAATTGGTGCTCAGAGAGCCTCCATGATAACCCACTGATCTCATCTCACTTTTCTGCAACGTGAATGTGCCGCCTGTTTGCAAGACGTTGACATGGCCACCCCTGAACGAGACGCAGCAACACTCTACCACATGGAATTTAAGTCTGCACAAACCTGATTCTCATCCCTTGAAACATCTCCGTGTTCGTATGAAAGGGTAATACTGTTGTAGCATTAACTCCCGGGCAGTCCAACAGCCCCAAGGTCAAGCTTTCCATAAAAGCGAAGGAGGAGGCTTTAGAAGTGCAGTAGTCAATGGCACCAGGGATTGCTGATAAGGCCAGCACAGAGTTTATGCAGACAATGTGTCCATTCTGTAACTCCAACATGCGCGGCAGGAAAGCCTTAGTAGTCTGCAACAAGACAAGAACGTCAATGTAAGATTAGATTATTATATACGCGGATACTAAAGAGGCAGCTGGATATCGAGGCTTCTTTTAAGACCGGTAAATACTTGTAAGGGTATGTTCATACGATTAACAAAATACGTCTGAAAATACGGAGCTGTTTTCAATGGAAAACAACTCCTGATTTTCAGAAGTTTTTTGAGCAACTCGCGTTTTTCGTAGCATTGTCTACGGCCGTTTTTGGATCTGTTTTCAATAGAGTCTATGAGAAAACGGCTCCAAAAACGTCCCAAGAAGTGTCCTGCACTTCTTTTGACGAGCCGTCATTTTACGCGCCGTATTTTGACAGTGATACGTAAAACGACAGCTCGTCTGCACAGAACATCGTATGACCCATTGCAAGCAATGGGCAGATTTTTGCCGACGTATTGGAGGCGTAATTCGAGGCGTAAAACGCCTCCATTACGTCTGAAAAGAGGTCATGTGCACATACCCTAAGATGGCAGAATATTGCTCTGGAAAGAGAACGGTTCTCATTTTGCTGACACTGATCTAGTAGAATTAAAGGGCAACTAAACTTTTAAAAAACTTTTGACGTCATAAGTTTTCATCAGTGGGGGTTTGAGCACTGAGACCCCCACCGATCGATTAAATGAAGCAGAAGCTTGGAAAGCCGATCAGAAACGAAGTGGCACAGTGCACACCCGAGCGCTTCTGTAAGCAGACAATAAGCAGACCACAAAGTGTCCACCTGCTGGGACCCCCAGTGATCATCTGTGGGGGATACCTGGCTGAAAGTGTTCAATTCCCCTGCGGCGCCACCACAGGGAAAACTATGAACTACACAATGCTCATTCACATCAATAGGTTGTCTCTATAATACAGGACAGGTCCTCCAGAGCGAGAGAGATGCTCCTTGACCACCCCCCCCTATTAACTCAGAATTCCCTAATAGGGTGTATGAAAATGGGTTCTTTAAACTGGACAATTCTTTTTACAAATGATGTGGTGGCATTTTAACACATTACAGCTGCACCCAGACCACCTATGATTCTACTGATCTCAACTTTGCCCAACATAGGATACTATCTCAGATGTCATTGTAATGCAGGCACTAAAATGTCCGGCCTTAAAGTTGAGTGTCATGGTCATACTCAATTAATTTCTATAAAGTGCCAAGCAGTGCCAAAGCTTCACCCTGGGGTCAGAGTTATCACTAATCCCAGGGTGTGCCATTTCCATATATAAATATAGGGGCAGATTTATTATCGTTCTTGCGCCAGAATTCTGCTTTTTTTTTTGGGGGGGGGGGGGGCAAATCAAGTTTAGAAAATGTATTATTGATTTGCGCCAAAAAGAAAAAGATGTTTGCGCCTCACTAGACACTTTTCAAAAAGGTGGAAGAACTGGAACAGTAACTCACCCAAAACTGTCCTAATGTGTTTATGTGTTGGGACTTCAGAAGAGCATCGTCATCGCTGTCCATAAAGCTCTTCCCATGAACAACTGCAGCATTGTTTACTAAAATGGTGACATCGCCAACCTGGAAAATTAAAAAAATTTAAAAAAGTGTACAAAATACAAATCAATGCCAGAAATTGTTCCATAGATCAAACCAAATTAAAATACAAGGACATTGTTAGACTGGTGCATCTGTACTGGGAAGGGCAATATGATATCAATAGGGTCAAGAAGTACGTAAGATCCCAAGAAGAGCTTCCCCTCTATCCATAGTAGTCTGGACAGGGGAGTGAGATGGCCTCAAAGCAAAGATACAAATAAGGCCCCTTTCAGGATCTGCTTGACGCCACCACAGAGAGTCCTAGTGCCCCCATCTCATTTCATGCCGCAAGTATCTATTCTACTGGACACACCACATTCATGTGCAGTTTCTTCCCACCCATTAAAATAGGGACCAGACCAGCTTGGAATAGGTCCCCCTCTTTCTAGGGGCCCCATAGAAGCTGCATGGGCTCCCTCCATGCTATGTGCACTATTGGGTCTTACCTTTTCCCGGACTGCCTTCGCTTGCTGGTAAACTTCTTCTCTGTTGCCAACGTCACAAATAAAATAATGGCATTCAGTCCCCATCTGTTTAATTTCTTCAGCAGTTTCCTTGAGGCATTTTTCTGTTCTTCCCCATAAAATTATCTACAAAGACAAAAAAAAACAACACATTAAATACACATTCTGAATAGATCCAGCGCTACAACCAGGTTTTTCATGAAATGTTGAGGTTAAGGAGCGAGAACAGGAGAGCCCTATTTGAAAAGGTTCTTCTTAAACCAGACAACTTCTTTAAGGCCCTGTTCTCCCAGCGCTAAAAAAAAAAAACACAAAAAAACAACGACGTGTAAAAATTTTTAGCATTTTTGTAAAGCGCTTCTGACGCGTTTTCGGCGCTTTTTTGCCACGCAATTAGGACTCCCATTGATTAAGGGAATTAGGCGCGTTTTTTTACGTGCCAAAGAATTGTCCTGACGCTTCTTTTTTTATGAAATGCGCGCTTACAAAAAAAAGTCGTATGCACTAACAATGCGCTTTCCCATTGATGTTAATGGGAAGCTTAAGTCATGTGTTTTTTACGCATTTTTCGGCGCATAAAAATCGAAAACGTGTCATACGGCGTGTATGACGAGTTTTCAATTTTTATGCGCCGAAAAACGCGTCAAAAACACATGATTTAAGCTTCCCATTAACATCAATGGGAAAGCGCATTGTTAGTGCATACGACACTTTTTTGTGTGAACAGGGCCTAAGTGATTGACGGCAAAAAAAGTCTTTCAGACACAAGGTAAGAGTTTATTCGATGGGGAAGGCATGGCTTTTTTGCTTTACCACTAGGTGGCAGAATTTCCCATTTTGTAGGGCAAGAAATAAGTCGAAAAAAAATACAGATTTACATCAATGGGGCCAATAAATGTTGTCTTTTCCCACTATAGTCCCCTTTTACCCACCCAGATAGTTCTGCTGATGGCACCATTCTTGGGCCCAAAATGACCATTTCCCTGATAACAAATTAATCTGTGATAAGTTATCCGGCATGATGGGAGTTGTAGTTTTACAACAGCTGGAGAACCACAGTTTGGAGACCACTGATCTGATAGGATGCAAGAACTGATGGAAGTTTGTGGCCCAGTAAAGTAACGGCCAATTTGCTTCATTGATGGGACAATTTTGGACTTTGATCACGTTGCATTGAGCTCTGGTCAGGACAGGGATCAAAGCCGGTTTACCACTATTTATATTCCTGATGATCTCCCTAGATACAGTCAGTGTTACCATCTTATTGTGGCCATAAAAGGGAATTATAGGAGACTTTATGGCCTGAGCAAACATATAATTACAGCAAATCCTAGTTCTCCTGCAAAATATTCTGTGCTATTGTAATATCCAAAACCATTGAAACAATGCACAAAAGCATATATATATATATATATATCTTATATATTTTATAATATATATATATATATCCGATATATATTATGTATGTGACTCCATGTCCTCAAGGATCCTTTACCTTCATTTTGACACAAAGAATTATCACCCTATTATAGGAGGTAGGTGGATCACAGGAGTTTCATCGTGTTGGTGAAAAAGCCTATGGTATCTATCAGGATGATAGCCAAGTAGCCCAAATCACAATCCATTGAGACTTTTATATACGTACTGATAATCCGGTAGATGCTTTTCTGCTGATAATCCGTGTTGCATGTAACAATGCAATCGCACAAATGTTTCTGTATTTTAGTGATCCTGTCCCTTTAACACGGAGGTAGATACAAAGATTTGCACCTGTGAATGGAATGCGTGTTCTTAAAGGGTAACGCCGATCTTAAAGGGGTCCTATGAGATTACAAAAAAGCTGCAATATCAGACACAGACCATGGTCGAGAGTGGCGCTGTTTCTAAAAAAAAAAAAAAAAACACAAAAAAACCAACAGCAACGGTATACTATATATTGCAGGATGCACCACCAGCATGTAGCAGATGGCCACTATTCCTTATTGCACGACATAGGAATATAGCTAATCTTTTTATAGAAGTGATCAATGGGGGTGGGGCTGGTGGGTCGCCTTTTGTGCCGACAGTCAGATACATTTGCATTATCCTTTCATAATTCTAAAATAAAAACAAAAACATTGCCCCACAAAAAGAGTAAAAAATAGCACAGCTGGCAATGAAAGGGCTTCAATGTGAGAGTGGGCACCTGGCCTTAAAGAAATCCGGTCACTCAATACTTAGTGTCATCAATTCTATATAACTATACTTCCAACGAAGTACACAAGAGCTTCACTTTTCTTATGACCAGTCTCCCGTAAAAAAAAAAAAAAGGATAAAATGACCTAAAAATAAATCCACGTGTCTAAACACTCAACAGCACAATCACAGTCCCGTTTCCCCCGATCTGATCATATCCACCTAGTTCATGCAGTACATGAAGGTCACCATGTCTTCATTATAGCTACCAGATGTTTTCTAACATATGGGGCGAAAGTTCACGGTCTGTACTGCTCCAAGATTAAAAAGGAACAAAGAGACTTTTTCGTTTACACCACCCAGTGGATGACCTCGTAAAAATTAACAATACACCGGTCACCTGCAGACCAGACACGTTAGGTAATAAAGGTTTTATTACAGTTGACAGGAAATGTGATTTTTACTGGAGTTTAAAAAGAAAATAAAAATGTAAAAAATCAGTAAAAATAAATCACCCGTATTCAATAAAGAACAAAAAAAAGTTTTGCACACTTTGTAAAGTTCATGGACAGATAGCTTCCCCTCCTGGATGGGATCCAGACACTATTCTCTTTGATTACCTCCCTACTGAACAAGACACACTCTTCTTTCAAATAATTACTGACCAGAAAATTGACTAGGGCAGCGGCCCGGTGAGGCGGCAAATCCCTGTAGAGTCAGGCCTGCCCTGAAAAGCATTCTGCCCTGATGTTACCTCTCATTGACCCCAGGGGGGCTGGCAGCCCTCGAGGCAGGTGGAATGTGCGCGCATTATTCTGCAGCGGACAATGTAAGCCACCTGATAATCAGAATTGAGTAGATGGCAATGATCTGAGAGGCCACCTGAAACTATTTCAGGAACCCCCACCCCCTCTTTTAATTAGCACAAATTACGCTGGACAATACTGAGGTTTGATAGGATTACGGATTTGGTAAAATGTTATATAACGGTGAATAGTGAAAGGCCGGTTTCATCTGTACATTGAATACATGGTGTCACTTGAGAAGGTATTTTTGAAGAACTCTATGTAACTAAATCGAGCTTCATTTCTCTTGACAGAAGAGTCGGAAGTATTAGGATTGGGTTCCTTATGAAGAGGCAATTACCATCCATTTTTGGAGATGCCTACTCCATCTGGTAAGAAAAAAAACCTCCGAAAGAAACCCAAAAACATTCATATACATGGATTGCTTCTCATGATCGGTCATGAGGATGAAGCCGAATTTTGGGTCACTGATGCATTGTAATGAAAGTCGTACCTGTTGATACCACCTGCATCTGGACATCTTGGTGAAGACATATTTACTGCTAAATTAGAAGTCTTCTCAGGGGGTTTATCTTCTAAAGTAAATTGATTATGTTTTTACGCCCTCTTTCAATTTGGTTTCTACATATCATGTTGGCACAAGGTAAAGGAAATGGATAATTCCAACAGTCTCAGCTGTACCAATGTATTTTGTGTCCTCCTAGTGAGCAATGAGGTGGACACCCATGTTTTGTCTGGTCTACAAGTCAACTTCTGCTTCCGTCTGAGTGTCAAGTACAGGAAACCGGTTAAAAAAGGAAACTATTTTATCTTATCCTGTCCATCCAGGTGCACAAGTCTAAGTTCTGGAAAATAAGCATTCAGAAAAGCAGAAATTAGGATGGAAGATTTGTCTCGAATGTGCTAAATGTTGGAATTGACGAGATCATAAATGTCCTCATTGCAACAAAGTGGCCGTGTTCTAGGAGGAGTTCATTCCAGCTTCTACAAGTAGAATAGCAATATATTAAGGAATTGCCGATTATACAATTCCCTAATAGGGAATACCATGAATTGGTATTGGGCCTAACATACACAACACATCTACAAAGATGAGAGGGTTGAAAGTCTTCCGAACAAGTCTGGCGCCATGTTTTTTGGAAGACAAGAGGTTAGAAAAACTGCAACGTAGTCAATATATTCTCTAGCCATTTGGTATAGAATTAGATTGACACTGCCATTTGGTTCTTCGTTCAGGGGTTTAATGGAGCTTTCGGTCACTTTTGATAGCATTTATAAGCCAATGGTGTGTGTTGGGTGTCATGCAACGGATCTGGCAAAGCGTCATGGCTTTTGCTATAAACACAAGCCATGACACCATTGTGAACGGAGTCTTAAAGAGGTTTTCACGCATTTAACATTGATGGATTATCCCAAGATAAAGTCATCAATGTTTGATAGGTGCGGGAACGAATCCAGCCAATCATAAGAATGAACGCTCAGTGTAATTTCACCAGACACAGCACTGCTCTTATCCATGAACCAAATGAATGCGGCTGGGCTGTAATACCAGGCACAGCCACCAAACAAGAGCGGCGCGGTGTTGAAAAAAAACATGCACTTTTGTACTCACGATCGTGGGGTCATTGAGCCAATGACCCTATGAGCTCCTATTTGCTTTGTGCTATATGTTTTTCTGTTCACATAATAAAGATTTTGATCATCCATTTAATGAGGGTTAAAAATACCAAAAATTCTTGACAATTCAATATGAGCAATAAAATCGCTTTCTCCAGACTTTTTTTGGCAATGCAAAAAGCTTCATTTAGATAAGACTGATAGAAACGCATCGTCCATGTGGTCAAACCAGTAAGTTCCAGTAAACTTCTCACAATGAACCGAATGCAAAGGTTTAATGCTAATAACCACTAATCTGCTAACACTTTGCAATTAGTTTTAACTAAAAACAAATCACTTGTCTCTCTCGGCCATTGTTATCCAAATACAGTATTGTGGAGGTGACAAGGCCAACCACTTACCAATCCTGAATATGCACAACTGTAGATTAAGCCTCACATGCCCATTCTTTTGTGGAATTATTAAAACAAGGTAGGGTGTGGGTAGGTTGTTTGCAAAAAAAGGTCAAGTAGGAGTCAACTTTTGCAATCCTATTAACACGAGGTTAGGGTCATCGTAAGTGCAGTCTCCTTACGGCTTCAAGGGTCTCAAAAAGTTACTCTGTAAAACTTAAGCAAATGGGGGAGGTAAGGCTGCATTCAGCGGTAGTGCGATGGTGCAGGTCCTATATCCGAAAACCATGGAAAATTTTGGAAAAAGTCCAGAGGAAAGTATTGCTTACTTATGGAAGGGACATGATCAACTCAAGATTATGCCTGAACGAATACAAAGGAGAGGCACCCTAACATACACATTAACCCCTAACATGTTAGAAGATGGGCAGTTCCATGTAGAAAAACGTACAGCGATGTGGGATACGGAAAAGACCCCCCAAAAAACGAAATGTTGACATACCACAAATTTTAAAGAGTCTAAACTGATTGCATGATCAAATGGTATAGGATGGGGGGCATTATTTATTTACCAGTGCTCCTGGTAGGCAGCTCTATATGGACAGGATATGCCCATTGCTATGAATGTTTCTAGTGCATTATATTATAGTCCAAGCTATTGTCTAATGGGTTTTCCGATACCGTGTACCCACATAAGAGGACAAAATCCATATTTTTAGGGTGTAGGCTGCAGACAGAGTTTTTATATTACACATGAGACTCCGACTGTAAAAGACTTTTCATTGTAAAGCCACAGAACCTGCAGTAGTTATAGACGAATAGACCATCAAAGAAAAAAATGGGAATGGAAGGCATCCGTAAACTTGCCAATTATGGGGGTGGGTTGGATCGGTGCCAGCCATTTGCTGTAGGAGATCTGGTACCGTTAACTTGTCCATGCCCCGTCTGGCATAGCTAGGGTAGGCATAGTCATTGCTAAGTACTGGAGCCCATCATTGCCGCACTTCCTCCGAGAGTGGTAAACAAGTGTAGTGATGTCATTAAGAATTGGCTGACCTGCCGATGAACCCTGGGCTGTAAATGAGAAGGTGCCAACGCTCCCTCTCCTGCTATACGCAGACTCACGCAGGGGCTAAAGTGTCACTGACCAAACCACAAGAGCTTTACTAAAAGAGAAAGACAATGGAGACAGTGCAAGCCTTTGATGCTCCTGCACTTTTATATTCTCTCCTCATTTCATGTGTCTTGGGCACCGGGTATTTGACACAGGATATGTTTTTGATGGAAGAAAGTCATAAAAACTGGTGGGAAATGACACATTGGGTTCCTGAGAAGTGGCCGCTGGGTGTTAGGAAGGAAAGGATGCAAATAAAGAAGACACATGGAGTCAGCCGGATACGAAGAAAAAAAAAAAAAAAAAATGCTACTAGGGAATGGCGACATATTTTTGGCCTAAGGTGGTAATGGTTCCATAAAGAGAGCGGTTAATATGAAAGCATTGATGCTAGAGGTTCTAGAAGAGATGTAAAGGGTATCTACTTTAAAAAAATGGACCACATATAGGAGTAGGACCATATCCGGCATCTTCAATCTCCTCAGTGTGCCAACTTGGATAGTCAGATGTTACGATAGGGATCACATGATGTGATCTGGTACTCCTTAAAAATAGAATATTTCTCAGGAGGCTAAGGCTGGGTTCACAGATACCGTTTGGAAGTTTGAGGCAGAATTTCCTCTCCCTGCACGCGGATTTTTGCTGCGTTTTTCACCCGTGGCCATTGAGTGCCGCGGGCATAAAACTCTGCGAAATACACTTTCTCTGCCTCCCATTGATGTCAATGGGAGGTCAGAGGCGTAAACGCCCGAAAATAGGGCATGTCCCTCCTTTCTCCCAAGAGACGGTTTTACTGCTCGCGGGAAAAAAAAAAGACACCTCCGCCTCCCATTGAAATCAATGGGAGGCATTTTCGGGACATTTTTGGCGAGTTTTGCGGCGCGGTTTCCTCGTCAAAAGACTCTGTGTGAACCCAGCCTTAGAATATGTCAAATAGCACTGCAAACAAGCTAAATAGATCACTGAGGGAAGTCCTCACATATAAGCTTTGCCAACCCCACCCCAGCTAAATTTATGAGATGTTAACCTCGTTGGTTCAGCCCCTTTTACCCAATCTGCCATGCAAAATAATCACCTATAGACCAACAATGAAATAAGATCATGAAACTCTCTGAATATATTATGAAGCAATGATAGAACTTCTAATAAATCATCCAGATTTTTTTTAGGTGGTCCTGGAGGAGACTAAAAAGCCACAGCAGCAAAATAATGTGTGTTCTGGAAAACTACTAACATATTAATCCAAGTTTAGAGAACGAGACGGCTACTTATCGAAACCACATATTACATGTAAAAATATAAAACACGTCTTCATAAAGAGGTCACCTAAATCCCTTTATCTCAAGAATATAAATGTAATCTGTGATTAATAAGCTCGGGATACCTAATAATTAGACCCAGCCATGAGAAGTTCCTTTCATCTTCCCTTTGGGAAATTAAGATTGCCTCTAATTCGGGAGGTTTTTTTAAGACTCTGGAGAACTGGTATAATCATTCCTGGAATCGCTCTACAGAATACTATTACACAAATGAAGGAATGAGCGCTGTACAAATTGTGGCCTTCAGCTATAAGCTTTCAACATCTCTTCATACCAACAGCTCCAAAACCAATCCCATATATTGTTTATTATTTTAATATTGAAAGACTGATCTGTACGACCCTATTAAATGAGCCAATTTCAAGTCGTTTTACATATCCTTGGGTATGTCAGAAGATTAAAGTGGGTGGGCTCTTCAAGCCAATATCTCACTAATGCCTTGGACGATGGGCTCCTACCACTCGGTTAACTGCCAGATGCCCTTTGGGAGAACTGGAGTTTTCCGTAGCCAGGAATAATAGCCAGTTGGCAAGGTTTAGCAGTTAAATGGCAGGACTCCTTGTTCCTGGCATCAGTAAGAGCCCTAGCTCAAAGACTCATACCATTGTAGTAATCTCACGAGTACACATGAACATGGGGAATGTTCTTTAGGTGTCCGAACCAAGTTACCCAAGAACTTATCAAACTATAATTCACGCCCAAATTGACCTAAACTTTAACAGATATGGAACCCAAAGTCTGGTTACTTCATACAGCAATATATGTTTCTATAGGGGACCCTGGAGGGAACTGGTTCTCTGTGGGGAGATAAAGCTGGTGTAGGGAGTCTAACAGGCAATGCTGATGTTCCTAGTCATGTTTCAAGGCTCTTTAATGGGTCGGCCATTATCGTACAAGGTAGCTACCAATAGGAGAGCTCATTTGCATATCTATAGGGTAGATATGGGTCATCTGATTTGATGGCTCAATGGTCTCATTTCATTGCAGGGGTACATTCATACTCCAGTTTAGCTCCAATCATGTTAAATTGTATTGCGTAAAGATTAGGGGGCAATGTTGGAGACATCTCATGCCACTTATCTTCAGGGACACAATAGGATAAGACCGGAGAAATCCATTCTGGGTTCCTTCCTGACAACAGCCTTTGGACAAGGGTCCCCGTAGAAATAAAGAAAAATTTAAAAGTAATTCACCCAAGATGAAATCTCAGCAGACAATTTACATTTTATTCAAGGCTGCAAAACAACGGTCTGGCCAGTAGTTCAGTTTACACACCGCCCTTCCCAAATGGTCAATGGGAGACAGGGAGCTGGGTTCTGTATAAAGACAGCCAAGGCAACATCAAAGGCTGTTAGAGTTCAAGGCTTTTTTTTTTTTTTTTTTATAAAACAGTCAGTCAACTCTTCAAATAAGATAAGACTGTAATCTTCGGGTCACACTGGCCTAATAAAACTCTCTAAGCTTTTGAAGTCCTTTGAAATGAGGGCAGATAGATAATAACCTTTTAGAGGGGAGGATCTGCCACTAGTTTATTAATGCCCTATCTCCTAACTAATCTAATAGGTGCCATGGTGCTGATAACTACAGTGTAATTTTTAATCAAAAACATTAATTATTTGCAAAGTTATGAGCATTTTTCTAAATATGCTAATGTGGCTATAATAGCCAAATGGGAGGTGACTTTCTTTTTACTCTGGGTGGTGTAATGTCCAGCAACACAGCGTGATCATATAGTACACAGCTTCCATTCCCAACTGTGTTTTTAACTGGTGATACCTCAGGTTGTTTCACAGCTATATCCTGGTGTCATATGAAAGAGTAGAATCTCATCTTTCATATAACACCAGAACTGCTGTTCTAGGTGGTCCACAACCCAAGATATGGCTGTTTTAAATGATCCCCCTTCCCTGCAGCCTCAGTCTCTCACACTGTGTGAAGCAGATTCATGCTGATAGGACAGCGTCAGAGGCTGTGAGGAGGCTCCACCTCAGGAAAATCACTGGTGTTGACGCCCACTTGGCTAGTATAGCCCCATTTGTATATTTAGAAAAGAGCTCATAACTTTTAAAATAATAAACATTTTGGGTCAAAATTTTCACTAGTATTATCAGTGTGACAGCGCCTATTAGATTAGCTAGGAGATAGGGCATTACTAAACTAGTGACAGAGCCTCTTTAATAATACAAGCAGAAGACCATGGGTAAAATTGGCTTTACGTGCACATATCGAGAACTAGAGCTAGACCACCGCTTGTGCTGGGTCTTCATACAAGGAAGAAGCAGACAATAGGACGACACATTCCAAGAATCCATCCTTCAACCGTTGGTGACGTGGCTGCCATGAAAAGTTACAATGGACTGCCACGTTTAGGAGATTTGTCACCATTGCACCAACGGCCACACCAATATAAGTCTATGGACATGCTTAAGGTCTATAGTCTTCTACTGGGAGACTAACACAATCTATCACAGATTATAATCTGTGTGTCCAATGGTAATGACATAATTGTTTCGTTGTTTCAAGTTCAATGTGCAAGATCTTCCTCCGCTGTAAAATATATTGGATTTTTACGGGTGAAACCCATATCTACAATTAACAATACAACTCATTTTACTTTAGACTGAATGGCAGCGGACGTCTTCTAGAAACCATCTTGGAGAGTTCATTCCCAATTGTAATGACTATATACAAAATTCTCTATGGTGAGATACTGATGAAAGGCCATTACTACGGATACTTCATTACCTATGCCTCTCTTTCTTTCTTTCTTTCTTTCTTTCTTTCTTTCTTTCTTTCTTTCTTTCTTTCTTTCTTTCTTTCTTTCTTTCTTTCTTTCTTTCTTTCTTTCTTTCTTTCTTTCTTTCCTGTACTGAAAGCAAGTCACCCACCCACTGACTTTCCTATAATGGAAGCAGAACTAGTGTGTTCTTGAAGGCCAAGAAGAAAGAAATTAACAAATGAAAGACGTGGACATAAAAATAAAAGGGGCTTCAAAGGAATGAAAATCCCTTTTCAAAATCAGTGTTAAGAAAAAAAAGCAAGGGGGGCTTTAAACTGCTACCACAGAAGGGTCCTCATAACTTGTGGCCTCCGATGCAGCAGGGCTTAGGATGTGCAGTTTTTATGGTTCTATTAACATTCTACATTCTATAGGGCTTTCCAAAATGTTCATACACTTCGGCACACTACGAAACTCTCCCGTCCAAGCAGGATCTTCAACATTGTGCAACCTGCCTTTTCTTGGTTCATGATGAAGAAAATGGGAAACAGACATGTACACCTACAGGCAAGAAATAGAGAACAGAGGTGAAGCTGAATATCAAGACAAATTTATACATCAGGGTCTGCGTTAAGGTGGGCATACTCGAGATAGCGGTCAGTCGAACACTTTTTTTTTGTCCGACAGCAATTTCACCTGACTTCATAAACATGAACACCCGGATTGACTAGGCGTGTGTGTTTATTTCAATAGGGGGGCAGGTGAATAAGCCATTGTCATATACCTCTTTCATGGTAACAAGAATCGGGCATGGTGAAATTAAACATGTACCTCCCCCCCTTCCCAAGATCTGACATCGAGGAGAATCCTACGTACACATTAGATTGTCGGCCAATTGGCGAAATCTGCAGGTTCGGTGAAGTTCTATACAGAGTCGAGTCACGTTATTATGACCACTAGGTAATATCCAGAGTGACCGCCGTGTGCAGCACGGACAGCAGCTAGACGGGCGGGCAGTGACTCAATAAGGTGCTGGCCGGTTGTCTCAGGTATCTGGAGCCGTGCTGACTGCAGTGGATCCCACATTTGCTGGAGGGTGCGTGGGGGAGGATCCATAGAGCGAATATGACGATCGAGGTCCCACAGATGCTCAATTGGGTTCAAGTCTGGCGAATTAGGGGGCCAGGGAAGTATTTGGAAGTCTTTGTCGTGCTCTTCCAACCACTGTCGGACATTTATAGCCGTGTTACACATCGCATTGTCTTACTGGAAGATTCCATCTGTCACAGAAAAGACAAACATCATGTATGGGGGGACGTGATCTGCAGTGATGGATTCATACCCAAATCGGTTCAGAGCCTTCATGGGTGAGTGGCCCAAAGAATGCCATGAAAAAATTCCCCAGACCATAACGCTGCCGCCACCAGCTTGTGTTCTTCCAGCAATGGTTGCAGGGTGTTTGTTCTCTTATGTTTCTCGTCAGACACACCAATGTCCATCCGTTCCATGAAGCAGAAAATGTGACACATCGGAGAAGGCAACCCTTTACCAATCATCGGTGGTCCAATTTCGATACTGCCGTGCAAATTCAAGCCTTTTTTCCGATGCAGTGACCATCCGTCTGCTTCGGAGCCCCATACGCAGTAGGGTTCGCTGAACTGTTGTTTTAGACACACGTCAGGTAACCCCCTGGTTGATTTTCATGGTGAGCTGCTCCACTGTAGCGTGTCGTTCGGCCCTCGTGCACCTTCGTAGCTTCACCTCTCACATCAATGGCACATGATGCTCCACAGTTTCCCCTTTGGTTATTCCCAATGGTGCCATTTGTCCACTCACGATGCACTGTCACCACAACAGCACGCAGACAGTTCACAAACTGCGCTGTGTGAGAAATACCGCCACACTTGGCCCAAAAGCCAATAATCAGCACTTTTTGCAACTCTGTTGTCATAGGTAAAAGGGGTGATTTATCAATGAGTGATATGTGTTCAGACATCCTATCGCCCACCTTATATACCCACCAAGCCAGCCCACGACACATCACTTCCTTCATGGGCTACGCGCTGCCAACGTCGAAAGTAGGAGATGGTCATAATAATGTGACTCCACCATGTATAATCTCATGGTTATTGGTGGTTATCCAGTATATTTTCCAGTTGCGGGAGACTAAAAAACTGAAATTTCAAAAATGGCTGAATACACTAAACACTAGAGGACAAGTTAGGGAAATGCAGCAACATAACACTAGCAATAGGCGACCGTTCACAGAAAGTTTCTCCTTATGGGTCAATCACTTCTACACAATAAGTTATGTAAATGCTCTATGGAGGTCAACAAATATATCACAGGGCGTCATTGAGGTAAAGCAAAAAAAAAGAAAAAAGTTCTATGGCAAATTACATAATGTGAAAAAACAAAGGTCACAAATCCATCTTAATGTAAGCGACTGCTGCCCTGCAGGGTTCAATCTCGTTCATATCGCACCCACTGGCATTTAGAAAGCCATTTCATGACTAATATCCGTAATGGTATTTTTATAGACAAATAGCCTTGCTTCAGCACTTGATAATTCAAACTCAATGTACTGTGAAAAAAATCAATACCATCCATAAATCACTGGAGAAAGAGCTCGATGCTCCCGGGCAGAATGAATTGCAAAGTCCTGGATCATCTTCAAGAATGGACGTCTGAAATCCCAGATAGAACTAAATTTCCCTTTCCTTATACTGGTCTAAAAGGGAACGGACAGAAGGGAAACATTTTCATCCTCGTTATCTTAAATTGAGGACAATTATCTGCAATTCTACGACTGTTTGCTGTGTAATAGGAGAACAAGGACAATAAGGCAAGTGAGGAAAACGTTCAACAACTTCAAGGCCTCCAGGGGAACGTCGGTGAAACATTTTGTCAGTAACAATTATTGATGTTCGTAGAATCAAAAAAATAGAGCCGATAGGAACGGAAGGGTAATTGTAAACTGTGGCCTGCATTTGTCATGTACCATTTACTAATGATATGCCGTTCTGAAATAGCTGAAGACGTTGTTGGACATCTGGTATGCTATAGAAGTTTAGGGTATATCGGAAGTTTAGGGTAGATCTCCACTTTCAGGTCATAGTTCCACTAAGCGGTTCCTGTGCTTTTGCTGATATAAGGTTTATTTACTTTTTGCCAGAACTGAAATTGGATCCAAAATGAAAAGTTTTTAGTTTTTTTTTAAATGGGAGCAAATGATTGCCGCAGGTCTAGCACCTGACACCGCTGGCCAATAGCTGCAGCTGTAATGTTGTATTACATGTCCATGTAATATATGGACGACTCAAGTTCACCAGAACTGGAGCCAGTCTTACAGAACAGCTTTCTGTTCTGCCTCATAGACTGAGGTCCCAAATTGGGGACGACCCTCTAGGACATCCAGATTCCATTATAAAGCATATAGACAGGGGTTGTGTTGTCTTCATGAGGCAACCCCTTTAAGGCTCACACAGTTTCCTCCAAAACAGGGATTGGCTTCTAATGGGAGGAGAAGTATAAGGCCTCATGCATATGTCCGTATTACGTCTCCATGCAAGTCCCATGTTGGATAATACTGCATTCATATAAATCAACAAGCCCATACTGTACCTCCACATGCCTCAGACTTCATACAAAAGGTACAAAGAGGTTTTTCCTGTGAGAAAAACAAGTTGTGCCCGGTTTCATTGGATGCCATATAATGGAGAAATTCTCCCCTAGAGGCATTTCTTCTAAGGCCTAGTTCAAACTGATATTTTTCCTTCAGGAATTTTGAGGAAGACTTTGAATTGCCAGTGTTGTTTGCCGCTTTTGTGTTGTTTGCAG
This sequence comes from Rhinoderma darwinii, assembly GCF_050947455.1. NCBI lineage: Eukaryota > Metazoa > Chordata > Amphibia > Anura > Rhinodermatidae > Rhinoderma > Rhinoderma darwinii. The sequence continues at coordinate 23,910,457 of NC_134696.1, forward strand.
GTTTTTCTGCCTCCCACTGATTTCAATGGTATGTCAGAGGTGGAAGCCGCTCAAAGATAGAGCATGCCGCTTTTTTTTTCCACCAGTGGCCAATAGCCGCCCGAGAAAAGAAATGCCTCTGCCTTCCATTGAAATGAATGGGGAGCGATTTGGGCGTTTCCACGTCAAAAAAACGCAGTGCAAACTGATCCTATGGAAGAATACCCTGATATGGTTCTATATGCAGTTACCATATGGCGGCGCACAACAATTTTCAAAAACTTTCATATACTGTAGGTCAATAGAAAATAATAAGTGCCGATAGCTTGTTTATCGGTTACGACTGAAAGATTCACCAGGGCCTGTCCCGATGACACAAATATTAGCATCTTAGATCAATTTCAGTGGCAATGATCAGTAGACGTGGTCCGAGTTACTTATAAATCAAAGGCAAATTTGAGACATTTAGACCGAACATCATTTTTCAAATCCTTTATTTAGAGTCACATTTCGAATTCTGCTGGTTTCCTTTGGTCACGGACTGCGGTTTCTCTACACTCATTGACATTAGCATCCATAGTACTGAATCAAGAACCAAGGACATTTTAATGTTTATACAAATGACAGACTCTTCTTCCAGAAGAACATTCAAGATAACACAAAAAAAATGCAATTTCATTGACAAGGCTGTGAACTAGAGATAGGTCTAAACAACTGGCTGTGTACCGGGGTCAAAAATGTCCGGTCTTTCTTCTTAACTGTTGTGGAGATATTTGACAATATCTTTGGTAGTTGCCAAGGTTTACGTCCAATTACGAGTTCTGCCACATCTCTCACCAGAGGTTTCAAAGGGATGGCGGGAGACTCATTCGAGAGAACGGAAGGTCCGGTCAAATTACGCAACATCATGATGCCAAAAGACTCCCCTGTCTAAGCGACCAGGCCTCCAGCTCTTTTTGTCACATCTCCTGCCGTCAATTTAGTCATTTCTGGCAAGAGAAATTAGCTGAACTCTTGACCTCCAGTACACTTTAACATCAGGATAGCTATGACTTATATAATGTATCCCAGTATGAACCATGTTGAAATTGACATCTATCACTAGAAGCCAACATATGGGCCTCATGTACGAGTAGGGCATGCAAATTGTGAATGAGCCGTTGCTTATATTAACTAACTGGTATGGGCAATTGCTCCCAATGTCGGACTGGGGTTCTTGGGTCCACCAGAGGAGAGGATCATGAGGACCCCTCCTTTATTTATACAGAACATTCACATGTTATCATTGTACACACAGGCTATATCATCAATAAGATCTAATAGGTTATTTGTGAATTATCCCATAAGAAATAGACCCTAGTGACAAGTAATTGGCTCCAAAGTCAGCATTAAAGGTGGTTGTTTTTCACTGGATCATTGGGAGTCATCATTATGTCAGACCCAAGCCCACCACGGGATTCCCTGGGAACCTGGTGGGTCAGTGCAGCCTACCGACTACTCCACTTACGAATTGTCATACAGTACATGAGGTCGTTTTTTTTTTACGGCTTATGAAAGTTGGAATTGAACGCTGCCACCTAGCGGAAAAAGGATCATAAAGATTATATTCCTCTCATTACAACCCCATGTAGTTGGCGAGGTGAGAAAATATTCTCCAGAAGACTCAGAACGTCAATTCAACAAATCTCAGGCACAAACACTCAAGGGCCAATTGACCTATCCATATGTTTTTGGAGTGCGAGAACCGAGAGGAAACCCACCAAACACTGGGAGACCATACAAACTCCATGTAGTAGTCCGGTCCGCAGCCAAACCCAGGACCCAGTACTGCAAGGCAACAACAATGCTTAACCACCGAGTCAACTTGCTGGCCCAATGGTAAGGGGCTGTTCACATGACGTTTTTGGTTTACCTTTAGCATGTTCAACAAGAAAGCTCCCAATGTTCGAGTCAAACATATCCATAGGGCTCCATTGTCAGATGAAGGCTAAGAGTGTCCTTTTGGCCTTCGTCAGGCAGGTATACGTTGGTATAGTGGGAAAAAAAAAAAGTATGGCATAACGTAGTAGACTACGCTATTCCATCCCGCAAAGTCATATATACTTTTTTAACATGGGAGCCTATGTATAACAGATACCACTGCGTGACATCCGTAACAGGCATTTGTTTAACGAATACATCATGATCTTTTCAATATTTTGTTAATGATGTATCCATTAAACGGACACCATTATAGCCTAGGGGTAACGGATACATTAAATGGAAGCCTAGCAGTGGCATTCGTCACCCACAGACTATAATGGTATCTCATGATATGTCACGAGAGTTGATGATGATCTACGGGTGACGGATGCCACTAATAGTCATCTGTCACAGCCTACGTTGAACGTATACCTCGGGCGATTCTTCGCAGGGTTTATGTCAAACGTAGGCAAAGAAATGTGATGTCAACAGCCCCTAAAGGCAGCGTGCCAACTCATATTGACCACCTGGATCTTGCCATCATAATTTCCACTCCTATTGCTACTTTTTCTTCAGAACTCCTGTAGAAAGATAATTTCATTCTGGATCCGTACAAAATCCTCCAATGTGGGGGTAGTCTCCATGTGTTCACCAGCTTAAAATAACATTCGTAGCTGTGAAGACCGACTGTTCACAACTCAATGAGAAAAGTACATTTACGAGTATGACAGGTTAAGTTTCACACGTTCTGTTTCCAAACCTTCATAGAAGGGTAGTTAAAAATGACACTCGGCACAGGAGACAGGAAAGTGACATGCTTCAGCTAAAGAACACTTTAAGCCTTGTGCTACAATTCATTAGCAAGGGAAGAAAAAATCTCAATGGATTCACAAGATCACAAGAACGAGTTTCAAATAATTGCCTCCACATGCGGTTGACTTGAACAATGCCCCTTTATGCCAGTGTGAAGTTCCTGGGAGTGCAGTTTCCTACATGTGAAATGAGAGGCATGCTTGTCCATAAAACTTGTTCCAGTCACTCTGCAAAGGATTCTTTTGTAAATTTCATAAGGGGAACGACACTAAATTTCTTTCTAATATGGTCCATTTTATTTATAACATTGGTTGGCGTCTTTCTTGACCATCATTTGGGCGATAGATCTTCCAGTTGACTTGGGAAAGAGTTTTTCTTGGGCAGCATTCCTTCAGCCCACAAAGAGGGAAACCAATGAGACATCTAACCTCACGGTTGAGGGGTCCCTGGCTGTTGAATATTATTGGGGGCCCGATAGAACAGTTTATCATAAGATATCTAGCAGATGAATGGCCAAATGCACCAAGATGACACCAATACACATTAGATAAATGTTGGCAGAATTTGCCGACTATCGAAAGTGTATGGGGCCTCCCGAATGTCTCAAAACAGCAGCTGTCTTATTTGTTTGGCCGGATTTGTTGGCCATAGACATTCAATATTTGTTGGCAGAACCAGACAATTTTGGTAGGATACGCAGACAGTCTAATTCTATTGCCACCCGCCATAGTCTTTAAATTGTCTGCAGATCCCAACAAAATTGTCTGGATCTTCAAACAAATATTGAATGTCTATGGCCTACGTAATCCGACCAAACCAATAAGATAGCTGCTGTTGTGAAACATTCGGGAGGCCCCTTTATGGCCAACTTTAGGCCTGGGCTACATGCACCCCTTTCCGTTCCCCCAGGTAGGCATGTATCTTCGTTCCCCATAAGTTTACAGTGTGTGTGTGTTCCCAATGCAGCATTAAAAAAGTTTAAAAAGTTGCACCATGTGACTCGAGTGATGCTACTGCAGTAGTGGGTGTGAATAGAGACTAAGTATATTCAGATTCTGTTGTCCCTAAGGGGGTTTGTTACATTTAAGGTAGCGTCACCTACATGGAAATATTTGCGTCCATATGTCCATCATATATTTTTGGAGACAGTAAATACTTTCCTTCTGCCCTCTGCTGGTATCCAGAGGGAACACGGACCACAGATCTAGCCATGGAAACACAGCCTAGAAGAGATGATTAGTCACACAGACAGACTTGAAACAACTAAGCAACTTCTGAGACCCCAAAACGTGGCCTTCCCATGACTCGTGAACAGCAGTTACCTACCACGATAGCATGGCATGATACCAACATGGTTGGGTCCAAAACCTTGACCAAACATGTGAGGAAGAACTCTACTCTAGTGAAGTCCTGTCCTCCTAGAACATAGGACATGCATTTATGTAACCTATATTGAACCTACTGTTGGGGAATTGCCATTTATGCAATTCCCCTACTATATACCCATTATTGGAATTGCACCATGTACAAGCTTTGTGGTAATAGAGCAAGGAATACAGCGGGCTATGGCAGGAGGCTCCTGTTAGGGAATTGCCATTTATGTAATTTTCTTTAGCAACATTATAACACATTGAAAAACAATATCTACTTCAAACCGAGCAAATATTTACAAAAATTACCAAACAAAATCCTGACATCACATCAGACAGAAGGACCCAAACTAGAGAAAGTGCCAAGAGCTGGACTTCTGCCAAAGCACCAAGAGCTTACATTGTAGTTACGTTACAGGCCGCTCACAAGTGGCTTCTGAAGCTCATAAACCAGACATGATATAAACATAGAGCACCGAACACTTCAGTCACTGTTTATAAAGTTCAGGAGAAGAATGACAAGCATATGGCGCACACTCATACAGTGGACTGCTACATGTGGGTGGGTATGAAACCACAACTCCCAGCATGTCATAATAACTCCAAGATATCAGGGCTTGCTGGAAGTTGTAGTTTCTCAACAGCTAAGAGAGCGTAAGCCTCTAAAGCAGGGGTCAACAACGTTATTTGTGAGGCGCGCCGATTTGAAAGAAATTATTAAATGTCAAAAATTTTTGGGAAAAGAAATAATGAAAAAGATGAAATACGCAACGTGCCATGCAATACATGAAAGTCACAGAACACATACTGTTAATATGTATGTGACTCGTGGCTCCTTTTTGCCTATTAAACCAAATCACAGCGACGGATAGGGGACTTGAATTTACGTACAACCATACCCATCATGCGGCTGGTAGCCTTATTATTTCAGAGAAAAAGTAGTTTTTTTTGTCATATGTAAAAGGAGTTCGCAAGTGCCCCGAGGGCGGTCGTAAGCCCCGCTTAAACCCAGACCAGTGCCGCCCTCCTTGGCTTGATTGACAATCTCTAGCGTACACCGTCATCACCGATTTCTTCAGTAAAATCTTGTGCAAGCGGTCGTGCGTTTCCTGGTCCTGAAGAAACCAGTAACATTGGCGCAGGCTAGAATCGTCAATCAAGCCTGGGGGGGGGGGGGCGGGAGGACTTATGGTGGTTTACATCTCAGTGTGCCAGGCAAACATGTGGCGGCTGTAGCACGAGTGCCATAGGTTGCCGACCCCTGCACTAGAGCATTGGTCTACAGTCTGTGGCAAAACTACAATTCAGCATTATATTTTACTAGGTTGAAAAATAAAATGTAGTTATCAGTATTATTCTGTTCATTACAGCAATGCCAGAGCTTATTAACACAGCGTGCCAACCTTCACCCTGGCACGATACCACACAGTGATGGTATCCAAGGCAAAAACTATCCTTGCTGCCCCAAGCAACCAATCACAGTGCAGCTTTCATTTTACCACAGAGATTTAAGAAATGATAACTGATGGCTGATTGGTTGCTATGGACAACAGGGCCGATTTCTCTTGGAGAGTTTTGATCATGGTTGGGTCTGTCAAATTACTGTAGACTTTAGGAGCCCATAAGACTACTCCAGGAGCCCGTGACTTTTTAGTAGCCAGACAATAAGAACTTCCATAGACATCATTCAAAAAGTTTTGTATGCCCTCTGGCTACCTGGGATTTGCTCAGCCCTGGCTCATAGATTTCCATAGCTTAGTGTCCAGTCTCCATTGAAGCCAATGGGCTTCAGTGCCTGATAATGCGGAGCTGTAAACGTCCACGAGTAAAGTCAGATCAGCATCAAAGGGGTCTTTGGTCAGGGCATCAACTCTTTGACCCCCACCAATGTTATTTTTGGACAGGCCTAAGGGCATGACCACACGTGGCGGATTTCCTCCGCAACTGTCCGCATCAATGCCGCACAGAATCTGCGTTGCAGATTCTGCTGCGGATCTGCACAAAATGTGCAGTAAATTGATGCGGACTAGCTGCTGCGGACTGCGGTAAAAGTACTTCCCTTCTCCCTATCAGTGCAGGATAGAGAGAAGGGACAGCACTTTCCCTTGTGAAAGTCAAAGAAATTCATACTTACCGCCCGTTGTCTTGGTGACGCGTCCCTCCTTCGGCATCCAGCCCGATCTCCCTGGATGACGCGGCAGTCCATGTGACCGCTGCAGCCTGTTATTAGCCTGTGATTGGCTGCAGCCGTCACTTAGACTGAAACGTCATCCTGGGAGGCCGGACTGGAGACAGAAGCAGGGAGTTCTCGGTAAGTATGAACTTCATTTTTTTTTACAGATACATGTATATTGGGATCGGTAGTCACTGTCCCGGGTGCAGAAACAGTTACTGCCGATCGCTTAACTCTTTCAGCACCCTGGACAGTGACTATTTACTGACGTCTCCTAGCAACGCTCCCGTAATTACGGGAGCCCCATTGACTTCCTCAGTCTGGCTGTAGACCTAGAAATACATAGGTCCAGCCAGAATGAAGAAATGTCAAGTTAAAAAAGCAAGACGGATCCGCAGCACACATAACATGTGCATGACAGCTGCGGACTTCATTGCGGAAATTAGAATCTCCATTGAAGTCAATGGAGAAATTCCGCCATGAGTCCGCCACTGCTCCGCAACAGACAGAGCATGCTGCGGACACCAAATTCCGCTCCGCAGCCTATGCACCTCAGCGGAATTTTACGCCTCGTCTAAACGAACACTGCTAAATTAAAGTGTAAGTCAATGGACAAACGGCTCCGCTGCGGATTAACGCTGCGGAGTGTCCGCAGCGGAATTTAAGTGAAATTCCGCCACGTGTGAACCCAGCCTAAGAATGCTTTTAAGGCCTGTTTATATGTATCAAGGTCTCATAAATTTTCTAGTTACAGTTTAAACATTGTGATCTTTTTTAACCCCATATACATCAGCCTATAATTGTTAGGAGCCCTTGTTAGGGCGCAGTCACATATGCAACATTATCAACGCAGCGAATTTACCGGTGCAGATTTTGTGGCAAATTTGCTGCGTATTTGAGTCACGTGTTTCCGTGCAGAATTTTACATAGCATTTAAGTCCATGATGAAATTCTGCATCCAAAACTTGCAACACATACAGAAAACGCTGTGGAAATATTCCGCTCAGAAATTTTGTTTCCACCCCTAAATGGTGTAAATTTTTGTTGCAGATTATTCTGCCGCGGAAAATGGCGCCACGTGGGACTGCACCCTTATGATTCGTGTAGGACATCACTGTGTAAATAGGCATTTATGATGCGCTACTATGATCCGAATCCTACAAAAAGTATCATGCCCGACACGCATGGCATCTACAATACATGCCCGGTCTATTTACAATAATGCACGTTACCACGAGGCCTCCCATAAAAATGAATGAATGATGGAAGAAAAGGAAGCAAAAGACTGTCTAGGGTTGTTCTAACTTTTGAACTACTGGGTCCTCGTCTCTGCCAAGATATAACGTTCCACCCAGATCTATTTCTAGAGATGATCATGAGGTTGAACCACCTGACTGCAACAAGCGGGTGGTTTATTCTCCGTATATAAAGATATAACTAACATTAGGGTCTAGAGATCATGTGGTGTCCTCAACGTGGACCTTGCCCCCAGTCCTCAACGTGGACCTTGCCCCCAGTCCTCTCACAACAACATGCAAGCCAAGCACATTCACAGGGTCAGGAGAAGAAAAGCAGAACTTCCAGTGACTCAATGCTGTTCTGCAATGTGCCCTGAAGACTCAATGAAATTTGGGGCATTTCCAAATGACCTCAGTATTCAGTCACCTCTCCTGTCTAAACCTTGACGCCACTTAAGACAGACGAAGAAGGTGCAAGTGATCTCAGACGGTCTTGGCTTGTCTTCAACTCTCCAAGTATACACACAACACTCAAGAACTAACCCATAAGATGCCAGACAAGTCTGCTCGCTCTAGTACCCAGGTTGGGGTCAATAGCAGTCAATCAAGGGATTACAGAGTCTACAAAGAAGCAATTTCAAAAGTCAACTGGTCGCAGCTAGGGGGCAAATGACGCCAGGGGTAAAGTTGACCATAGGCATAATAAACTGTCGAAGCCATAGTCTGAGATAGTGTGGTGATAATATGATCTACCACGACCAATAGGAATCTGATCACGGGGTTAAAAATAAATAAATTATATATATATATATATATTATCTCAGACCCACTACTGGGTCACTAATGGTTAACCCACACACTGCCAGGGAGGCTGCAGAGTAACCGGTATAGGGTCTATTCTTTCTACAGAATATGCCTACAATATAATGCATTCAAATAGGTGGCAGCCCATGCCAGTTCTGGTATAATACATACTCAGCTAATGCCAGTCTAGTATACATTACATTATAGGTAAGTGCTCTATAGGGTACCGATCATAATCATGCCAATCTGGGTATGTAATGTAGGTAGTTGAAGCAGAGACTGCTATGTAAAGAGGTGGCGAGATATGCCATACATATGTCAATGTTTCTTATATTGAAATTGAAACATCCTGAAATCATGCCAATGCCAGCCTAGGAATGTTACAGTATTAAATGCGACACAGACAGTACAACTAGGTGGCAGTCACTGCCATGCGCTCCATGCATTGACATCAAACCTACGCAAGTCATCACAATGCCAGTCTGAGTGTGCACTCAAGTATAAGTGGTTGCCATATGGGCTGCTGAAGACTCAGATCATGCCAATGCTTCTTATATTGACATTAAACATATGCCAGCCTGGGCATGCTTTCCAGTAAGTGGGTGCTGCCCAGACTATGCAACACAATTTCTAAGTCATAGCAATGCTTCTTGCATTGACCTTAAACCCACTTAACGAAAATGCCAGTTTCTTATGGACTACAAAGACTTTTCTGCAAGTGGTTCATCATGCCAGGATTTCTGGCAATGCCAGGTTGGGTATGCACTAGACTATAAGAAGGTGCTGCACAGACCATGCAACTGGGTAGCAGATCACTGCTTTATGAATTGGCATAGTATCATAATGCCAGCGTGGGCATTCGTTACAATAGAAGTGGGCACAGTATAGATTATGCACTATGTGTAATGGATATAGAACTTACCTTCTTAGCCCCTTGCTTGGCAAACTGCTTGGCTAAGTGCCTGCCTATGCCCCTGCCCCCGCCGGTGATGAGCACAGTGTCCCCTTGCAGATCTCTCAGCCGGGTGGGCACTACCAGGCAGACGGCTGCTTTGAGCACACAGTAGACCATCTGTACTGGCAGAAGTAGCAGCCTGCCCAGGCACGTCCAATCCATGCTGATGCCTCCGTGCCAGTCCCTTGCAAACTTTACCATCCACTTCTATGAGTCCTTCACACTCAACTGTGCCACATCCACTGCGATGACAGCACCCCCAAAACCACAGCAGCAGATCGCCCAGTGGTGCCCTACAGAGGAGTGCCAGGCTGCAGCCAGCTGATCATCATTGATCGTCAGTGCAATGCCCTTGTGTTAGGCTAGGGCACAGCCGCTAACTTTGTAGATTGGAGGCTGCTGCTGTCTCCTTGCTTGCACAGGGCTGGAGCAGGCAGCTTTTATACCCCATTAAGCCTGATTGACGGATAAAGTGTTGGGGATGTCTCACTACTGTTTGTGAGAGCGGCTGTTGCTTGTAGTTGGTCCCCTCCCCCATGAGCACAACACAGGAGACACACACTCCTTCCTCCCTGCCTCTCTCTGCCTCTCTCTCTTTCTCTCCACCCTCCCTTAGGGCTGTCTGCATGAAAGGACTTGCTATAAGCCACGTTTAGTTAGCAGCTGGGGCTCAGACCTGTCTTATGTGAGGTGTGCAGATGTAGCAGAGTTGAAGGCAAATAGCATTTCCCTCTTAAAAAAAAAATATCCCTTAATAATCAGGTTCTGGGAAAGCTGGGTGACAACCAATATGGCCCCCATTATAGCCTCTGCAGGGGTTGTCAGCCTGGTCTAGTTCTGCAGCAATACATTTCCTGGTGGTATACAGTAGTAGAGGCAGTTTTGCTGTTCAGGAGTCTAAAAAAGCTGGGTGACAAAGTTTGTGAGCAGAGCTGATGTATAGCCCCAAGCATTTCACAACTGCCCTAGACTTCATACCTGACCTGTATGAGGGAATTATGGGGGCACTGTATGGCACTGTTATTTGGGAATTGTATGCTAATATTATTTGGACACTCACTGTATGGCACTATTATGTGGGCACTGTATGGTGATTCTGTTTGGGCACTGTATGGTGCTGTTATGTGGGCAATGTATGGTAATGTTATTTGGGCATTTGATGGCACTGTTATGTGGGCACTGTATGGTAATGTTATTTGGGCATTTGATGGCACTGTTATGTGGGCACTGTATTGTAATGTCATTTGGGCATTTGATGGCACTTTTATGTGGGCACTGTATGGTAATGTTATTTGGGCATTTGATGGCACTGTTATGTGGGCACTGTATGGTAATGTTATGTGGGCATTGTATGGTAATGTTATTTGGGCATTTGATGGCACAGTTATGTGGGCACTGTACAGTAATTATTTGGGCACTGTATGGCACTGTTACGTAGAAACTGTACGGTAATGCTGATTGGGCACTGTATGACACTGATGTTGACGCTGTATGGTAATATTATTTGGGCACTGTATGAGAATGAGATAGATGCTGGATGGTAATGCTGTTTGGGCACTGCATGACACTGTTATGTAGACGCAGTATGGTAATGTTATTTGGGCACTGTATGGTAATGTTATTTGGGCACTGTATGGTAATGTTATTTGGGCACTGTATGACACTGTGATGTGGGCACTGTATTGTACTGTTATGTAGACATTATACAGTAAAGTTATTTGGCATAGCAGGAAGGTATGCTGACAAAGTGTGGCACTAATGTTATGGCACAATTATTCTCCATTTTCCCAGGAACAGGAATTACGTACAAAATATCTAGTAATCGACAAAGAAAAATGACTCTTATTTTAATCAGCTCTGCCCACTGATATCAACTCAAATAGCTTTACTGGCAGTTAAGTGTAACCACAGAGAGCCAAGTGACAAACTCAGCTCTGCTACATCTTTACTGCATATGAAGGGGCTCACACAAAAACCTTGCACTTCTAGCATATCGCTACTACAGTGTGCATTTATTTATTTATTCCCACTCCTGGATAATGAACGACAGGTCTGAGACACCACAGCACCTCCAGTCCTATAACGTATATAAATAGAAAGCCTAACAGTCCGTGCAATACAAGATGGCTTCAAACACACTCTCCCACCCTGGTGGTACCAAGTTTGTTCTTACCGAGCTTTCTGGTCCATGAATAAAATGCAAACAATACAGTAAAGACTGACACAGACTGAGAACTAACAGAGAGGGAGCCAGGGATATAGCTCTGAATAACAATGTCCATTTATATGCCATTCATAGTCTGTGGAAAGTTGGGGGACAACTTTTATTGGCAATGTAATGGTTTATTTCTAGATCTGCAATGATTGACAGGTCTGCAGCATTTGTAACATGTTGGGCTGCTGTGTGTCAATAACCTTTCTTTTCTGGGAAACCTCCTGCACTCGTCTCTGCCCTCAGATCTGATGTACAGGGCTCCAGGTGGCTGAAAATGTTACATAAAGTGACAGTGTATCCATTCTCTGTCATGTTAGGAGAATAGGGGTTTGTTCTCAGGGGCTAATACTGCATCTAATAAAAAAAATCAGGAAATAAATGCTGCAAAACCAGAGCAGTGTTTTATAGCAGTGTTTTTCTTAAGGGCGGGTTCACACATAGCGGAATTTCACTTAAATTCCGCTGCGGACACTCCGCAGCGTTAATCCGCAGCGGAGCCGTTTCTCCATTGACTTTCACTTTAATTTAGCAGTGTTCGTTTACACGATGCGTACAATTCCGCTGCGGAGCATAGGCTGCGGAGCGTAATTTGGTGTCCGCAGCATGCTCTGTCTGTTGCGGAGCAGTGGCGGACTGGTTGCGGACTCATGGCGGAATTTCTCCATTGACTTCAATGGAGAGTCAAAATTCCGCAATGAAGTCCGCAGATCTTATGTGTGCTGCGGAGCGTATTGTTTTTACTACCATGACATTTCTTCATTCTGGCTGGACCTATGTATTTCTAGGTCTACAGCCAGACTGAGGAAGTCAATGGGGCTCCCGTAATGACGGGAGCGTTGCTAGGAGACGTCTGTAAATAGTCACTGTCCAGGGTGCTGAAAGAGTTACGCGATCGGCAGTAACTGTTTCTGCACCCGGGACAGTGACTACCGATCTCAATATACATGTATCTGTAAAAAAAAATATAAGTTCATACTTACCGAGAACTCCCTGCGTCTGTCTCCAGTCCGGCCTCCCAGGATGACGTTTCAGTGTAAGTGACGGCTGCAGCCAATCACAGGCCAAGCACAGGCTGCAGCGGTCACATGGACTGGAGCGTCATCCAGGGAGGTCGGGCCGGATGCCGAAAGAGGGACGCGTCACCAAGACAACGGGCGGTAAGTATGAATTTCTTTGACTTTCACTAGGGAAAGTGCTGTCCCTTCTCTCTATCCTGCACTGAATAGGGAGAAGAGAAGCACTTTTCCTGCAGTCCGCAGCGGCCAGTCCGCATCAATTTTCTGCACATTTTGTGCAGATCCGCTGCAGAATCTGCAACGCAGATTCTGTGCGGCATTGATGCGGACAGTTGCGGAGGAATTCCGCCATGTGTGGTCCTGCCCTAAAGGGACAGCTCTAGGAAATGTTTTTGGACTATGTAAAATCACCTTGGGGTAGAGAATGTATAAAACACATTTTTAAAGTAAGAGTTCCTAGATTTGCTTCCTAAAAAAAACATGATGGACAATTGTGGCGAAACCACACTAAAAGGTCGATGTAGGGTAGGGTATTTATAGCTAGTAGGTCTATTAAAAGGTTAATAAAGCAGTAGTAATGGATCCCAAGGATGGGGTTAATGAAATAAAACTGTAACTGCCACTTTAATTGTTCCCCGTTGGGAAAAAAAAATCGACGCAGCTCCTTGCTGGCTCATAGAGGGGAGTCCTGAGCAGGGGCGCACCCCCTATAACGTCCATATGCCCTGATAGGCCATATGGGCAAGGCTTGTTTTGAGAAAACCGCAGTAACTGCTGAGACGTCCAATGAAAGTCTCCTGCACCTCCTTCTCTTTGTTTTTCCATAAATGCCTCGTGTTAATTATCTCCCACAACTTCATTACTTTAAACTGTTGAAGTCAAACATTGTGATGAGAAGTAAATATTCCATACTGAGATGTTTGTGTTCCCAAAGTACAAAAAGCCTGCTGGTTATAAACCGAGCTCTTCCGCTAAATGGATTTCACTATGTTCCGTTTACAGATCAATTAAACCATTACACCTCAGCTACACAGATGATTTCTGGTATTGTGATGACATCATCAGAATCACCAATGACATCATCAGCTTCATCTTTTGTAAAACCTTCATTATAATCTATGACAACCCGATAATTGTGATTGCAAGAGTAGTAATGTTTTAAAGAAGATAATTATAATAATATAAGCCCAGGTTCCTCAAGAATGTATAGCGCTGACCACACACAATACACAATGTTAAAGAAAACTTAGAATTGTCTTGTCCTTCTGGCTCTTCATATATAAAACAAAATTATGGATCTCTGCCGGAGGACACAGCGTGACAATATATCTTGTGGTCAACCATTTATTGAAATGGGCAATATGTAATTCCACATTTCCCCTGTAGTGGCCAGTGCAGGAGAAATATGTAGCCACCTGTAGCTTTCCTTGGTGATTGCTGATCGCCAGGGTTTTCAACAGCTGCACCCATCAACTGATTGCCAGTGGGTCTTCATTTTGAGAAGGGGTTAGGTAGGTAGGGAACAGCAGGAGAAATGGGGGAAATTTAAAAAAACAAAAAGGTGTTCATGCCAAGCTTTATATTTATGAAGTACCCCCACCTCTTTATTGGGTAGGTGGCTATCCAGTTTAATGCCACTTTTCTGTTTTGAAAAGATGAACAATATCAGGTCGGCAGTGTCGGATTAGGATATCTTGGGTCCACGAGAGGAACCTGTGGATATTTATGTGTAATTGACTTATAAACTCAGCCAAAGGACATATCATCTTTATAGTCTCATGGGTTCATTGTAAGTCCACCAATAAAAAAATTACACCCTAGTGGATAGTGTTTTGCTTCAAATTTAGATGAAGTAGGTCAGAACCTGGGCCCACCAGAGGAGCACTGCGACTATGGTGGGCCGGTCGTTCCCTGCAGGTAGGTTCAGTAGTGTGCAACATATTCCCCAATATTTGGAAATTATGGCGCAGGTTTCTCAAGTAACTTCATCACAACATACAATACTGGCAATAATACCATCAGAGGCTCAGCAACAAACATTGGGGAATTATTTTAAACAAAATAATACCAGAAAAACCTGGCATAACCTTCAGACGAGGCAAAACAATCAAAAATGGAAGAGAACCTAGCAGATTAAGGAGAAAGTTAGCCACTGCAATTCCCAGTCCCCCCCCCCCCCCCCAACTAGTAGGCATCTACAAATGCAATAAAAGACCTGCCTATGCTGTCTGAATATAGATGAGGGCAAAAAAAGTGTAAAAGCCCTTTTACACGGGCTAATTATCGGGCAAACGATCATTCATAGAAGGCTCATTCCCGATAATTGCAATGTAAACAAGGCAGCGATCAGCAGATGAATGAGCAAACGCTCGATCATCTGCTGATCGGATAATTTTAAAAAAGTTAAATATTATCGTTGTCGGCAGCGCATCTTGGTGTGTAAACAGAGACGCGCTGCAGACATGATAATGTATGGGGAGCAGCGATCCGAGTAACAAGTGCTCGTCCCCATACTAGCTCCTTGGGACTGGAGCAAATGAGCGCCGATCAAAAAGCTGTCTCGTTGATCGGCGCTCATTGCACCGGCCAAAATTGTGACAAAAGAAACCTTTATGATTAAGTCCTTCATGAACTGTTCCAACTATGTAGCATATATGATTGAATGCGAATGTGGAATTCAGTACATAGAGAGAACAACACAAACCTTACGATGCGGGCTTAACAGTCGTCGTTTTAACACCAGAAAAGGTTTCCTTAAACATAGGCCATCCAGACACCTGCTGCAATACCATGAATCAAATGTCACCAATATAAAAATTTCACCAATCGAAGAAATAGACCCGAACATACAAATCCGGTCCACGGTTTTGAACAAACGTGAGTCCTATTGGATCTTCAAATTCAAAACTTTAATCCTGAACGGTCTGAATGAGAGTCTGGAAACAGTTTAAGATATAATTCAAACCAAACAAAATAAAACTAGCTTTCAGGATGAGAATTACTTACCATCAAAAAGCCCTTCCGTTCCAATCCCAACTCCATTCCTTCCGCCGTAATCCAACACACGACAGATAGCCAGATCCTCCGACAAAAAATACGCCAAAAAATACAAGGATCCATCAATAATCCTATGTGTATGAATTAATCAGTCCCGAGGCCCGGGGACGGGGGAGAGTCTTCATAGTAAAGCGAGCAGACCTTTGATCCTTCCCGGCCACCGTAGCGCAAGCAATCTCTTGGCATCCAGGCATCAGCTAAGACCAGGGAAGCACCGGCCAATCAAAGGCATTAGAAAGCACTTGCCAATCAGCGGTCAGCTACACGTTGCCAAGCGACAATGACGTAGCTGCCAAAAACATAAACAAGTAAAAGTCAAAAAGAAACAACACAATTCATTCACCAAAAAGTTTTTTACTAACAAAAACAACATGAATTTATGATTTTAATAAATAAATAAATAAATAAATAAAAAGTAATAATGCAACAAACTAGACTTTAAACATTCCCACATTGAACTCCTACCCCTATCATCTGACCTGTGCGTTAGAAACTATGCCAGGGTATTTATGGAGAGTCGATTCTAGGAGATTTTAGATGCCTGACGAAAACCTTGGTGCGAGGTTGAAACGCGTAGCACTTTGTTTTATATATATATGTGAATAAATTCTTATCCTTGGGCAATCGATTCTGGATTTACTTCAATACCTGCACAAGAGCGCCCCCCGAAGGAGTAAACCAAATCAGTAGACCAACAATAGACCAAATCAGGCTTCACAAATTTGCCCCCTTGTCTTCTTGACTTTTCGGGGGATTTTTTTTAACATTAAACTGCCCATGGTGCCACAGGCATCTTGCGCTATAAATATGTCTTATCTCACCATGGCCTACAGAGTACAAATGACATAATAGCATTTAATCAATTTTTCCAAAGATAAATACTGGTTTTAAGACCACACGACCCTATCATCAAAACAGAACAGCAGTGGCCATTTGTGGGCAACCAGCTGAGACATGTGGGTGTCAGTTGTATGGCTGGCAGTGACCACTCACATGTGGTAATCGTCCAGTTGCAATGTCCATCTACAATCTTGACCTCTTATCCTTAGGGTTCCCTTACACCGCCCGATATGGGGCATGAAAACGAGCGCAGATTAACAAAGCAACTTGTTGATCAGTGCTCGTTTGCTCCTTTCAAGGAGAAACGATCAGTAATATATGGGGATGAGCGATCGTTACTACGATACTTTGCTACATTTTGTTCTGATTTTGATTTATTTGACTTTTCTGCTGGTTGCCCTTGGGAACAGACAACAGTTTATCTCTAATTTGCGGTCAGACATGTGACCTAATAGCTAAACAATCTCACTAGGGCAACACAGTCATGGGACAATTGTGGGGTTACCGCAATAGTAACGCAACCTCAGTGTTTCCTTCTGAGACACAAGGTCGTGAGTGTCACGGCTTTCCATTACAGTCTCATCACTTTCTTCGCTGTTCCTGTAAATCCCATAGACTGTAATGGAGAGGGCAGCGCACATGCTCGGCCTGCTCTCTCTTTCTTCTTCTCCCTTTCTAGGCCGCTGCTAGCTACTTTGTATTGCGAGGGTAAAGGACCCTAATTCTCCAGATAGGTTGGGGTTCCACCTATCACATATTTATGACATATCCTATGGATATGCTATAAATATCTACGGTCTGAATACCCCATTAACAACCATTATTTACCATCAACCACATTTTTTAAAGGTATCAGGGACTAAGCATCATTTATATATCATATCATGGCCCATGATGGACACTTTAACTTCGTAACTGATATCTGAGCTACCATAATGCACTGCTCTCTGGTAACAGGAAGTCAGCAGAATTCTGAATGCAGCTCTGAATGTGAATGGAGATGAAAACATCATGTAACACAAAATAAATTCAAGATCCAAAAAGGAAAGTATTTACAAAGTTACTTGTAACTTATTCCTAGTAGAGTTTTCCTTTAAGCATACTTACCCCAAAATCAAGGGGTATTCCAGCCAAAAAAGATTTACCACCTATACATTAGATATGAACTGAGATGGTGGTCGAGTATGCACACTGCCACTAGATACAAACTCTATGGGGGTGATGGTAATAGTCAAGCACAGTGCATACCCCTTTAAGTAACTCTGAAAAGTCATTTTCGCCCCTTTAGGATCACATTTAATTTCTTATTTTTTTTCTGGGCAGTTCATTTCGCCTTGTAAAGAGAAGTGATGAAAGGTGTTAGGTTTTCCATTGCTAAACATCACAAGAGAAGCCAAAAAGGCAACATCAGTTAATCCTCAATGTATACATCAGTGTTTCCATTACATTGATATTACAGCTTAAGGGTGTAGTCCATGTGAAAATCTAGTTAAAGGGAATGACTGTGTAAATGGCAAACCCGGGATTTATTGTCAGCTCTTAAATATTTCCAATGGAAAACGCTCTGTGATTGGCGCACTTCACCTTTAAAGGGGTTGTCTTGTTTAGGAGACTCATTTTAAATACATTATTATGAGGTCAGGGACTGATGTGAACGATGACAATCTATGTACAGCACTGCTGTATATCTCCCACTGCATCCCGGTCACTTCCTGGTTTTAGGTGGTCGGGAGATACGGAAACAGCCGAGGTCACTGAGCTACGCTGTTTCCATAACTCCCATTCACACTCAGTGAGCTCAGCTGTTTCCATAACTCTGGACCACCTAAAACCAGGAAGTGTCCGGGATGCAGCCGGAGCCAAGTAAGCTAGAACAGGTTTTAGGGGCCCCCATTCTAGAGATAGGTGCAGGTTCCAGATGTGGGACCCACATCTATTAGACATTTATGACATATCCTGTGGATATGCCATAAATGTCTCTGATGGGAAAACCGCTTCCATACAAAAGTTTACCCGTTCAGGAATCTCATCTCTTGGCCAAAGTGGAGAGCGGTTACAAAGAGCGTCTCTGACTCTGGAGGAGCTGTCCTGTCGTGCATTACATAGACGGACTATTACTTTCAATAGGAACTGTGTAATGCTTCAGTTGCCCTGTGGAGGTGCTGCAGCGAAGGCGAACACTTGCTGCTGGGTTACTCCACAGATTACAATTGTTTGCTGGGGGTCTCAGTAGTGAGATAGCCTCGGATCAGTTTATCATCTAGGGACCCATCTAAGTAACAGGGACAGTCTAAAGTGGACAAACCCTTAAGGTATATGCTGCTGTTTTTTCTGTGGTCGCCATTAAAACGTCATGCCTTCAACACGCTGCCATTAAAATTGGCAAAAAGCCCTCGCATATTTTTCCTATTTGCTAATGTGTAACATCAGGCATCTAAAAAAATGCCACAAAAAAGCTCTTCATGAACACGGCCTTAAAGGGCAAGTGCATATCTATTCGTTAATAGGAGCAATTGGATATACATATTAAATGGATTGAGATCTTTCAGCTCCAGGGGCCAAGCTTCCTGCGGCTAATGATAAATGCAAGTTTAAGTGTCGCCTTTTTATCACAGTTGTCGCCGGAGATAAATTGGAAACAAAACAACAGGGTGCCCCCCTGTGGCTATCGGTAATTAATCAGGTCCACAAGGAGAGGTCAAGGGTTGATGCAGGGCTCAGGGGTAGGCAGCCTAGGGAGTCACAGCTCTGAATGATACATTTCACTAAATTATAAGGCAAGGGCCTAAAATGTGCCTTTAAAGGGGTTTTATGAGATTAGAAATAAAGGGTTTGCTTGTTTTCCAAAAACAGCGCCACTCTTTAATAATGGCTGAGTCTGGTATTGCAGTTCTGTGTTGGCTGCCATATCGTTTATTACCCAACTTTCCCAGAAAAACAGGCCAGAGGCATAAGTTTAAACACCTGGGCCCCAGTGAAACATACCATGTGTAATTTACTGGTCTCCTTATATAGGGCAGAGGGATTCGTTGGGCCCCTTAGGCTCCAGGGTCTGGGTGCAATTGCAAACTTGCCCCCCCCCCCCCTATAGTTACGCCCCTGCAAGCTGCAACTCAAGGACTTATATTTACTGGTGATATTTTGTTTCTATGGGGAAATATTCTCAAATACAAGAAGAAAATTCAACTGATTTGAAGTTTTTAAAAGTCATCTGTTACAGAAAATGAACGTTACTTTATATATTTGTCTCTATTCACCGCCTGGAAATAATTTTATTTATAATTTACATTTAAAGGGGGTTTCCCATCAGAGGCATTTATGGCATATCTGCAGGAAAACCCCTTTAGTATTATTTATGATTTTGATATTTTTATATTCATTTATCGAAAAGGTTGTAATTCCATATTTAAACACTAGGGGAGATAAGAGTTATTCCCATCTTAGACATTTATAGCAAATCCTCAGAATATGCCATAATTGTCTGATCAATGCCGGTCCCAGTTCTGGGACCTGCACTAATCTCCAGAATGGGGGTCCCCTGTTTCCATAACTCCCATAGAAGATAATGGAGAGAGACGCGCGCCTACCAGAGCAAAACTGGTATTTAATATGGAGCTTATGTTATTTCTACTATAAAAGGCCCAGGTTTTGCAGAATTGTATTATTTGAGAACTATTGTACAATGTCTATTTTTTCCTAACTATCTCGCTCACATGTCCCTTTTCCGGATTGATTGCTGGCAATGTGACTACTTATGCCCCTTATTATAATCTTATAGATCAGTATATTTGGAGTTTGGGCTTATGGCACCCTCTAGTGGTCATTGTGCATAACTTATTCTATGAAGTGTTCAGGTATTAAAAGTCATCTATTTCCTCCCTGTGTAAATGAGGTAGTGATTTGTGATATTCTTGTTTCGCCGACTCACCATTTTAATTGCGGATACGTGTAAATCATTTATATGGTAATGGTGAATAAAGTCAGCCGGATGCTGATCAGTGGTAGAATCATCATAGATGTGAATCAACAGGCAACATAGAAACCAGTTTCCAGTCTTAGGCTGGGTTCACACGACCTATTTTCAGACGTAAACGAGGCGTATTATGCCTCGTTTTACGTCTGAAAATAGGGCTACAATACGTCGGCAAACATCTGCCCATTCATTTGAATGGGTTTGCCGACGTACTGTGCAAACGACCTGTCATTTACGCGACGTCGTTTGACAGCTGTCAAATGACTGCCTCGGCAAAGAAGTGCAGGACACTTATATACATTATATGCAGGGCACTTATATACATTATATGCAGGGCACTTATATACATTATATGCAGGACACTTATATACATTATATGCAGGGCACTTATATACATTATATGCAGGACACTTATATACATTATATGCAGGACACTTATATACATTATATGCAGGACACTTATATACATTATATGCAGGACACTTCTTTGCAACGTAATTTGAGCCGTTCTTCATTGAAGTCAATGAAGAGCAGCTCAAGATTTACGAGCGTCACAGACGCCTCGCATAATGCGAGGAGGAGCATTTACGTCTGAAACGAGGCAGCTGTTTTCTCCTGAAAACAGTCTGTCTTTTCAGACGTAAAAGACAGTTCTCGTGTGCACATACCGTGAGATTAAATTTTTTATGTACATGCTGTCAGGGCATGCTGGGAGTTGTAGTTTTGCGCAGCTTGAGAGCCACGGATTGGAGGTCACTACTCTAGACAATATTAGAGCCTCAAAAACTTTCCTGCTGCCAATGCAAAATGTATTTGTTTGTTTGGCCTTTTAGACAATCATATGGCAAATTGGAAAACCATTCTTATCATGTGATTGACTAAAAGGCATCACATGACCAGCAAAGTTTGAACTCCGGCTAGCAGAATTTACTTTGGCAGCAGGAAAGATTTCTGGGGTCTAATCTCCCCTATAGAGCACTTTATATATAGGACATGCATATAGGGGATAAAGTGGTTGGTCATAGGGTTGATCTTAGGGTGTTCTGCCTGCTGGGAGCCACAGCGATCAGCTGTAATTTAAGAGGGAACCTGAGAACAAGTGTTCAATTCACCAGCAGCGCCACCACAGGGGAAATGAAGTGTTACACAGGAGAGAGAGAGAGACAGAGACAGAGAGAGAGAGAGAGAGAGAGAGAGAGAGAGAGAGAGAGAGAGAGAGAGAGAGAGAAACACCTGACCAACAAATTGAAAATGTAATTCCTTAAAGGAATTGTCTGGTTCTAGCAAATTAATGGTATTTTTTTGTATAATAAAAAGTTATACAATTTTCCAATATACTTTCTGTATTAATTCATCACAGTTTTCAAGATCTCTACTTGTTGTTATATAGTAGGAACATTCATTGTTACTTCCAGTGAATACAATTCTGTCCATGGTCATTTAATGGACACACAGGTGCACGGCTTGTTACAGTTACAGTATGTGTATCAGAGCTGTGTCTTCTGGTCATGTGTTGGATACACAGCTGCACAGCTCATTACAGTATGCGTATCAAAACGGTGTTTTCCAATGATCCCAACACCTGTGTGTCCATCACATGACCTGAAGACACAGCTCTGATACACATACTGTAACGAGCCGTGCACCTGTGTGTCCATCACATGACCTGAAGACACAGCTCTGATACACATACTGTAACGAGCCGTGCACCTGTGTGTCCATCACATGACCATGGACAGAATTCCATCTACTGGAAGTAATTAATGAATGTTTGTAGTGATTAACAACAAGCAGAGATCTTGAAAACCATGAGTAATTAATACAGAAAGTATATTGGAAAATTGTATAACTTTTAATTATCCAAAAAACAAATAACATTAATTGTCTGAAACCGGACAATCCCTTTACGTTGTCCTCTTGTGCCCCTTCTAATGTTATTCAGCAGGACGTCACCCTCCTCCCGCGGCTCAGGCCTGTGTGACCTTTTCATAAATCTGGGATTAATGCTTCCAGTTTCAACTTGTAGGGATTTTTCTGCATCTTTTAATTCTTTGTGAAAGTAGCTTCATGTCCCGAAAGTAGTACTGCACTAGATCTGCCGGACTAGTCACATTTACCATTCAGGACTGGGTGACAACTCCTATGGGATCCGTAATGGCGGCCATATTGGTTGACATTATTATTATTGGAACTGCTCCGTTTCGCTGCGAGAGCAACCAAATAATAACCTACAAGGCGGTGGGCGATTTAAAGGCAGGTCTATTAGTTGAATATAAATGGCGCCTCTGTCTGCTAACAGGTTTGCCAGGAGGCCGGGAGAATGTGAGATTCTCCACAGTTCCATGTTTTATAGAATTACAGCAGCTTCTGATTACAAGACTAAATCCATAGATGAGAAGTCACCTTTAATCTTTTGTGGGGTTTGGAGCCCTCTAGTGGCTGGAGGATGAACTGCAGCCTAAATTATCTGCCGTATCATACAAAACTCGTACAAGATTTCTCATACTTAATAATTTTCATACCTAAAAAGCAGCAAAATATATTCTATAAATAATAATAAAAAAATGACACAAATGTATACAGACTCTTGTTACCTTAGGGGTGAGGAAAACATTCAGGAACATGACCCCTTTTCAATTTAAAAATTAAAGATGCCATTTTTCAAGATGGCGGATAGGTAAGGTAACTCATTATTACACAACCAGCGAAGTGAGCGTGCTCAACGGTTTCCATATCTCTTATTCACTATAATAGTGGGTGATCGTGCATATGTAGCCACTTTTTTCCCCATAACCAGGGGACACAGGACCCCTGTTTACAGTAACAGTGGGGGTCCCATTACATGGATGACTACCAATCGAACATTTATGGCAGATATGTTATAAATGTTCCCTTGAATAGGATTGATAATGCCCACACAGGGCCGGATCCTCTGAGCACTTCATGACAAACTGACTTAACCCCTTAAGGACGCAGCCTAGTTTTGGCCTTAAGGCTCAGAGCCCATTTTTCAAATCTGACATATTTCACTTTATGTGGTAATAACGTCGGAATGCTTAAACCTATCCAAGCGATTCTGAGATTGTTTTCTCGTGACACATTGGGCTTCATATTCGTGGTAAAATTTGGTTGATATATTCAGTGTTTATTGGTGAAAAATTGCAAAATTTAGTGAAAATTTTGAAAAAATAGCATTTTTCAGAATTTTAATGCATCTGCTTGTAAAACAGACGCTTATACCACCCAAAATAGTTACTAGTTCACACTTCCCATATGTCTACTTCAGATTGGCATCGTTTTTTGAACATTCTTTTATTTTTCTTGGACGTTACAAAGCTTAGAACATAAACAGCAATTTCTCATATTTTTAAGAAAATTTCAAAATCCTTTTTTTTAAGGTACTTCTTCAGTTCTGAAGAGGCTTTGAGGGGCCTATGTATTAGAAACCCTGATAAAACACCCCATTTTAAAAACTAGACCCCTCAAAGTATTCAAAACAGCATTTAGAAAGTTTTTTAACCCTTCAGGCATTTCACAAGAATTAAAGCAAAATGGAGGTGAAATTTGCAAATTTCATTTTTCTTGCTGAATTTCAATTTTATTCATTTTTTTTCTGTAACACAGAAGGTTTTACCAGAGAAACACAACTAAATATGTATTGTCCAGATTCTGCAGTTTTTAGAAATGTCCCACATGTGGCTCTACTGCGCTCATGGACAAAAACACAAGCCCTAGAAGCAAAGAAGCACCTAGTGCATTTTGAGTCCTCTTTTTTTATTAGAATATATTTTAGGCAGCATGCCAGGTTTGAAGAGGTGTTGAGGTGCCAAAACAGTAGGAATCCCCGAATAGTGACCCCATTTTGGAAACTACACCCCTCAAGGAATTCATTTATGGTTGTTGTTACCATTTTGACCGCACAGTTTTTTCACAGCACCTATTTGAATTGGGCTGTGAAATTAAAAAAATGTCATTTTTTCCAATAAGATGTCATTTGTGATCAAAATGTATTATTTTCACAGGGAACAAAATACCCCATTTTGTTGCCCAATTTGTCCTTAGTGCGGCAATAACCCATTTGTGGTGATAAACTGCCGTTTGGGCCCATGGGAGGGCTCAGAATGAAAGGAGCGCTATGTGTTTGTTGGAGTCCAGATTTTGCTGGATTGGTTTTCGGGTGCCATGTTGCATTTGCAGAGCCCCAGAGGTATCAAAGCAATGGAAACCCACAGAAGTGACCCCATTTTGGAAACTACACCCCTCAAGGAATTCAAATATGGTTGTTGTTACAATTTTGACCGCACAGTTTTTTCACAGCACCTATTTGAATTGGGCTGTGAAATGAAAAAAATTAATTTTTTTCCAATAAGATGTCATTTTTTATCAAAATTTCTTATTTTCACAGGGAACAAAATACCCCATTTTGTTGCCCAATTTCTCCTGAGTGCAGCAATACCCCATTTGTGGCGATAAACTGCAGTTTGGGCCCATGGGAGGCCTCAGAAGTAAAGTAGCGCTGTGTGTTCTTTGGAGTGCAGATTTTGCTGGTTTTGTTTTCGGGTGCCATCTCGCATTTGCAGAGCCCCAGAGGTATCAAAGCAATGGAAACCCACTAGAACTGACCCCATTTTGGAAACTACACCCCTCAAGGAATTCATTTATGGGTGTTGTGACCATTTAGACTCCATAGTTTCTTCACAGAACTTATTTGAGTTGGGCTGGGAATTAAAAAAAAAAATATTTTTTCCAATAATATGTCGTTTTAGCTCAAAAATTCTTATTTTCACAAGAAATAAAATACTACATTTTGTTGCCCAATTTCTCCTGAGTGCGACAATACCCCATTTGTGATGATAAACTGCTGTTTGGGCCCATGGGAGGGCTCAGAAGGAAAGGAGCGCTATGTGTTTCTTGGAGTACAGATTTTGCTGGTTTGGTTTTCGGGTGCCATGTCGCATTTGCAGAGCCCCAGAGGTATCAAAGCAATGGAAACCCACCAGAAGTGACCCCATTTTGGAAACTACACCCCTCAAGGAATTAATTTATGGGTGTTGTGACCATTTTGACCCCATAGTTTTTTCACAGAACTTATTTGAATTGGGCTTGGAATTAAAACAAAATTAATTTTGTCCAATAATATGTAGTTTTGGCTGAAAATTTCTTATTTTCACAAGAAATAAAATACCCCATTCTGTTGCGCAATTTGTCCTGAGTGCAGCAATACCCCATTTGTGGTGATAAACTGCGGTTTGGGCCCATGGGAGGGCTCAGAACGAAAGGACCACCATTTGGCCTACTGGGGATTTTCTCGCGCAAAGTCATGTGTGCAGAAGCCCCAGTACAGTTGAAACCCGCAAGAAGTGACCCCTTTTTAAAAACTACACCCTTAAGGCATTCATCTAGAGGTGTAGTGAGCATTTTGACCGGAGAGATACACCCCATAAACTGTAATGTGGGTTCTTCCGGGTATGGCAATACCCTACATGTGGCTGTTATCAGCTGCCTGGGCACACAGCAGGGCTCAGAGGGGAAAGACGAGGGGGGATAAGCTGTGCATCAGGGTAAGTAGAATTGGGGTAAATTATAAAACAAGGGATGTATGATAAATTTTAAATCACTCTTTCATACAGAGCTCTGGTTTTTCGGGACACGCGTTACATTGATATATTGTGTCCTCCCTTATACCCCTCTTATAGCAGACTTTGCACCTCTTTTGACTTTTTCCCTTCTTGCCAGTTTGGGGAACTTCTCCTGGAAAGTGTTGCCCTGGTACGATGCGTGTGGCCTCGCTTCCAGAAGTACTGGGTGCCCCCCCCGTTCCTGGTCCCTAAAGATTAGGTTCTTGATAATCACCTCTTGAAATTCCAGGAAAGTTCCCCTCTGGCCTGTACATCGACGTAGCACGTACACATTGTACAATGCCATCTGTATGATGTGCCCGGCCAGCTTCTTATACCACACCGCATGGCGCTGTAGGGCTTCGGGACTTGATCTGACAAGTCCACCCCTCCCATGTACCTATTGTAGTCCAGGATGCAGTCTGGTTTAGGGGTCTCTGTACTGGTACCTCATACAGGTACATGGGTACTGATGTGACATCTCTCTTGTCCTTGTACTTGACACACAATATGTTGCTGCTAGAATGTGCCCTGCGCTCACCCCTTCTTGTTTGCCCTGCAGAGTCTTAGGGAGGCCTCTCAGATTTCTTCTAGCAGTGCCGCATGCCACAGGACTGGAAGCGAGGCAGTTGAAGAGTGGGACGCCGGTATAAAAATTATCCAGGTAGAGGTGGTAACCCTGGTCCAGCAGTGGGTGTACCAAATCCCACACAATTTTTGCATTAACTCCCAGTAAGGGGCGGGCATTCTGGGGCATGAGCACTGGTGTCCTTCCCTTCATATATCCTAAACCTGTAGGTATACCCTAATACACTCTCGCACAGCTCATACATCTTCACGCCATACCTTGCTTTCTTACCCGGCAGGTACTTGCGGAATTGAAGCCTCCCTTTAAAATCCACCAAGGACTCATCAATAGAAATACACTTCTTGGGGGTTTATGCTTGGGAAAACTGGGCACTGAAACGGTCTAATAGGGGTCTCCGTTTATACAAACGTTCAAAACTGGGGTCATCTCGGGGTGGGCACGGCTCATTATCAGTATGATGTAAGAAGCCAAGTATTGCCTGATTTTTTATTTTTTTTAGGTTACAGTTCAGTTCTGAAGTTGCTTTGATGGACCTATATATTAGAAACCCCTATCAAACACCCCATTTTAGAAACTAGACCCCTCAAAGTATTCACAACAGCATTTAGAAAGTTTATGAACCCTTTAGGTGTTTCACAGGAATTTAGAGCAAAGTAGAGGTGAAATTAAAAAAAAAATTTTGACAGAAAATCCTCTTTATACCATTTTTTTATAACACAAAAGGTTTTACCAGAGAAACGCAACTTAATACGTATTGCCCAGATTCTGCCGTTTTGAGAAATATCCCACATGTGGCCCTAGTGCGGTAATGGACTGAAGCACCGGCCTCCGAAGCAAAGGAGCACCTAGAGGATTTTGAGGCATCCTTTTTATTAGGCACCATGTCCGGTTTGAAGAGGTCTTGTGGTGCCAAAACAGTGGAAAACCACCAAAAGTGACCCCATTTTGAAAACTAGACCCCTTGAGGAATCCATTGTAGTTTGCTTGGGGTACATGCGGCTTTTTGATCAGTTTTTATTCTATTTTTAGGTGGTGTGGTGACAAAAAAACAGCAATTCTACTATTGTTTTTTTAATCTATTTTTTTTACAGCGTGCACCGTACGCTATAAATGACATATTCACTTTATTCTGCGGGGCGATACGATTACGGCGATACCAGATGTTTATAGTTTTTTTTTATTTCTTATGGCGTTTCCACAATAAAATACGTTTTGTAAACAATCATTCACTTTTTGTGTTACCTTATTCTAAGAGCCATAACGGTTTTATTTTTCCATCAATAAAGCCGTGCGAGGACTTATTTTTTGCGTAACGAACTGTAGTTTCGATCAGTACCATTTTTCGGTACATGTGACTTTTTGATCTCTTTTTATTCCATTTTTTGCGAGGTGAAGTGACCAAACAATTGTTATTGTGGTACGGTTTATTATTATTTTCTTTTACGGCGTTCACCGCGCGGGATAAATAACGAAATTATTTTGTAGTTCAGGCCGTTACGGACGCGGCAATACCAATTATGTATAGTTTATTTGTTTGTTTATATATTTTTATTAATAATAAAGGACTGATAAGGGAAAAGGGGGGATTTTTACTTTTAATACTTTTAAAACTTTTATTTTCTTATTTTTACACAACTTTTTTTAACTTTTTTTTACTGTATTACTTTGTCCCACTAGGGGACTTGAGGGCAGGAGGCACTGATCGCTATTCTAATACACTGCACTACATGTGTAGTGCAGTGTATTAGAACTGTCAGCTACTCACTGACAGCAAGCATAGTGGGTCCTGACTTCGTCAGGACCCACTAGGCTTCCGTCGATGGCAGAGCCGGACGCCATTGTTTGGTGTCCGGTTGCCATAGCCACCATCGCCAGCCGCTATCGCGTAGCAGGCTGGCGATTGTAGCTTAACCCCTAAAAAGCCGTGATCACTATTGAACACGGCTTTTAAGGGGTTAATCAGCGGGGACACAGCGATCGGTCCCCGCTGTAGGAGCTGTGACAGCTGCTGAACAAGACAGCAGCTGTCACAGCTCCTGTATGTGTCGGGAAGACGGCCGAAATGGCCGTTATCCCCGCGACGTAATAATCCGTCGCTGAGCGCTAACGATACAGTTAGCGCGACGGATTATTACGTCGCTGAGCGCGAAGGGGTTAAAGGATATCTACACCTTCAAAAGTGATTTTTTTTCCCCCATAAAAATATGTATCAGTGTGTTTGGCGCAACTTTCTAATTAGTTTTTATAAAAAATTATTTGTACTTTTTGAGATACAGCTGCTTTTATCCTGTATACAGAGCAGCTGTATCTAGCGCTGAGACCTGAATCCTTCAGGTCAGCGGCACTGACGGATTCAGTGAAAGCGGGTCCTGCGTATCTCGACAGGCAGGATCCAACTGTAATCAATCACATCTTAAATTATGAACAGATGTGATTACAGGTGGATCCTGCGTGTTACGCATTAACAATAATGATGAGATCCATCCAGATATCTGTTTGGTTCTAGATTTTTGCTCTACATTTACTATTATTTAGCATTTCAAAATTACTGGACCCGCCACAGATTTTTTTTTTTAGAAATGGGTAACAACACCATCCATGTGGTGATAATTTTACCTCAGGTAGTACCGTTCCCTAACTACAGGGGGCGTCATATTGGCAGATATATAGTATATCCCTACAATGTCATGACCAATTCGGTTTAGGGAACCAAATATGGCCTTTATTACAAAATGCAGTAATAGCGGGGAGATGGGTATATGGCGGGGCACTGATGAGTATAACAACCATCATGCACCCCTTAAAGTGGCCGCGCAGGTATGATCACATAATTACTTCACATGACCACGGGACAACTAGTTACTTTTTACAGCATCCTCTAAAGTTTGGAAAACCCCTTTTAAAATATTAAACTAAAGAAAATAAAAAGTAAGTGACTGGGGGAAGGCAGCCGCTTTATTCCTACTAGTTTATCTCACTGTATGGCGTTGTCCTTTGCGGGAATTTCTCAGTATCTTTTGCATTGAAAGCGACTAGGAAAGGTAAATACAGGGCACGCACAGCTTATACAGGTCTACAGAGATAACGGCCGTGACCTTGACAAGTGGAAAGTGTGGTAAAGTTCACTGGCGCCTTCATGTTCTAGATTACTATTGTGAATAAACTATGCCAATGTCTATGTAAAACCACGTTTACTAACCTGTCTTAAAGGGGAAATGCAGGCAAAATATTTTTTTAGATTTTTGCCCTTCAGGAAATCACCATAAAAACAATGGTACTGTACTCTGAATGATCTATTGAAGCTGGAGATCTCCATGCGGTGCCAACGGGGTTTGAGGTCCAATGCTTTCATCCTATTGCCTAACGTCCGCAGCACAGTGGCTCTGATCGGGATAGATGGTGATTATTGGGAATTATGGATTATCAGGATCTAGATTGATAGAACTCCTCCTTCTGGTGGGCTGGCATTACTGATAATTGGCACCTTGGTACTACCAGCTGTGCCAGATTATTGGCATTTTGCTGTAATCATAACTAGGGAGTTCTGTATTAATAGATGGGAGTCCTGCATGTCTCATCAAAGACAAACCTTTTCAGAATGCAATCCCTGGGGTGATCAGGTGATCACCGCCAGTCCTGCCCCCGGCAACCCTTGAAAACAGCTGATGTTGGCAGGGGAAACGTAGTATTACATGGCGGCCATTCAAATGAATGGCCATCTTGGTTTGAGTCCGCCAGAGCAGAAGCCACTCCTTCAGAGCAGCTTTCCGTTCTGGCTCATGGATGGGGGGTCCCAAGTGAAGGACCCTACTCTATGATGTCCATATGCCCAGTCTTCATGAGACAACCCCTTTAAAAAGGACCTGTCACTAGGTCATATACGTTAAATTGGTTTACTGACCTGAATAGCGCTGTCTCCCTGATTCCTGTGCTGTTTTTCTTTTTTTCCTGGGCCCTGTTCCTGAGATATGGCCCACAATTTTGTTGGCTCCCTATACTCTAATTTGCTGTAGTTGGCCAACAGGGTGGAGCTAGCTTTCCTGCCTCTGATGCTGACCAATCAGCATGGGGCAGCTTGAGGGTAGTTCACACCCTGATGGCTAAGTACCGCAAATTAGCATAGAGGGAGCCAACACAACAGTGGGCCATATCTCTGTAACGGTGGGGATCCTGGAGAAAAAGAAAAACAGCGCTGGTATAAGGGAGCCAGCGCTATTCATGTCACTAAACCGGTTCAACTTATATGACCTAGTGGCAGGTCCTCTTTAAGGACCCTTATCTCTTAGCCAGTGCGGTGAGTGGCTACAAAGAGTGTCTATCTCTCCTTTGTTGCTGGGTTCCCTTATACAAAGTAGACAGTCCCTTTAAAATCATTTAGTCCTACATTAGATAGTCCAGAAATTCTGACAGTCCAGCATGTGCTTAGACCACAGCCCTGCAAAATTATTTGAGAAGCAAAAGACCGAGCACAGATAACCGATTCTAAGATAAATGTCATAGTAAAATATTTTTTACAATTTTCTTTGACTGTCTGATATTCTGGAACATTTATAATCCAGCACCCACAAGGTCCCATTAATAGTGGATTAAATAAATTTGACTGTTCCTAAATAACCATTGTCTAATTTTAGATTACTTATCCTATTCCAAAAAAACATGAAACGCTTCACAATGAAATCAATGCAGCTGCTCTGAAATCCTTCAAATATGGAAAAGAAGGAATAAATGTTCAATATGTGACTGGTGAGGGAAGCCAGATCTCCTCGAAATATATCACATAAATCAGAAACCGCTGCACCTAGCCTGGGATTTATACAGTCGTCTTCTTGTCTGCTAAAGTCCTGCGAACACATGAGCGCCAGCGGAGCGGTAATCTCCAGGACGGGATTCTGCACATATTGAGCACATATGTGGGAGAGTTCAGCCAGCTTCCTCGCAGAATATCACTGACTTCACTGCCATGAATCAGATCGAGATTGAATGACAAAGCTTTGGCGCAGAGGTGGGGTAAGGTTATGTTTGGCCCGAAACATTTTTGGCTGAATACTGATTGACATTATGTCTACCAAGGAGGTTATTGAAAATGAAGCCCTAAATGCCACGGGCACTCCACTTTTTTAAAATGTTGTAATTCCAGTTCTGAAGGAGTTCACATAAATATCAATGCCATAATAAATTATAATGGAATCACGTCCATCGGCAATAGGAACGGTCCAAAAATGTCAGCCACGGTGCAAATAGGATTAGAAATGATGGCGCTTAGAATGACTGCCTTATTATTATCAGCAAAAAAAGTTTTTATTTTTGGGGTTGGCCAAGCATCCATCATATTAAAGGGACACTCCAGGCAAAACATATGCACTGTGCTATGCCTAGGGGGTGGTGCATGACACAGGGATTCTCTCATTGGTGGTGTTTGAATTCCTGTGTCATGCTCCGCCCCCTCATGCCCTGCTCTGGACATAAAGCAGTGTATCAGTTTTCCCTGGAGTGTTCCTTTAAGACATATCCAATATTGCAGGCTAGACTATAAGATCCCGCAGCCCAGATTAGATTGCAAGAAAGTGCGGAGTATCGTTCTAAAAGGATGTGCAGATTCAGCAGCATTTTAAGGAAAATAAATGTGTCCAAAATCCTATGCTGATTAACTTCATAATATATAGTTATATCGGTGGGTGGGAGCTCCATTTTTTTCTCATACAGAGCTCCAAACCCCTGCTTCCCATCACACAGTCAGTGGGTTAAAGCGGTATTCCCATTTTAGACATTCGTGATATATCCTAGGAATATGCCATTAATTTCTAAAATTGGAATAGCACTTTAAACAATCAAATCTTTATGGCCTGTAGCTGCCACTAGGGGGAGCTAAAGATCTTACTAAAGGAGGGTTTATTATTGAGTTTAATGGGAACTGTATTTATCCATAAGCAAGTTTTTCTTCCGGGAAAGTACAATGTAGGGTCAACCATATAACTTGGGCTTGTTTGATAAAATTCTAATCAACTTTTAATATCAGCCTTTGTCCTCTGTATACATCTGTGTGCCCTCTTCTGGAGTGGGCGGGATCGAACACATTGTAACCAATCAGATCATTACAATGAGTACAGCAATAGTAGATGAGAATTGATGTAGGCAGGATTAGAACCTCACAGCCAATCAGATGATGGCAGCAGCAGGAGAAGATTATGCTGATCTTGTGGGAGGCAGTGACCTGTAAACTCATATTATTATGTTAGCTAGGAACACCGCTTCAATGGTCTCCCTGCTGGAAAGTTCCCTTAAATTTGGGGTGGGGTGGGTGAACTATGATGCCCTGTGAACACACATTACAATCATGTTCATTTCACTGGAAGCCGCACAGATATATCTCAGAGATACGAGAATCTGAGCCAGTGATCAGTGAAAGTGCCAGCTCAAGGATGTCCTCCAATGCTGTTTTCTGACATATCCCAATAACAAAGTGAATGCCCACCTTTGTATACAATTCTTGCTTTGATTTTTTCTTTCTATGCTGCTATTTTCTTCCTATAATAAATAATAATCTTTATTATGGTGAGAGCTCAGTTTTACTGCAGCCACCACTAGAGGGAGCTCAGGAGCTTACTAAATACATTAATACATTGAACTCAATAATGACAGAGTATGCAGTAAGCTCTTGAGCTCCCTCTAGTGGTGGCTGCAGGCAGCAAGAATTTTAGCATTTTATTCTATGTCAACGCAGGGGATTTTGAGCTCTGTGTTTGAAAAATTAAGCTCCGACCGCTATAAAGGTATATTAAGAAATCAGCTCATAATTTTAGACCTAGTGTCATGAAGGGTCTGTGGACCCACTGGGCCGTACCGCCTTAGCAGTAAGGCAGCTGGCCAACAGGGCACAGGTCAATGTCTATAGTTCTTATAGGTACCTGTGGCAGACGTCAGGCGAGGTGAAGCAGGTCAGACGTGGAAACAGCACGACACGACTTTGGCACAGCACAGTGCTCAACCAGGATAGTATGGAATGCAAGGAACTGGAACACACTAGGAGGCCATCACATAGACAAACTTTGGGAAACATCAACAACGCTCAGGCATAGAAGCAGTGGGCTGGACACCTCTTATAGTCCAGGGTACTCACGGGTTCAAAGCTCATCAAGCACACCCAATGGGATCCGGCTGAGGTGAGTGGAAGAGAGCGCTGGCGTCTTCTGAAGAGGAGGTGTAATGGCAGGAAGGAGGTGAAGGGAACAAGTGAGCCCTAATCTACCCACCGCCCTGTCCCTGCCTACTTGCAACGACCCGCCCTAGGCGACGGGGTACAACTTGGCGGCGGTCCCTACGCTGTCTAAGTGCAAGGGAGACAAACAGGGAACACGCAAGGGAATACAGTAGCCCACGGAACGCCGCGAGGAAACGGAGCGGTGAATGAGCCAGTCAGGATCAGGAAGTAGTGGAGTATACAAACGGGAGCACGGAGCAGAAGCAAGCCAGGGGCAGAGCAACGCAGGATAAACGGAACTGAAGCAAGGCAGAAGCACGGCAGAAGCAGGCTGGAGCAAGGCAGCAGTGGGGCCAGGAATCCAAAAAGAATAACAAGCAAGGAGGAAGAGAAAACGGCAGGTATAAATGGACAGGGGGCGGAGCTAACTCTGACTGACCAGGCCGCGATAGGCTCTCCCACTCCTGAGCCTGCCACCCTGATTGGTGGGAGCAGGTGTCAGTCTCAGAGGTCTGGCCTCAGGTGTCGACTGATTAATCCTGGGAGTATACCCAGATGTAGTGCCTGGCAGATCCTTTACAGTACTCCCCCTTTTATGAGGGGCCACCGGACCCTTACTAAGAGGACCCGGTTTAGTGGGGAAGAGAAGGTGGAACCTCCTTATCAATACCCCAGCGTGAACATCTCGAGCAGGTACCCAAGTCCTCTCCTCCGGCCCGTATCCTCTCCAATGGACCAGGTACTGGAGGGAGCCCTGGATCATCCTACTGTCCACAATCTTAGCCACCTCGAATTCCACCCCCTCAGGGGTGAGAATGGGAACAGGAGGTTTCCTCGAGGGGGACCAGGACGGGGAGCAGCGTTTCAGGAGGGAGGCATGGAAGACGTCGTGTATGCGAAAGGATGGGGGCAGCTCCAGACGGAAGGATACAGGGTTGAGGACTTCAATGACCTTATAAGGTCCAATAAATCGGGGAGCAAACTTCCTGGACGGGACCTTAAGGCGCAAGTTCCTCGACGACAACCACACCAGATCCCCGACGACAAACCGGGGGTTAGCAGAACGTCTACAATCAGCCTGAATCTTTTGTACGCTCTGGGACGCCTCTAGGTTCTTCTGAACCTGGGCCCAGACTGTGCACAGTTCCCGATGAACGTCCTCTACCTCGGGATTATTGGAACAACCAGGGGAAACGGAGGAGAACCTAGGATTAAACCCGAAATTACAGAAAAACGGGGAGACCCCTGACGAGTTACTGACCCGGTTATTCAGGGAAAATTCGGCGAGGGGAAGGAATGAGACCCAATCAAATTGACAGTCAGAAATGAAACACCTTAAATATTGTTCCAGGGATTGGTTAGTCCTTTCCGTTTGGCCATTAGTTTCGGGATGGAAGGCGGAGGAGAAGGATAGATCAATCTCCAACTTTTTACAAAAAGCTCTCCAAAATAAGGAAACAAATTGTACCCCTCTGTCAGAAACTATATTGACCGGGGCCCCGTGGAGACGCAGAATGTGTTTCACAAACAAAGAAACTAACGTCTTGGCGTTAGGTAGTTTCTTAAGGGGCACAAAGTGGCACATCTTGCTGAAGCGGTCTACTACCACCCACACCACCGACTTGCCCTGAGATGGAGGCAAATCGGTGATAAAATCCATGGAGATATGGGTCCAAGGTCTCTGGGGAATGGGCAAGGAACGTAGTAAGCCCGCAGGTCGGGACCTAGGGGTCTTGGACCTAGCACAGACCTCACAAGCGGCGACGTAAGCCCTAACGTCTTTAGGCAACCCAGGCCACCAATAGTTTCTGGTAATGAGGAGTTTGGTACCCAAGATGCCAGGATGACCAGATAGAGCGGAGTCATGGTTTTCCCTGAGTACCCTTAGCCGGTATTGCAGGGGGACAAACAGTTTGTCCCCAGGGAGGTTCCCGGGAGCTGAACCTTGATCAGCCGCGATGTCAGAGGCTAAGTCAGAATCAGTGGCAGAAACAATTATACCAGGGGGTAAAATACAAGCAGGATCCTTCTCAGAAGGAGGATTAGCCATGAAACTACGTGACAGTGCATCAGCCTTAATATTTTTGGACCCAGCCCTATAGGTAACCAAGAAATTAAATCTGGTAAAGAACAGTGCCCAACGAGCTTGTCTAGGATTAAGCCTCCGGGCAGATTCTAGGAAAACCAGATTCTTGTGGTCAGTAAGGACCGTTACCTGGTGTCTGGCCCCCTCCAAGAAGTGACGCCACTCTTCAAAAGCCCATTTAATGGCTAAAAGTTCGCGGTTGCCAATATCATAGTTACACTCCGTGGGCGAAAACTTCCTAGAGAAGTAAGCACAGGGGCGGAGATGGGTGAGGGAGCTGGTACCCTGGGACAAGACGGCCCCCACTCCCACCTCGGACGCGTCAACCTCCACAATAAATGGCTCCCTTTGGTTGGGCTGAACCAGCACGGGGGCCGAGATAAAGCACTTCTTGAGGGTCTCAAAAGCCTGGACAGCCTCAGGGGGCCAATGGAGGACATCAGCACCCTTGCGAGTGAGGTCCGTAAGAGGCTTAGCGACGACCGAGAAGTTGGCAATAAATCTCCTGTAATAGTTAGCGAACCCCAAAAAACACTGTAGCGCCTTCAGGGAGGCAGGTTGGACTCATTCCGCCACAGCCTGAACCTTGGCAGGGTCCATGCGGAATTCATGAGGAGTGAGGATTTGACCTAAAAATGGTATCTCCTGTACCCCAAACACACATTTTTCGGTCTTCGCAAACAGATTATTTTCCCGAAGGACCTGGAGGACCTTCCTGACATGCTCCACGTGGGAGGACCAGTCCTTGGAAAACACCAGTATGTCATCAAAGTACACTACAAGAAAATTACCCAGGTAATCTCTCAGAATTTCATTAATAAAATTCTGGAAGACGGCAGGGGCATTACACAACCCAAAGGGCATGACTAGGTATTCGAAATGACCTTCGGGCGTGTTGAACGCAGTTTTCCACTCATCCCCCTCTTTGATGCGGATAAGGTTATATGCCCCCCGTAGATCGAACTTAGAGAACCATTGGGCCCCCTGAACCTGATTAAAAAGATCCGGAATCAAAGGAAGGGGATACTGGTTCCTTACTGTGACCTTATTCAAGTTCCGATAATCAATGCACGGCCTAAGACCACCATCCTTCTTCCCCACGAAAAAGAAGCCAGCACCTACAGGAGAAGTCGAGGGGCGAATGAAACCCTTGGCCAGGCATTCTTGGATATACTCCCTCATAGCTTTACATTCAGGACATGAAAGATTAAATATCCTCCCCTTAGGAAGCTTGGCACCAGGCACCAAATCGATGGCGCAATCGTAA
The DNA here is from genome assembly GCF_050947455.1 of Rhinoderma darwinii. Classification (NCBI taxonomy): domain Eukaryota; kingdom Metazoa; phylum Chordata; class Amphibia; order Anura; family Rhinodermatidae; genus Rhinoderma; species Rhinoderma darwinii. The sequence goes on from NC_134696.1 coordinate 23,947,610, forward strand.
TCTCTATGAGGGGGCAACACCTCGGAGGCCTCCTTAGAAAACACATCAGCGAAGTCCTGAACAAACTCAGGAAGCGAGTTTACCTCCTCCCGGGGAGAAATAGAGTTAACCGAAAGACATGACATCAGGCAATCACTACCCCATTTGGTGAGATCCCCAGTATTCCAATCAAACGTGGGATTATGCAGCTGCAACCAGGGAAGACCTAATACCAGATCGGACGATAATCCCTGCATCACCAGTACAGAGCACTGCTCCAAATGCATGGAGCCAACACGGAGTTCAAAAACAGGAGTATGCTGAGTAAAATAACCATTAGCAAGAGGAGTGGAGTCGATACCTACTACAGGGATAGGATAAGGTAAATCAATAAATGGCATTTTTAGAGACATAGCAAATTCCACAGACATGATATTAGCAGATGAGCCCAAATCCATGAAGGCACTGCCAGTGGCAGACCGGCCAGCAAACGAGACCTGAAAGGGAAGCAAAATCTTATTGCGTTTAGTATTAACGGGAAATACCTGTGCGCCCAAGTGACCTCCCCGATGATCACTTAGGCGCGGAAGTTTTCCGGCTGCTTATTCTTGCGCCTGGGACAGGTGTTCCGTAGATGCTTGTCGTCCCCACAATAGAAGCAGAGACCATTCTTCCTGCGAAACTCTCTACGTTGTCGAGGGGACATGGAGGCCCCGAGTTGCATAGGTACCTCCGAGTCCTCCGTGGAAGAGCGAGGAGACGGGAACTCGGGGGGAATCGCAGGGCAGTCAGAGGGGAAAACATTGAAACGTTCAAGCTGACGTTCCCTGAGACGTCGGTCAAGTCGTACTGCTAGGGCCATAACCTGGTCTAGGGAGTCAGAAGAGGGGTAGCTAACCAGCAGATCCTTCAGGGCGTCAGATAATCCTAACCTAAACTGGCACTTTAGGGCCGGGTCGTTCCACCGAGAAGCTACGCACCACTTTCTAAAATCAGAACAGTATTCCTCAACAGGTCTCCCACCCTGACGTAAGGTTACCAGCTGACTCTCGGCTAAGGCAGTCCTGTCAGTCTCGTCGTAAATGAGACCGAGGGCAGAGAAAAACCGATCAACGGAGGAAAGTTCAGGGGCGTCAGGAGCCAAGGAGAAGGCCCACTCTTGGGGCCCTTCCTGGAGTCGGGATATAATGATACCCACCCGCTGGTTCTCGGAACCTGAGGAGTGAGGTCTTAGGCGGAAATAAAGTCTGCAACTCTCCCGGAAGGAGAGAAAAGTCTTACGGTCCCCTGAGAACCGGTCAGGTAACTTGAGGTTGGGTTCTAAAGGTGAGGTGAGGGGTACTACAAAGGCAGCGTCAGACTGATTGAACCTCTGAGCCAGGGCCTGGACCTGTAGGGAGAGGCCCTGCATCTGCTGGGTCAGGGTCTCAAGGGGGTCCATGATAGCGTCAGCGTAGAAGAAATGGTAGACTAGGTAAGGGCTTGTTATTATGTAATGGCAGGAAGGAGGTGAAGGGAACAAGTGAGCCCTAATCTACCCACCGCCCTGTCCCTGCCTACTTGCAACGACCCGCCCTAGGCGACGGGGTACAACTTGGCGGCGGTCCCTACGCTGTCTAAGTGCAAGGGAGACAAACAGGGAACACGCAAGGGAATACAGTAGCCCACGGAACGCCGCGAGGAAACGGAGCGGTGAATGAGCCAGTCAGGATCAGGAAGTAGTGGAGTATACAAACGGGAGCACGGAGCAGAAGCAAGCCAGGGGTAGAGCAACGCAGGATAAACGGAACTGAAGCAAGGCAGAAGCACGGCAGAAGCAGGCTGGAGCAAGGCAGCAGTGGGGCCAGGAACCCAAAAAGAATAACAAGCAAGGAGGAAGAGAAAACGGCAGGTATAAATTGACAGGGGGCGGAGCTAACTCTGACTGACCAGGCCGCGATAGGCTCTCCCACTCCTGAGCCTGCCACCCTGATTGGTGGGAGCAGGTGTCAGTCTCAGAGGTCTGGCCTCAGGTGTCGACTGATTAATCCTGGGAGTATACCCAGATGTAGTGCCTGGCAGATCCTTTACAGGAGGCTGGGGCCAGCGCTTGCCGACTCGTGGCTGCGGCTGTCAGGGGGGATTTGAGCTGACGGGCCGCAGCCACGGACATTACACCTAGAAATGACATGGTGATAAAAGGTGGACATTTACTTTAAAGAGGCTCTGTCACCAGATTTTGCAACCCCTATCTGCTATTGCAGCAGATCGGCGCTGCAATGTAGATTACAGTAACGTTTTTATTTTTAAAAAACGAGCATTTTTGGCCAAGTTATGACCATTTTTGTAGTTATGCAAATGAGGCTTGCAAAAGTCCAACTGGGTGTGTTTAAAAGTAAAAGTCCAAGTGGGCGTGTATTATGTGCGTACATCGGGGCGTTTTTAATACTTTTACTAGCTGGGCGCTCTGAAGAGAAGTATCATCCACTTCTCTTCAGAACGCCCAGCTTCTGGCAGTGCAGATCTGTGACGTCACTCACAGGTCCTGCATCGTGTCGGACACATCGCCACCAGAGGCTTCAGTTGATTCTGCAGCAGCATCGGCGTTAGCAGGTAAGTCGATGTAGCTACTTACCTGCAAACGCTGATGCTGCTGCAGAATCAACTGTAGCCTCTGGTGCCGATGTGTCCTCGCTCGTCTGACACGATGCAGGACCTGTGAGTGACGTCACAGCGTGATCTGGCAGAAGCTGGGCGTTGTGAAGAGAAGTGGATGATACTTCTATACACAACGCCTAGCTAGTAAAAGTATTAAAAACGCCCCGATGTACGCACATAATACACGCCTACTTGGACTTTTACTTTTAAACACACCCACTTGGACTTTTGCAAGCCTCATTTGCATAACTACAAAAATGGTCATAACTTGGCCAAAAATGTTCGTTTTTCAAAAATAAAAACGTTACTGTAATCTACATTGCAGTGCCTATCTGCTGCAATAGCAGATAGGGGTTGCAAAATCTGGTGACAGAGCCTCTTTAAATCTAAGTGAGAAGAACGGCTCCAAAAATCTTATGACGTTGGGTTTACTGTAGGTAAATCCATTGAAATATTTGAATGCCGCCTGGGAAACAGATCATACTTTGTTAAACTTTCCACTCTCATTCAGGACTTTACACAAAAAATAATCACATTCCTTCCCCGGGTACTCAGCCACTCCAGACAAGTGCACATTGAAAGATATCAAAGACGGATTCACGTATTCTTACATAAGAGTTTAAGCTTTTCCGTACAATGATCTTGTTCCTGCACAAACTGACCCTTTGCTGTAAACCCTTATCCTCTATCGTTTCTGCTCCTAGTAACAGTGTTGATCCAGAATTGTGTGAAAATCTTCCAGACTTTAATACCTCCTGATTAGGGATTGGAGACTCAATACGCCAGGTTTGATATTTGCAGCCAGATTAATTCCTATCATGTAAAATTAATAGAAAAAAAGTTAAATATTCTTGGAGAATTAAAGATTTGCCCCTCTCAACATCTGAAGACTGGGTTTTGTGACAAAGAAAGTTCTGACGAAGAAACCAAATGTTCATTACTACTCCTGACCACCAGGTGGAGGCACAGAGCTCTTGAATTTGCCATTGACTAAATACTGGACACTGGTGCTGAGATCTACTGTAGGTTGGACTAACAAAAATCAAAAACATGCAATCTAATAGACAGTAGAAAGAAACTTTTAATGGGACAATGGGCCCCTTTTCCTCCTGGACCCCTATGTAACTGCATAGGTTGCACATATGGTATGTCCGCCTCTGATGTGCCCACTTATTTCAGGGCCAGCTGAATCTTAGGTTCCTCTTACACGGCCTAACATGGGCCGTGTAAACTAGCGCCGATCAACGAGACAGCTCGTGGATCGGCGCTCGTTTGCTCCTTTCACAAGGTGGTATTTTTGGGGACAAGCGCGCATTAAGAGGATCTGTCACTAGTTTAGTAATGCCCTAATCTCCTAGCTAAGCTGATAGGTGCTGTCACACTGATAATGCTAGTGAAAATTGTGTCCAAAAACGTTTATTATTTAAAAAATTATGAGCTTTTTTCTAAATATGTAAATGAGCCTATACTAGACAAGTGGGCGTCAACACCAGCGATTCTCCTGAGGTGGAGCCTCCTCACAGCCTCTGACGCTGTCCTATCAGCATGAAGCTGCTTCACACAGTGTGAGAGACTGAGGCTGGAGGGAGGGGGTATCAATTAAAATAGCCATATCTCCGGCTGTGGACCACCTAGAATAGCGGTACTGGTGGCATATGAAAGATGAGATTCTAATCTTTAAGATGGCAGGATCACAGTAGCATAGCTGTGACACAGTCGGGAATGGAAGCTGTATACTATATGATCACGCTGTGTACAGGGAAGGGGGAGAAGCTGTATGCTGATTGGACAGCGTCATACAGAAAACATTACACCGCCCAGAGTGAAAAGAAAGAGTCACCTCCTATTTGCCTATTTCAGCCACATTAGCATATTTTGAAAAATGCTCATAACTTTGCAAATAATAAACATTTTTTTTAAAACAAATCCCACTGTAGTTATCAGCATCATAGCGCCTACTAGATTAGTTAGGAGACAGGGAACTGATAAGCTGGTGACAGATCCTCTTACTCCGGTCGCCCGTCCTCATACATTTCTATCATGTCGGCATCAAATCAGGAAGATGTGCCCCGGCAACGATAATATTTTTTTGCAGCATAAACGATCAGCTGATGAGCGAGTGTTTGCTCATTCATCGGCTGATCGTTGTCCTGTTTACACAGGGAAATCATCGGGAATGAGCTTTCTGTGAAAACTCGTTTGCCTGATAATTTAGACCCACCTACTGACCCGTGGCTGTGCTATACTTTAAACAGTACAGCCAAAATGGTCCATAATACACTGATCATAGTATAATGGGATGCCAGTGTCCTCCAATCGCTCCATAATAGTGCACAAGTGTGAGCTCTGCTACATTCAATGTTACCCTTATAGCATTTTTTCCAAAATCATAAATTATCACCTATGCACAGGATAGAACCTTCACCAATCGTCAGAACAGGGGTCCGGTCCCCCCCAGATTCTCCTCACTACACCACCTGCAGTGAGAAGAAGCTTACATGTAGCGATGGTTGAGTATTCGCTTTGCCGCTCCATTCACTGTCTATGGGAATGACGGAAAAGTAGAGCGACTTACTCCGATGTTTCCATCAATTGCACCATTCAATGTCCTCCTCACTGCGGTCGAGCATTGAGGATGAACAAGGGGTTCGGGACCCCCGTTCTCACGATCACAGGGGTCCAGTGGTGGGGCCCCCAGCGATCAGAAAATTAGCACCTATCCTGTGGTACATGGCGGTACATGGAGTGCTTATGGGTCCATGTGTTGCCATAAAGGGCCTGTGCATGCAGCTTTGCCGTATACATGAACCCTAAAAACCCAACAATTCTAAAAAGACAAATACCAATGTGTGTAACAAGAAAACAAAGCCATATTAGTCATGAAATGTGATGCAAAAACAAGTTAGAACTGTCTAACCATCACATGTATAATAGGGTCATATGTTTGTGTGTGTGTATTTGTTGAGTTGACAGGTACCCTAAGGGAAAAGGTAGAGCACAGAGCAAGAAGTATTGTCGTGGGAGCCCATACAGAGAAGTTGAGCTCCACATCTGAACATTATATTGTTATAAAGATCTCCAACTCTATGGTCCTGTTAAGTTCAGCCTTTACTACACGGCGATTCCTATCGAGAGGAAGTACAAAGTTTAGAGCTGAACGCCCACAAACATTTTCCTGGGAAAACAACAAAATCTGCAAAAATGCTGGAAGCAATGACCGCTCTGCTGTCTGTAATCACCATTTTCCTTGTGTTTTGTCTGCTGATATTTTTGGGTGTAACTTGGTATGAATCCTCGAAAGCGGAGATCCCACGGGAGATTGCAAATCCTAAATTACTGCGGAGAATTCATACATTTTCCACTGGCGTCATCATCCTGGTGAGTTCACGTCCTGAATCTTAGGTCATAGATTTCTTATTCTTGTTGCTACTTGTTCTTTCTATATATTACAAATCTCAGAATTCTGGTTATGACTTTTTATATGCTGCGGTTTTGCCACGTCGGTTAGATGTAACGCTGTAGTGAATGGCAATACTCATCATGTGACTCTTTTTAACCAATCACAAGGCAAATAAGCAACCACATAGCTAGGGAGAGAGCTGACGGGGCATGAAGCACAGGTGCTGGATGTCGGGGGACGACGACGACAAGCCACACTACCTTAACCGGGGTACTTAGATACAGGACTAGGTCAGCTAACAGAATTTTTTTTCCTTGGCGAAGGACAGCCTGGCTACAAGAGCAACCATGTTATACTGTGATTGGCTAATAAACATCACATGATAAGTAGTGGGACTTCTCCAAAAATAATTAACATTGGCAACAGAAACAGATTTTAGCATCCGATATTTCCAAAAACGAAATGTATAAAATAAATGGTGACTCCCCCTGCCATTGATCCTTATAATAGACTGACCCTTCCTGTTCTGTAGAGATCACTTTTCAGCTTGTGCTTTGTACACTGATCTCATTATGATCAGATGGTAGGATAACAATGTAAGGTAACACCTCTATTATAAAGTTTGAAGCAGATAACACAGGGTCACACAATTAACAACAGCAGAACTTATTTTCCTCCCTGCACAGTGATCTCTGCACATTTAACAGAGCATGCCCACAACACTCTCCCATAAATGTCAATGAGCCATTCTCTGAGGTTTCGTATGCCCATGAGGCTGCTGTAAAGCAAATCTCTGATCTGCTATTCACAACTCAGAGCAGAAGCTCAGGCAAGATGGCTGCCCCCATAATCACATAAAATCTGTTGTCCACTACCGGACAACTGATGACCTATCCACCGGTCCCTGAAAAAATAGCCTTTTGAAATTTTCTTGAAAATGTGAGAAATTTCTGCTAAGGTTTTATGCCTTGTTGAGTCCTGTAAAAATAAAAGGATGTTAAAAAACGATGCAAAATTGAAAGTAGACATATGGGAAATGTTAATTAGCAACTATTTTGTGTGGTATAACTATTTCCCTTACAAGCAGATACATTTAAATTGATGAAAATGTAAATTTTTGCCATTTTCCGCTAAATTTGCTTTTTTTTTACAATTAAATACTCAATGTATCGATCAAATTTTACCAGTAACATAAAGTCCAATATGTCACTAGAAAACAATCTCAGAATCGCTTGGATAGGTAAAAGCATTCCAAAGTTATTACTATATAAATTGAGATATGTCAGATTTGAAAAATAAGGCTCTGTCAGGAAGGTCAAGTGTGGCCGCAGCAGGAAGGGGTTAAGGTTATTTCTCAAAATGTGTTTCTTCACTTAAAATATAGGGGAATGTTCTTCAAAAACTTGGAGAATTTTACAGACCAAGGTTTATCCGTCTTGTACAAAAAATTATAATGCCTAAGCTAAATGAAGATCCAGAGCTCTTCATGAAAGATTTACAATTTGAAGACGTTCCGGTGAGAATCTACCAACCTCGATCTCCTTCTGTCAGTGGAAGAAAAGGAGTCGTGTTCTTTCATGGCGGAGGATTCGTGCTTGGAAGTATTGGTGAGCAAATATTGATCTATACAGAGGAGAAAGCACTTGTGGGATGTCCATGTCCATTCACTTGTCTTACCGTAACCCATGTAGAGTTGAAATATAAGCCGGTCATACACATGTTTGGCCAACAGCTATTTTTCCCGACTCCACCATAAACATATCACTCAGCCGGGCTCGCGCATTTATTTAAGTGGGGTTAGGGGAATAAGCCACTTCCAGACACCTCTGACAGTGGCTCATTTCCTGCGCAAAGAAAGGATTGGGCATGCCCAATCCCTCTTCCCCACCCCGAAATTTAACATACACGTTAGATCATTGGCCGATTCTGCTGAAATCTCCGGGTTCAGATGACTTTTATCTAATGTGTATGGCCATTTTAAGACCACATTTGGACATGGAATGTTTGAGGGGGTCCTATATTGCAGCGGACAGATGTTATCGGATACAATTTTATTAAAAAAAACATTCACAATCTTTTGTTATGCCTTCAGTGTGGAAAATTAAACAGGAAAGCTAGAAACCTAGTGTATGTGTAGTTCACTCTTTGTAATATGGAACCTCTTCTAGAAACATTTCAGGGAAAAAATTAAAAAAGAAAAAAAAAAAATCATCCACCCAGGGCAAGCAAACCTGGGCAGATGCCAGGGCCCGCTGGGCTTGGGAGGCCCATGCGATCTGGGTAGACATACAGGAGTCACAGAAAACAGACAAGCCAGTGTGCTCCTATGGAAAGGCCATACATGTTTGTCATTGTATTACGACTTTAAAAAAATGGGTTTACAGTCTATGATTGGCCACGTGATCCAACAAATTTCAGTAGCATCTAGAGATAATCCCTATATGTAAACGTGAGTGGTTGCTATGGACATCAGAGCATTTTTTTTAATTTTTTTTTTTTTTTACGTGTCCTGTTCTAGTAAGAATTTTTGACATTGATGGAAGAATGGATCCCAGGAACTAATGATTTTTTATTATTTTTTTGGTTTTAGACAGTTATGACATTTTCTGCCGATACCTGACAAAGAATTCTGGAGCGGTCGTTGTCTCTGTTGGGTAATTTGACATGATTCTTTTAAAATTGAACTAATGATGTAGTGACCATAAGATCTGTATGATTTTTATCAATCCAGTGACAACTGGTGTGGAGGAAAGTGGATGAGTTGTCCAAAGCAACCAATCAGATTACTGCTGAAAATGCAAGCTAGTACTGGATTGGTTGTTTTAGCCCACTGTCCCATTTTGTTGTCTGTGGTTATATATAAGAGACTTATTAAAAACCAAAAAGTGGTGGCGTTGCTCATTTTTTGAAAACGAGGGCTGCAATCTGATCCCGTAGGCTTTCGGCTTTCCATTTCACTAGTTTTGAGAAATCTATCCAAAGCATTTCTATACTTAACATATTCTGTATTGGGGCAGATTTACTAATGTGATTGTGTCTAGACCCTGTCCTTAAAAGCGCCAAAATATGGCCCATGATGTTGCATCAAGTTTAAAGTGTAACTAAACTTTCAAAAAACTTTGGACATGTCATATTGGCATGTCAGAAGTTTTGATTGGTAGGGGTCTGAACACTGAGATCCCCACCGATCGCTAAAACGCTCGAGTGAGCGCTGTGCCGCTTAGTTTCTGATCTACTTTTCTCAGAAAGCCTAGCAATTGGTATACAGGCTCATAAACTTTCTAGATTAAGTCTGTTAATTCAGTTGTTCTGCTCCGTCAGAAGAGCAGAACATGAGAAAAACCGGAAACTACAGTTCGGTTGCACCACGGACTCAACTGGCAGACAACGGAACCCAGTGACTTTAATGGGTTCTGTCAGGTTTCCGTCGAGGTGCATGTGGTTTTACCAGGAAACATCATTGCATAGTTACATAGTTACATAGTACGGTTGAAAAAAGACACATGTCCATCAAGTTCAACCAAGTGCAGCATGATGCGCTATTGTTGTTGGTATTCTCGGCTGGATTTGTGACGGACGAGCCTAACGGAAATGTGAACTAGACCTTAGAGGATTCCTTTTTATCCAGGTATTGACCCTTTTTTCCTGCATTTTTTTATTTTTTATTTTAGGTACCGCCTGGCACCAGAACACAGATGCCCCGCCGCATTTGATGACTGTCTTCTGGCTACAATTCACTTTCTGAAGACAGCGCAAGATCATGGAGTCGATCCTTCTTCCGTTATAATATGTGGAGACAGTGCTGGGGGTAATCTCACAGCTGCTGTTTGTCAAGCTCTTGTGGGTAGATCAGATATTCCAAAGCCTCTTGCCCAGGTGATGATATACCCTGTGGTCCAGATGGCTGACTTCAATACACCATCATACCAACAAAACAAGATGGTCCCTTTGATATTCCAAGACACTGTTGTATACTTCACATTGCAATATATAGGTGGTGATCTCTCTTTATCAAACAAAATTACAAATGGCAGCCATGTTCCTCCTGAAATAAGACTGAAATTAAGTAAATGGTTGAGTTCTAAGGAGTTTAAGGTCAAAGGCAACAAACCACACATGATGGCGCCCTTTAATAAAGATGTTTATGAGAAAGTTAAGAAAGCTTTTGACCTTCCATGTTCTCCATTGCTCTCCGATGATGCTGTATTCCGGCAGCTACCAAAGGCCTACATATTAACATGTGAGTTTGATATCCTCCTTGATGACGGGATACTCTACAAGAAACGGCTGGAGGACAATGGAGTCCCGGTTACCTGGTATCACGTTAAAGATGGATTCCATGCACTTATCTGCTTCTTTGATCAGCCTGACATGGTGTCTGGAAAGCTGGCTGTAGATAATATTATTACTTATATTCAAAACCTATGAGACCGTGTATGGGAAGAAATTTGTGTGGTCGTGCTTGAGATAATATGACAACTTACACGTTCTATATCAAATGACGGATTTTGGTTTTATATTATAATGCTTATTAAAAGTGTTTACACCATTAGTTTTGATATAATCTAACAATTTATTAAAGGGGCTGTCTCACTAAGATAACCTGTATGAATTCCTCCTTGGAAATATGGATGCCAGTCATAGCAGAGAGCAGCTTAGGACCAGTGGCTCTGGTGCATCCGGTCCATGCATATAAAAAGACAGGGCAAATAGGAAAGGCGATGGAGTATGTCTGTATGTGAGTAGTGATATGAAGGCAGTGGTGTATGTCTGTATGTGAGAAGTGATATGAAGGCGGTGGTGTATGTCTGTATGTGAGAAGTGATATGAAGGCGGTGTTGTATGTCTGTATGTGAGAAGTGATATGAAGGTGGTGGTGTATGTCTGTATGTGAGAAGTGATATGAATGCTGTGGTGTATGTCTGTATGTGAGAAATGATATGAAGGCGGTGGTGTATGTCTGTATTTGAGAAGCGATATGAAGCTGGTGGTGTATGTCTGTATATGAGAAGTAATATGAAGGCGGTGGTGTATGTCTGTATGTGAGAAGCGATATGAAGGTGGTGGTGTATGTCTGTATATGAGAAGTAATATGAAGGCGGTGTTGTATGTCTGTATGTGAGAAGTGATATGAAGTGTGAACGAGACAATAGTGAGTGAAGACTGTGAGGAAGTTGAAACCTTGTGGGTGGAATTACAAAGGGAGGTAAACACTTAAAAAAATATATATTTTTGGTGTAGTCTATAGACCCCGCACTGAGGAGATGGAAGTTCAGCTATATAAACAGATGGAGCGGGCTGCACAGGCTGGTACAGTAGTGATAATGAGAGATTTGAAATACCGGGATATTAGTTGGTGTCATGGTTCGGCTACAACTGCGAAGGGGAGAAATTTCCTCAACCTGTTGCAGGAAAATTTTATGGCCCAGTTTGTGGAAGACCCGACTAGAGGTGAAGCTCTGCTGGATCTGGTAATTTCTAATAATGCAGAGCTTGTTGGGAATGTCAATGTTCGTGAAAACTTCGGTAACAGTGATCACATAATAGTTACATTTTACCTATACTGTAAAAAACAAACACAGGCTGGGAGGGCAAAAACACTTAATTTTAAGAAGGCCAATTTCCCCAGGATGACGGCTTACTAATCAGCGTCATACACTTGTCTCCATTCATTTCCATCTGTATTCACAGCACAGCGTGATCTCGTGAGATCACGCTGTGCTGTCACATACTCCCACAGTAACTTTATCGAAGTGTCGGGAGTGTGAATAGACATCGCGTCCTGACTGGAGGCAATGTCTATTCACTCTCAAGATACTTCGGTAAAGTTACCGTGGGTGTATGTGACAGCACAGCATGATCTCGCGAGATCACGACGTGCTGTGAATACAGATGGAAATGAATGGACACAAGTGTATGACGCTGATTGGTAAGCGTCATACGCTTCTCTTTACAATGCCCAATTGGTAAATGGGTAAAAAACTCCCAGTTGTCTATTAAGAGACTAATTAATATAAATCTAAAATTGTTTGTAACTTGCTCAAAAATGATCGTTTTTCAAAACAAAAAACACTGCTGTTATCTACATTACGGTGCCGATCACATTATGTAGGAGCTAGGGAACTTATAAACTGGTGACATAGCCTCTTTAAGCTACTAAAGATTTGCCCCTACTACTCTTGACCACCAGGTGGAGACACAGAGCTCTTGTATTTGCCATTGACTAAATACTGGACACTGATGCTGAGATCTACTGTAGGTTGGACTAACAAAATTCAAAAACATGCAATCTAATAGACAGTAGAAAGAAACTTTTAAGGGGACAATGGACCTCTTTTCCTCCTGGGCACCTGTGTAACTGCATACGTTGCACATATGGTATGTCCCCCTCTGATGTGCCCACTTATTTCAGGGCCAGCTGACAATTAGGGTCCTAACATGGGCCGTGTAAACTAGCGCCGATCAACGAGACAGCTCGTTGATCGGTGCTCGTTTGCACCTTTCACAAGAAGCTATGTTTGGGAATGAGTGCTCGTTACTCCGATTGCTCGTCCTCATACATTTCTATCATGTCCGCAGCTCATCTCCTTGGTTACACAGGGAGATGCGCCGCCGACAACGATAATATTTCTTGCAGCATAAATGATACAATCAGCCGATGAACGAGGGTATGTGCGTTCATCAGCTGATTGTTGCCCTATTTACACGGGGCAATGATCAGGAACAAGTGTTCACATGAACACTCATTTGCCTGTTAATTGGCCCATGTAAAAGGCCTCTACACCCAGCTACTGACCCGTGGCTGTACTATACATTAAACAGTGCTGCCAAACTAGTCCATAATGCACTGGTCATACTATAACGGGATGCCGCTGTACATACCAGTGTCCGCCAAACCCTCCATAATAGTGCACAAGTGTGAGCTCTGCTACATTTTAAAAGGATAGGTCTATGTCAGTCTGTGGTTTGATCACGTCTGATTGTTTAGATCTGTGGGGGATCCTGGCAGTTTGTGCTCAATTCCCCTACAGTGCCATCTCTGGAAGAATAAAGCATTACATGGTGCACATTGAAATCAGTGGACTTTCTGGAACCTTTAGATTTACACGAGCGTGTGCGTTTTGCGCACGCAAAAACCGCGTCATTTTGCGTGCGCAAAAGGCACTTGACAGCTCCGTGTGTCATGTTCATAACGATGCGCGGCTGCGTGATTTTCGCGCAGCCGCCATCATTATGACACTCCGTTTGGATGTTTGTAAACAGAAAAGCACGTGGTGCTTTTCTGTTTACATTCATTCTTTTACTGCTGTTGCGCGAATAACGCGCGTCCCACGGAAGTGCTTCCGTATGGTGCGCGTGATTTTCAGGCACCCATTGACTTCAATGGGTGCGTGATGCGTGAAAAACGCCGAAATATAGAACATGTCATGAGTTTTACGCAGCGGACTCACGCTGCGCAAAACTCACGGACAGTCTGCACTGCCTAATAGACTTGCATAGGTCCGTGCGACCCGCGTGAAAACCACGCGGGTTGCACGGACGTAAATCACGTTCGTGTAAATCCGCCCTTAGAGTCGGAGACCTGGTGCTTGGCCCAGCAATATGTATGTTATTTAGCATTTTATTATCAAATATCAATAGTGAAAACTATCAGGAAAAGGATTTGGGAACACCTAGTTGTCAATTTATTCATTCATTTCCAGGAGGAATAACAGAGGAACAGCACAACTCAGAATTCAAATAAAGTTTTTTTTTATAACAGACATGACAGGAAAGCTGACCGGTCTTCTTTATCAATGGAGGTAGGACTCTGAGCTGCTGTTACCCTTAGGGCTTATTCAGACGAACGGGATATATACGTCCGTGCAACGCGCGTGAATTTTCACGCGCGTCGCACGAACCTATATTAGTCTATGGGGCCGTGCAGGCATGTGCGTGATTTTTATGCCACGTGAGTCCGCGGCGAAAAAGTCACGACATGTCCGTTCTTTCTGCGTTTTTCACGCATCACTCACCCATTGAAGTCAATGGGTGCGTGAAAACCACGCATGTCACACGGAAGCACTTCCGTGGGACAAGCGTCATTCGCGCAACAGCAGTCAAAAGGATGAATGAAAACAGAAAAGCACCACGTGCTTTTCTGTTTACAAACATCCAGATGGAGCGTCATAATTATGGCGGCTGCGCGAAAACCACGCAGCCGCGCATCATATGATGCTGCCTCACGGAGCTTTCAAGTGCCTTTTGCGCAGGCAAAACGCTGCGTTTTTTGCGTGCGCAAAAGGCACACGCTCGTGTGAATCCAGTCTTAGGGTATGTTCACACGGCAGCGTCCGTTACGGCTGAAATTATGGTGCTGTTTTCAGGCGAAAACAGCACCGTAATTTCAGCCGTAATGGCATGTGCAGGCGCTTTTCGCTGCGTCCATTACGGACGTAATTGGATCTGTTTTTCCATGGAGTCCATGGAAAACGGCTCCATTTACGTCTGAAGAAGTGACAGGCACTTCTTTGAAGCGGGCGTCTTTTTTACGCGCCGCCTTTTGACAGCGGCGCGTAAAAAAAATGACCGTCGGCACAGTACATCGTAAGACCCATTCTAATGAATGGGCAGATGTTTGCCGATGCTTATGAGCCGCATTTTCGGACGTAATTCGGGGCTAAAACGCACGAATTACGTCCGTAAATAGTGTGTGTGAACCCAGCCTTAAAGGGTTTTCTCCAAAATAATAAATTATCACCTATCCACAGGATAGAACCCCCAATAATGGTGAGAATAGGGGTCCCCTCCCCCAGATCCTCCTCACTACACCACTTGCAGTAAGGAGGAGCTTTAATGGTGCGGTGGTCGAGTTTGCGCGCTGCCGCTTCATTCACTGCTTTTGAGAATGACGGAAACAGTCGAGCAATGTACTGAGCTGTTTGCGTAATTTTCATAGACTTGAATAGAGCAGCAGCGCGCATGCTCAATCTCCGCACCATTCAATGTCCTCCTCACTGTGGTCAAGCATTGAAGAAGAACAAGGGGTTCGGGACCCCCATTCTCACGATCACAGGGATTCAGTGGTGGGCCCACCAGGGATCAGAAAATGACCACCTATCCTGTGTATAGGTGATAATTTCAGATTTTTTTAAAACCCCTTTAATGGATGGCATAACTTTATAATATGATTTATTACGAGTTTACCTAGTAAGAATATAATTTTACCTGTTTATTGTTTTTTTTTTATAAAAAATATTTTGATGTTATATAATATTATCACTAAATTTGTCATTTTTTGACCATTTATTTTTTTTGTCCAGTTAGGGGACCTTTCTTTTTTTTAAATTTTTTTAATAAAATCATTGTACTGACCGCCCGAGTGATTTATCTGGGGCTTTTGCTGCAGTTTTCATAGCAATTTTGGTGAGTTTTTTAGGGGGCCTTGCAAAAACAAGTTATAGCTGTCTAACCAGCACATGTATAAAAGGGTCATATGTTTGTGTGTGTATTCGTTGAGCTGTCAAGTCCCCTAAGGGAAAAGGTAGAGCACAGAGCAGGAAGTGTTGTCGTGGGAGCCCATACAGAGAAGTTGAGCTCCACATCTGAACATTATATTGTTATAAAGATCTCCTACTTTATGATCCTGTTAAGTTCAGCCTTTACTACACGACGATTTCTATCGCGAGGAAGTGCAAAGTTTAGAGCTGAACGCCCACAAACGTTTTCCTGGGAAAACAACAAAATCTGCAAAAATGCTGGAAGCAATGACCGCTCTGCTGTCTGTAATCACCATTTTCCTTGTGTTTTGTCTGCTGATATTTTTGGGTGTAACTTGGTATGAATCCTCGAAAGCTGAGATCCCACGGGAGATTGCAAATCCTAAATTACTGCGGAGAATTCATACAGTTTCCACTGGCGTCATCATCCTGGTGAGTTCACGTCCTGAATCTTAGGTCATAGATTTCTTATTCTTGTTGCTACTTGTTCTTTCTATATATTAAAAATCTCAGAATTCTGGTTATGACTGTTTTATATGCGCTTGTTTTGTTGCACCTTTGCTGTGGCGATTAGATATAACGCTGTAGTGGATGGGATTTTATGAAATCTGTGGTTGAAAACCTCACAAATTTCGGGAAAGCAAAAATAGTGGTAATACTCATCATGTGACGTTGTTTAACTAATCACAAGGCAAATAAGCAACCACAAGGTCATAGCGAGGGCATAGTTGCCAACATTATTTTTTTTTCTAAGGACACTTAGGGTGTGGCGTCTTTGGTGGGTGTGTCTAATGTGGGCATGGTTTATCTGGTGGGTGTGGCTAGTGGGGGCGTGGCTTTCTTTTTAGAATTTCTACATACAAATAAACATACAAATATTTCTGCACTCGTTTGGCTGACATCTAAGGGTAAGGCCACACGGTGCGTCGTTGTGTTGCGTTTGGAAACCGCATGCGGTCAACTGCATGCGTTTTTTGTCTCTGTAATGCTGCAGTTCTGTTGCGTTTTGTAAAGGAAATAATTGATGGACATTGTTTTCACCCGTGTTGAAGTTTGTTAGGTGCTGCCTGTATATAGTTAATTACAAGGCATAGCCGAACTGTTAGCAAAAACACAAGCATTTCAGCAACAACTTTGGCAGCGCGGTCATTAACTGCATGCGGTCGGACATTATGAAGATGCAGTTTACTGCACAAAAAACACATTGTAATGTAATAGCAGCCGTCTGTCCATAACAAAAATGTCACCTTTGACTTCTATTGAAAAATGACTTTCTGCAGTTTAAAAACGCAACATAAATGCACCGTGACCGCACCGTGTGGCCTTACCCTAATATGGTGGCCAGTATCTTTCTGGTTATCTGGTTGTATGCAGGCAGGTGATATCTCACTTGATCACTAGGGCAAGGCGATATGTGATGATGACTACTGGCAGCGTAAAAACCAGCGCAGATAGTGCCACACTCAGTGCCCCCTGTAGATGGTGCTCCACACTGCCCCAGTAGATATTGCCAAACACTTCTAACTGTAGATAGTGCCACAAACTGCTCCCTGTAGATTTTGCCATGCACTGCTTCCTAAATATAATGCCACAGTGCCCCCTGTAGATAATGCCACATGGCTGTCCTGTAGATAGTGCCACATGGCCCCCTGTAGATAGTGACATAGTTCCCTCTGTAGATAGTGGCAAAGTTCCCTCAGTAGATAGTGCCACACGGCCACCTGTAGATAAAGCCACACAGCCCCACTATAGATGATGGCACACCGCCCCCTGTATAGGATACCACACACAGCCCCCCTGCAGATGATGCCACACACAGCCGTCCTGTAGATAATGCCACACACTCCCCCCTGTAGATGATACCACACACTCCCCCAGGAGAGGCAGATAACACAGGGTCACACCATTAACAACAGCAGAACTTCTCTTCCTCCCTGCACAGTGATCTCTGCACATTTCACAGAGCACGCCCACAACACTCTCCCATTAATGTCAATGAGTTATTCTCTAGCTAAAAAAATATTAGTAATACATTCCCTTTAAGTTAATTTCTCTTAATTTTGTGTTTCTTCACATTTTCAACTATAGGGGAAGGCTCTTGATAAATTTGGAGAATTTTACAGTACAAGGTTATTCCGTTTTCTACAAAATATAGTAGTGCCTAAGCTGAAAGAAGATCCAGAGCTCTTCATGAAAGACTTACAATTTGAAGATGTGCCGGTGAGAATCTACCAACCCCGATCTCCTTGTGTCGGTGGAAGAAAAGGAGTCGTGTTCTTTCATGGAGGAGGATTCGTGTTTGGAAGTATTGGTGAGCAAATATGGATCTATACCAGAGGCTTTGCTAGGGTCTTAAAAGATCAGGGGCACAAGCCCCGAGACATATATTTACCCCCTCTCCCCCTAAAAATAAATACATTTTTACATACATATCGGAGATAGCATATCTATAAGACTAAGGCTCCTATAGCTACACCACTGAATAGAATTGGATGCATTGTCTCAGCAGACATATATATGAGATAGCATATCTATAGCACTACGACCCTATAGCTATGGATAGGATTAGATACAGTGGCTCAGCAGACCATATCACACATGATAGGATTAAATACAGGGCTCAGTTTGCTGACATTGCGGGTCCAGCGCTGGACCCAGGAAAGGTAAGTATAATATTTGCTTTGCTTTTTTATGTGTTACTAATTATTTTTTTGTGTTTGTGTTTTTTTACAGGTGCGGTTGTTGGACTATGTTGGATTCGAGGACTACTTCAATGACGGCTTTTTTATTCTCAATAAAATGGATAACGAGGGTTGTGTGGGTTTTTCATTTCAATAAAATATTTTTTCTATGTCCTTGTATTTTTTTAAACTTTATTACTACCGCCTTATTAATAGCTGCTGGCTGATTGACAAGGTCCATTACTAAGGTGGGGCTTAGTGTTAGCCGGTGCAGAGGCTAACACTAACCCCCATTATAACGCCCGGTGCCCACCGCCACCAGGGGTGACGGGAAGAGCTGGGTACGATCCTGTACCTGACCATCTGTAGTGATGGTGGGGCACTGTGGCGGCTGCAGGCTGGTAGTATTAGGCTGGGAGAGGTCAGAAACAGTGGCCCTTCCCACCCTGGTAATACTAGCCTGCTGCTGCTGTGTTGTATCTGGCTAGTTATGAAAAAAGGGGGGACGACTGCACGACGTTTATTCCATTTTTGATAACCAGCCAGATGCAGCAGCAGCAGGCTAGTATTACCAGGGTGTGAAGGGCCACAGTTTTTGGCCTTTCCCAGCATAATAACACCAGCCTGCGGCCGCCCCAGTTCCCAACCATCACTACAGATGGTCAGGTACTGGATTGTACCCAGCTCTTCCCAGTACCCCTGGTGGTGGTGGGTACCGGGGTAATAATGGGGGTTAGTGTTAGCCTCTGCACTGACTAACACTAAGCCCTGCCTTAGTAATGGATGCTGTCAATCAGCCAGCGGCCAATACTAAGGCGGTAGTAATGAAGTTTAAAAGAAAATACAAAGACATAGAAAAAAAATATTTTATTGAAATAACCCCCCCACCAACACACAACCCTCATTAACCAATTTATTAAAAATAAAAAATAAAAAAGAGCATTCATCGAAGTAGTCCTCGAATCCTACGTAGCCCAATGACCGAACGTGTAAAAAACATTAGTAACACATGTGGTAGGCTTAGATACAGGGCCCATGTGTGATGCTGTCTGTTGGACCATATATCAAAGCTTACCACAAGGCAGGCTTAGATACAGGACCCCAGCAGACAGTAATCTTATACCGTATAAGATTACTATCTTCTGGGGTCCTGGATCTAAGCCCGTCTTGTGGTAAGCTTACATACATGGTCCAACAGACCGTATCACATGCGGGCCCTGTATCTAAGGCCCATGTGTGATGCTGTCTGTTGGAACCTCTTCGGTGCAGCGGATGTCCCGACACCATCCCGCGACGGGACATCATGTGCGGCGCACAGCGTCAAGACGCGAGAAGACGTCAGGACTTCCGATGCGCTTGGGAAGGAAGATAACTATAGTGGCGTCCCTATAGTAATGGGCCCGTATATTTTATGACATAACCCAGTTACTATAGTAAATTTCTATAGACGCAGTGCGGGGGCAGCGGCCCGATCGCAATTCCGACCGCTGCGACCTCTGTATCGGCAGTCGCCCAGGGATTCGGGGCACCGGGCCAAAGATCCGGGGCTTGGGCCACGGAGGTCCAGTGCTAGCGACGACCCTGATCTATACACAGGAGAAAGCACTGGTGGGATGTCAATGTCCATTTATTTGTTTTACCGTAACCCATGTAGAGTTGAAATATAAGCCGGCCATACACATGTTTGGCCAACAGCTATTTTTCATCATAAACATATCACTCAGCCGGGCTCGCGAGTTTATTTAAGTGGGGTTAGGGGAATAAGACACTTCCTCTGACAGTGGCTCATTTCCTGCAGAAAGAAAGGATTGGGCATGCCCAATGCCTCTTTCCCACCCCGAAAATTAACATACACGTTAGATCATTGGCCGATTCTGCTGAAATCTACGGGTTCAGATGACTTTTATCTAATGCGTATGGCCATTTTAAGACCACATTTAGACATGGAATGTTTGAGGTAGTCCTATATTGCAGCCGACAGATGTTACATGCTCACAAATAAAATTTTATACATTTCCATTCGTAATTTTTGCTATGCCCTCAGTGCGGAAAATTAAACAGGAAAGCTATGTGTAAAAACTACATGCACCATTTGTAATATGAACATTTCCTAGAACAGTTTAAAAAGAAAAGAAATAGAACCACCCCCCCCCCCCATCCAGGGCAAGCAAACCTGGGCAGATGCCGGTCCCAGTGGGCTTGGGAGGCCCATGGTGATCTGGGTAAACATATAGGAGTCACAAAAAACTGCTGAGCCAGTGTGCTCCTATGGAAATGCCATACATGTTTGACATTGTATTACGCCGGATTTACAGCCTATAACCGGCCCATTTGATCCAACTAATTTCAGAAGCATCTAGAGATAATCCCTATATGTAAACATGAGTGGTTGCTATGGACATCAGAGCATTTTTTTATTTTATTTTTTACGTGTCCTGTTCTAGTAAGAATTTTTGACATTGACGGAAGAATGGATCCCAGGAACTAATGATTTTTTATTCCTTTTTGGTTTTAGACAGTTATGACATTTTCTGCCGATACCTGACAAAGAATTCTGGAGCGGTCGTTGTCTCTGTTGGGTAATTTTATAATTTGTTTAACATTTTCTTATGTTTTAATTGAACTAATGATGTAGTGACCATAAGATCTGAATGATTTAAATGATTTTTACAACTGGTGTGGAGGAAAGTGGATGAGTTGTCCAAAGCAACCAATCAGATTACTGCTGAAAATGCAAGCTAGTACCCGATTGGTTGTTTTGGCCCACTGCCCCATTTTTTGTCTGTAGTTATATAAAAGAGAATTATTAAAAACCAAAAAGTGGTGGAGTTGCTCATTTTTGGAAAACGAGGGCTGCAATCTGATACCATAGGCCTTCGGTTTTCCCTTTCTCTAGTTTTGATAAGTCTATCCAAAGCATTTTTTCTACTTATATTCTGTATTGGGGCAGATTTACTAATATGATTGTGTCTAGACCCTGTCCTTAAATGCGCCAAAATATCGCCCATGATGTTGCATCAAGTTTAAAGGGTAAACTTTAAAAAAAAATTCTGACGTCATATGTAGTTGTTTTGAAAGCGTAGTTACCTTTTAAAACCTATTTATGTAGCGAATGTGCCAAAAAGAACAGATATTTGCACAGATATTTTCAAAAGTAGCTAGGAAAGTGGGTGTGGCATAGTGAAAATGGGTCCTGGTTTAAATTGCGACAAAGCGCACCACAATTTTGCCAAAATTTGGCACAAAAAAAAACTGTTGTAAGCTAAACCAACCAAGAGGTGGTTTAAGGAAGAGAAAAGAGTCTAACATGTCTAGCAAGAGGCGCCAAATTTATCATAGAGCGTGCGCCAATGTGTTAAATTTGGCATGTCTTCTGACTGCCTGGTAAATCTTAGACAGCATAAGTAAATTTGCCCCAATGTCTGCTATAGACGACCCCTGTCCATATATCCTATTAGCGCATATTGTGGTAGTAGAGGGGGTCCGCTACATAGGACCCACCTCTATTAGTCAGAGCAGAGATCATCTACAAAAAGTGGCGCTCACTCTGGAGGACCTCACTTTTACCATGGCCCACTGACTTCTATGGGCACCGTGTACCACTGCTAGGGTAACATGGACTTGCTGGCGGCCCACATTCTGCTAATATATATTGCAGAATTGTATAATATTTTATGCAAAGTACCTCCAATTTGAGGGAAGTAGGTAGAGGTGGTAAGCATACAGTAAGGCTGGGTTCACATTAGCGGTCGGCATTCCGTTGTTCTGCTTCGTCAGAGAAGAGGACAAGGGAAAAAACGGAAGTGTTGCACCACGGACACCCCAAACAGAACCCATTGACTTTAATGGGTTCTATCGGGTTTCCATTGGGGTGTCCGTGGTTTTACCAGAAACAATAGCGCAACATGCTGCGCTATTGTTTCCGGTATTCTCGGTTGGATCTGTGATGGAGGTGCCTAGCGGAGATGTGAATGAGGCCTTAGGGGATTCCTTTTTATCCAGGTATTGACCCTTGTTTCTTGCATTATTAAATGTCCAATTAAAATGTTTTAAAAAAATTCATTTTAGGTACCGCCTGGCACCAGAACACAGATGCCCCGCCGCATTTGATGACTGTCTTCTGGCTACAATTCACTTTCTGAAGACAGCGCAAGATCATGGAGTCGATCCTTCTTCCGTTATAATATGTGGAGACAGTGCTGGGGGTAATCTCACAGCTGCTGTTTGTCAAGCTCTTGTGGGTAGATCAGATATTCCAAAGCCTCTTGCCCAGGTGATGATATACCCAGTGGTCCAGATGGCTGACTTCAATACACCATCATACCAACAAAACAAGATGGTCCCTTTGTTACTCCAAGACTCTTCTGTATACTACAAATTGCAATATATAGGTGGTGATCTCTCTTTATCAAACAAAATTATAAATGGCAGCCATGTTCCTCCTGAAATAAGACTGAAATTAAGTAAATGGTTGAGTTCTAAGGAGTTTAAGGTCAAAGGCAACAAACCACACATGATGGCGCCCTTTAATAAAGATGTTTATGAGAAAGTTAAGAAAGCTTTTGACCTTCCATGTTCTCCATTGCTCTCCGATGATGCTGTATTCCGGCAGCTACCAAAGGCCTACATATTAACATGTGAGTTTGATGTCCTCCTTGATGACGGGATACTCTACAAGAAACGGCTGGAGGACAATGGAGTCCCGGTTACCTGGTATCACGTTAAAGATGGATTCCATGGAATTATGAGCTTCTTTGATCAGCCTGACGTGGCTTCTGGAAAGCTGGCTGTAGATAATATTATTACTTATATTCAAGACCTTTGAGACCGTGTATGGGAAGAAATTTGTGTGGTCGTGCTTGAGATAATATGACAACTTACACGTTCTATATCAAATGACGGATTTTGGCTTTATATTATAATGATTATTAAAAATGTTTACACCATTAGTTTACGGATAATCGAACAATTTATTAAAGGGGCTGTCTCACTAAGATAACCTGTATGAATTCCTCCTTGGGCATATGGACGCCAGTCAGAGCAGAGAGCAGCTTAGGACCAGTGGCTCTGGTGTATCCGGTCTATCCATGTATTACAAGGCCGCCATATAATGCTTCTTTGCAACCATTGTAGGGAAAATGTATGGCGACCACAACTTCTCTTGGCGATAACAGCAGATTGCAGAGGTTGCCGGACCTGTAGGGATCAGTTTATTGCGGACCGGCTTCATTTCAAAAGGGGGTTGTCTTGATTCTACAACCCCTTTAAGATTGATTTATGGTGAAAGTTTCCATAATTCCTTGGATGAGACATAAGTACATAAACATATTAACCCTCTCCTTCCATACTGAACCATCAGCTCCGCAAATTTGCTATTTGAGAACTGAATTTATAAGTAATTAAGGGGGTTATGGTCTAGTTATGGTCTACTTAATTGAATATATGAACGGCCCATACAAAAAAAAAAACATGTCAATAGCATAACTTACAAATTGCAGGAAAGGCGGCATGTGTTAGGCTGGATTCACACATTGTGAATTTGTTGCAGAATTTCGGCTGCAGAATCCACACTGAAATTCCGCAAAAAAGTACAGTACAAGCTAAGGCTCCTTTCACACTGCATTGTGAGCCTTACTTCGGAGATATATGTTGGGAAGGCTCCTGACATATACCCCCGACCAGAGGCGTCACTTGAAGCTCCTGGGCCCTAATGCAAAATCTATAACAGGGCCCCCCATACCATATATAATTTATAATACTGTTGTCTTCTTATGCGGCTGAGAGAACTTTGGGCCCCCTCAGGCTCCAGAGCCCAGGTGCGACTGCTACCTCGGCACCCCCTATAGCTACGCCCCTGCCTCCGACGGAAGGCTGCAACGGATCCCACTGTATAAGCATACAGTGAAATACATCGTTAACCTGCAGTCTGTCGCTGGAGTTCACGCAACAGGATTCAGAGAGCTTCCCCTTATAATCAAGAAATCATTTTTCTGTGTTCAGTTACTTGCACTTTAGTGATGTTCCAGATGTGGAGCTGTGATAGCGGTCGTGACAGGTTATTCATTGATATGGACTATGTCCTCATAGAGATATAGATTTCTTATCGTCTCTTCATACACATAATGTAAGTCAAAGGCTGAGTTTTCCCGTCTGTCTGTATACAATATACCGTACTCTGAACTCCTGGATACAGGGCACCATTACTTACCACTGACATATTCAGCAATGCATAGACAATACTTCATATTGATCAATAGTTAGCGGAGCTTACACTCTAATTTCTCTATGAAATGCATGGAGGCCACCGATCGGTATGTTTGGCCTGTAAGAATCACTATGTAACAAAGCACTGGGCAGTAGTTTTTACTGATACGATTTAGAGGTGACGAAAAAACATCATTTTGGGTGTTTTTTAAGTTTGTTTTTTTTTTTACGGCGTTCACCCTGCGTTCTAATAATATTATATTGTAATGGTTTGGACTTTTACACACGCTGATACCAATTATGTTTATTTATTTATTTATTTATTACATTACTTTAGGGGATATATGGAAAAAGAAGAGGTTTTTAAAAATGTAAAAAATGTTTTATTTTTATGTACATTACAAAAAACTTTAACTATTTTTTTTCCATCCCCTGAGGGGACTTGAACAAGCAATCGTTAGAACGCTGGTACAATACACTGCAATACTTAGGTATTGTGATATTTACTATTAAGGCCTGTCTCCTAAAAGGAGCACCAAGATTGCAGACATGGGCGCCTTCATTAGTCCCCCAGGTTGCCGTTGTGTCGCAGGGGGGCTGATAGAGTGACACAAGGGAATCCACCCCTCTTTCTAGTGGCTTAGATGCCGCAATCGGTAATGACTACGTCATCTAAGTCATCAAACGGCCAAGATTGGAGATATCTACGAAACCAGCCATTAGTGCAGGGTGTCAGCTGTAATACAAAGCTGACACCCATGGCATATAAAGTAGACTCAGCTAGTGAATCCACTCCATACTCCCTCCCTGCTGACTATGACATACAGTTACGTCAAATGTCAGTAAGAGGTTGTCATGGCTGCTGTCTTCCATAAACTGCTCCACTATGTCTGGTATTGCAGCTTGGCTCTATTGAAGTGAATGAGACAGAGCTGCAATACCACACACAACCTGTGGACCGGTGTGGCGCTGTTTCTGGAAGAAAGCAGCCATGTTTTTCTAATCCTGGACAGCCCCTTTAAGCTATATACTGTACTCCCTTTAAAGGACGAGTGTCGCGAAAAAAATATTTTTTTATATCCATTTGCTTTTAGTGTTTTATTAAAAAATGTTTTATTTATTTGTGTGTTTGTGTTTTACTTTTTTTTATTTTTTAACTTTTTCTTGTCTATGGGGACTGCCATTTTTTTTCCATCTCTGTATGTGTTGATTAACGACACATACAGACATGGAATACGGCACATACAGCCCCATAGTGAATGCGAACGGGACCCGTTCCATCCACTATGCTGTACGCCGTCTGTGTGGGAACGGCGCATGCGCCGCTCCCACACAGTCCAAATTGAAGGTCTTCGGCCGAGCGACGTCTGGCGCCATTTTCTTGTGGACCGGAAGCCGCGGCCGGACAGTAAGATTACTACTTCCGGTCGCGGCTTCCGGACTTGTGCACTTGGAGCGGAGGGAGCAGACGGAGCGGACGGACCAGAGGGAGCGGCGGCAGCAGGAGCAGGTAAGTTATTTCTGTGTATGTACATGTTTTAGTGTGTGATTATTACTACTGTATGTAAACCTACTACACTGTGTGTTAGCTCAAAAAATGGCGACACACAGTGTAGGAGGTTTGACCGTTCAATCCCCTCCTTTCTCCTGGCACTAGCCAGGATAAGGGAGGGGGGATTCTGTGAGCTCACTAGAGCGAGAGTGTATTCTCAAATTTTGCAGCATAAAGCAATGTGGTTGCTTTACCACATGCCAATGCTGCAATTTTGGGAATTGCTCCATCTAGTGACCAGCACTGGGAAATGTTATAAATTAGAATCTAATTTATAATATTTCCTGACTCGTGAAAAAATTAAAAAAATTAGAGCAATGTTTAATCATTTATACACTAACTGTTTAACTAAAAAAATAAATATAATTTTTCTAGCGACACATTCCCTTTAAGGCCTTATTCACACAGGTGTACTGACTGTATTTTAACATTTCAAAGTATTAATATATTCTCTCTATAGAAGTCGAAAGAATAGGGCCTGAAGTTTACATAAAAGCCAGACTTTAGAACAGTCATATGTAAATCATTTATCAGGAATGAGTCATTTTTAACCAATTTGTCAGTGAGGATTTTGATTAAAAGCCTTGAAACTGCACAAACCGGATCATCCGGGTAAAATGCTGCCTGTAGTGAGAATATTCCTAGTTCCCATGGGATTGCGCAGTGTACACAGCACTGTCATGGGCTCTTAGGGTGCAGTCACCCATATACCTGCTGCAGTAACGACCCCATACAGATGAATAGAAATTTCTGCAACAAAATCTGCCGCGTGTGAATCCGCCCCTTGCCCAACATCTCCTCCAGGCCACGGCCCGCCACTCCCACACCTCACTTAAGGAGTGAATAGAAGATCAGGAAATAACCAAGTGTCACTTCAAAGTCAGGTCTGGCCGGGCTGAGCACCTGGCAGCAGGAAACATGGGCATAGCTCTGGCTTTGGCGGCGATCTTTGTCATCATTTTCATTGCGTTAGCTATTTTGCTGGTGGCGGGCATCATTTATTTTGAATTTACAAACTCTGAGCTCCCACCAGGAGTTGCAAATCCAGTAAAACTTCGGATCATTCATTGCATCACGATTTGCATTGCTGTAGTGGTAAGTACCTTCTGTATATGAAATCTAGGAGACCTATAGCTGCTGCGGAACTACAACTCCCAGCGTACCACTAGAGTACTATCCTGTGTTGTGGACGAAACCTGATCTTTTGTGAAATCCCTTTTGTCACGCAGTAGGTATCATCGTACTATTGCTATGTATACTCTATTTTCTCTGAACATTATATTCTTTGCCTCGAGATGTATATATTTTTTTTACTTGTTACAATTACAATTTACAATTACTTGTTCGTAATTATTTAAACCGTCCTCAGTTTCCTGACAACATGGACAATCCATTGAACTATGTAATGCTTCCTTTTACCTTCGGGGGTGCTGGCAGACTTCCCACAGATCACATCGGATCTCTAGGAGCCCCATTACTGGGACAGCCTTTGATCAGGTTAACGTTGGGGACCCTTCTAACAAAAAATGGGTTGTCTAAAGCAGACAACTTTTTGAAGGTGGAAGTCCACCTTAAAGCGCTATCATTGAGACACGTCAGTTGTAGGTCAGTGAGCTGAGACCCCCAGTGACCTCTAGATTGATTCTATATTCGTGAGTCAAGCTAATGGGGTATCACAGTCTGACTAAAATTAATTTGACTGTATTGTCCTGTTAATGATGGAACCACTTGACCCCCTCGATGGGGTTCTCACAGCCTCTAGACCTTCTGGTATGGGTTGATTAAAGGGCAAAATATACTTTTATATATCTACTGACATGCAGCGTTGGACTGGCCCACCAGAGGATCCTCCTGTATGTAAAGTATATACTATAAAGGTCCATCAGTAGACAACCCCATTTGGAGGTGACCCCATTTGGAGCCAATCACTTCCCACTAGGGTCTGTTTCTTATGGGATGATTCACAAATAACCTATCAGTCCTTATTGATGATACGTTCCTGTGTGTACAATGATAACAACAAAGATTATGATGCAAGTAAAAGGGGACACGTTCTGTATAAATGGAGGGTGGTCCTCAGAATCATGTCCTCTGGTGACCCCAAGGAACCCCAGTCCAACCCTACTGAGGTGTCTTTCAGTCAAGTCAGAAGATCAGAAGATAACATTTGTGGGTTTTCATCAGCTCACGGGTTAAGGAGCTTGAAGTTTACATCTCTCACATCTGCATTATGTTACTGTTAAACTGTTGAAGGATTTTTGGGGATTATAATGAAACAAATTACAGGCTGCTATCAGGAAGGCGGCACAGCCTATGCTCATCACTGCTAGTTTTTCTAAAACGTGAAATGTGGCTGGAACAAGCAAAAAAAAATAATGGGAAAAACGGGAAAAACAAAACGGTTTCACTCATGGACAGGTCAGAAAATAATATTGCTGGTCAGGGCTGCACCGTCCATGAGGTGAGACGAGTTTCTCGCCTTAGGCGGCAGCCTGCTGCCACTCTGAGCTGGCGGCGGCGCTACTGGAACCAGCCACCGCTACCCCCTCGTGCACTATAATCTTATCTGCGTCTATATGACGCAGATACAATTACATGTATAAGCGCTGCATGTTCCGTGCCCTGCTATTCAGGAGCTTTCAAAGACACAAGCGGTGCAATGATGTCATCGCGCCGCTGCGTCATTGAATGGCAAGGCACCCTGACAATCAGTAACACAAGCGGCGCGATCATATCATTGCACCGCCTGTATCGTTGAAAGGCACTCATTGTCAGGGCAGAATGACTTGTACTACTCGTCACCCACCGTGAAGCCCGGCCTCATCGCTGCACCTCGGCTGCCAGGGGAGTACAAGGCAGTGGCGCATCCGCAAAAGTTGTTGGAGGCTGGTAGTGATGTAGAACAGCCAGGGGGATGTCAATCAAAATGGGGGGGGGGGTCGTTTCAATTTTCACTCCGGGCAGCAGAAAATCTAGAATAGGCCCTTTTGCTGGTGGTGCATGAGCTTGGACTCCCCACTCTGCAAAGTGTCCAGACCCCTTAAGGGGATTGTCTGGTTTCAGCAAATTAATGTAATTTTTTTGTATAATGAAAAGTTATACAATTTTCCAATATACTTTCCATATTAGCCCCTCACGGTTTCCAAGATCTCTGATTGTTGTTATTCAGTTGGATACAATTCTGTCCATGGTCATGTGATAGAAACACATGTGCACGGCTTGTTACAGTATGTGTTTTAGAGCTGTGTCTTGTAACACTTCCAGCACCTGTGTTTCTATCACATGACCAGAAGACTCAGCTTTGATACACATACTGTAACGAGCCGTGCATCTGCGTTTCAATCACATGACCAGAAGACACAGTTCTGATACACGTACTGTAACGAGCCGTGCACCTGTGTGTCCATCACATGACCGGAAGACACAGCTCTGATACACATACTGTAACGAGCCGTGCATCTGCGTGTCAATCACATGACCAGAAGACACAGCTCTGATACACGTATTGTAACGATCCCAGCACCTGTGTGTCCATCACATGACCAGAAGACACAGTTCTGATACACATACTGTAACGAGCCGTGCACCTGTGTGTCCATCACATGACCGGAAGACACAGCTCTGATACACATACTGTAACGAGCCGTGCATCTGCGTGTCAATCACATGACCAGAAGACACAGTTCTGATACACATACTGTAACGAGCCATGCACCTGTGTGTCCATCACATGACCAGAAGACAAAGCTCTGATACACATACTGTAACGAGCCATGCACTTGTGTGTCCATCACATCACCGGAAGACACAGCTCTGATACACATACTGTAACGAGCCGTGCATCTGTGTGTCCATCACATGACCAGAAGACACAGCTCTGATACACATACTGTAACGAGCCGTGCACCTGTGTGTCCATCACATGACCAGAGGACACAGTTCTTATACACATACTGTAACGAGCCATGCACCTGTGTGTCCATCACATGACCAGAGGAAATAGTTCTTATACACATACTGTAACGAGCCATGCACCTGTGTGTCAATCACATGACCAGAAGACACAGGTCTCATACACATACTGTAACTGTAACGATCCCAGCACCTGTGTGTCCATCACATGACCATGGACAGAATTTTATCCTCTGGAAGGAAACAATGAATGTTCCTCCTGAATACCAGCAAGCAGAGATCTTCAAAACGGTGAGAAATTAAAACAGAAAGTATATTGGAAAATTGTTTAACTTTTAATTATATGAAATAATAACATTAATTTGCTGAAACCGGACAATCCCTTTAAGGGGTGTGGACACTTTGCAGAGTGGGGCGTCCAATCTCATGTACCCCCAACAATAGTATTTTCTGACCTGTCCAAATGAGTGAAACCTCTTGTTTTCCCCCCTAGTTTTGTTTGTTCCAGTCACATTTCAGGTTTTACGAAACCAAAACTGGAAAAACTAGTAGTGATGAGCCTAGCGTCTGCCGCCTTCCTGATAGCAGCCTGTAATTCATCTCATTATAATCCCAAAAATTCCTTTCGTTTAACGGAAACATAATGAAAATGTAAGAGACGTAACTTTGAGCTCTTTAACCTGTGGCAACAAAAGGGTTAATTATTGAGAAAGCCATTTACAGTAAAATTCCATTAATCCGGAATTGCAGGGAACAGATCGTTGCAGGATTATCACATATTCTCCTGTTAATCCCACATTCCTAGTTGGTTTTCTCTGCTCAGTCTTCTGAGTTCTCCACAATATATCGCAGTTGTTTGCTGGAAACAATGGATTAAAGGAATTTCACAGTAGGTTGTGAATGTTGAATCTTTGCCCAGTGGTGTTTCAGTTTATCTGTCATTATTACTTGGTTATTATCACTGTTTAAAGCCAAAACACACAAGATAATCCAAGTTTATCCATTAACACTTTGTAATCTCCGACCATTAAACTTCAACCCTGTGGTTAAAGATTGCAGTGAACTCCACACAGTAGGACGAAACAGCTGGCACGTGGGCATTACGTGGTTGTTGGCTTGTTGGTATGAATTAAGCCCCTCCCCACAGTGCTTACCCGAGCACTTCTGCCGCTTCATTTTCGTGATCGGTTGGGGTCTCAATGCTCGGACTACCACTGATCAAAACTTCGGACATGTCAAAAGTTTTTCTAAAAGTTTAGTTACCCTATACGACTTTCTACAGGACACCCTCTGCTGTCTTGCATTGTGGTAGATCCCATTTTTCCACCAGGTAATGTGTAGTAGTGTAATGTAAAAAAGATATGAAAAGATTAATTTCCCATAATGCAATCTGCCAGAGTAGAATGCATTTTTAAGGTCTCAACAAAGATGTTAGTGGGAGTGTCTGTCAACACCGTGCCGACAGATTCCAGATAAGATTTTCAGTGTAGCTCTCTCAGCAGATGTGTTTGTGGGAATGGAAGATCATAGCGCAGTAGCATCTCCTTTATAGAGAATATTGGAAAAAAAATTTTAAATCCTTTAGACTGATGACATATAGCTAGACTTTAAAGGACCCTGGCCAAATGAATACACAACGCCATGCCAAGTACAAAACATGAGGGGGCGGTGCCTGACACAAGAATTCAGAGAACACCAAAGAAAGAATCCCTGTGTCATGCTCCGCCCCTTCAGGCCATGCACTTGACATAACACATAATTATGCACGGAATTTTACTTTAAAGTGTATATCATGACTTATACTCTATTCACATCCAGAGCTGCATTCAAACTTTCTTCGTTCTTGCACTGACACGATGATATTTTGTTGGCCTATGTCATCTAATTTGGATTAAAGATTTGTGATTTTCTGGCAAAAGTGTCATTCCATTTTATTTTTAAACTAGTACAAACCAAGAAAGTGTTTTTCCCAACAATATGTGAAATGTACTTTTTAAAAAGTATTGTTTCTGTATTAAACAGGGGAAGATCCTGCAGAACATGTTCGTATGCGGCCAGCTTGAATTCACCCGTTTCATCAGAGATAAACTTATGGTCAGAAAGTTAGGAGAAGACCCAAAACTCCTAATTAAAGACCTAAAGTTTGAAGGCATTCCGGTAAGAGTTTACCAGCCAAGGTCGCCATCTGCTGGCGGGAGAAAAGGAGTCGTGTTCTTTCACGGCGGAGGATGGATGTTTGGGAGTATTGGTAAGGAAATGAATTCTGGATATATTATAGATATCAAATATGACATAAGATCAGCCAAGATGAAACGTCTGGTGCCTAATATATGGTAACTTTACCTTTTCTGAATTAACAGTAAATTCCTTTAATCCAGAATGATCATCATCATCATCCATTATCTTTATATCTTCATTTATCGCTCAGATTCCTATGATGTCCTATGTCGCTACATCTCTAAGGGAACAGAATCTGTGGTTGTCTCCGTCGGGTAAGTCCTTGACTACGTGATGTCATTTTACTGACTTTACTGACCCGTTATCTTTCTCTTCAGATTTATCATGTTGACATTGTGGGAAAAAAAAGAACAAAATATATAACTGCTTGTCTTACATGTAAGGGATCTCATTCAGGGTTCATACACACGTTTAAAGGGGTTGTCCAGTATTGGAAAAAGGGCCTGTTTCTTTTCCCAGGAACAGTGCCACTCTTGTCCAGTGGATGTGTGTGGTATTGCAGCTCAGCCGCCTTTTTTTCTAATCTTCTACGACTTCTTTAAAGGGAACTAATAGAAAGGCTTGCTCTAAAATAGTTATTCACGCCGCTTACATTGGTGGATTACTGTTATGGGGGTTTATCAGACGCATTGTCCTGACACGTCTTCTGCAAATGGTCCTTATATTGTACTTTTAGGAGGTTTTTGCCATTCCAGATATGTATAGTCTATCGATTGTATATGCCATATACTGTATGTCTAATAAGTGGGAATCTGACTGCTCAGTATAATAGAGATTTTCTGTGCATGTGGCGACCACGTCTCTGCTGCGAATCTAGGATAAGGAATCTGTGGGGTACTAGTGGTCGGACACCCCAACTAATCGACATGCCACAAATGTGGAGAACCCTTCATAAGAGCGGAGATCCCATGCGTTTGTGTCGCGGCTTTTCTCCATTGAATTGAATGGGGAGGTAAAAGCCGCAACAAATAGGTGTTGAGTTTTTTTGCGTCGGAAACGCTGCGATTCCACTGCAAAAAAAACGCAACTCAGAAAAAAAAATCGTATACTTACTCTGAATTCTGTGCTTCCTCGTCCAGGTCGGCCTCCTGGGATGACGTTTCATCCCATGTGACCAACTGCAGCCAATAACATGCAGTTTTCCGCAGTGGACATTACAGGCGAAAAACAATTTGGTGTGGTTGTTTAGCCGGAATTCCCTGCGGCCGCCAGGGCGGGTACGCTGTGTACCTTTGTGCAACGTATCCGCCCTGTGCGAAAGTAGCCTTATGGTCTATCCCAACATCTACCTCCGACGGAAAACTCTGATGTATGGCATTGCACAGGTATATAGTGGCACGGGTATATAGTGGCATAGGTACATAGTGGCCTAGGTATATAGTGGCATAGGTATATCACACTGTATATGGTCTGTTTTTTACTTGTTGCCTTAGTTTGGAATAGAGTAGTCAACTACTCTTTTGGCCACTCTTTTGGCATCCATTGGATAAACGGGGCCCTATGGATATGATACCCGTTTGCGACGGAAACATAGGTAAACGAGGCATGGTAATGGATGAGCTACTTTTGCATGATTGAAAGTACACGTAACAGGGTTCATACTGTTCAGAAGCCCCTGAGATTAAAGGGATTGTATAGAATTAGGAAAAAAAAGGCTGCTTTCTCCAAAAGACAGTGCCACTCCTGCGCACAGGTTGTGTGTGGTATTGCAGCTCAGCCAACTTACTTCAAAAGAGCTGAGCTGCAATACCCGACACAAGCCATGGACAAGAGTGGCGCTGTTTCTAGACAAAAGAAGCCATTTTTTTCTAATCCTATGCTAAGTAATGTCCCTATATAATTTCCTAATAAAGTATATCTCTAATTGGGTATGTCATTAAAAGGCGTCACAGATCCAGCCCCAGCGCATGCGTTGTGTAACTGCAGATGCCAATATGACAGTGTAAAATTACTAGTATATGTATATATGTTTTCTTAGGTACCGCTTGGCCCCAGAACACCGGTACCCTGCAGCATTCGATGACTGTCTTAATGCCACAATCCATTTCCTGAAGACGGCAGAAGAATACGGTGTAGACCCATCCTCCGTTATAATCAGTGGAGACAGTGCTGGGGGTAATCTCACAGCTGCCGTTTGTCAAGCCCTAGTGAATACAGATCTTCTGAAGCCCCTCGCCCAAGTGCTGATATACCCAGCGGTCCAAGCTTTAGATTTCCACTTGCCTTCATATACACAAAACAGCGCGGTGCCCGTTCTGTACAGAGAACGAGCCGTGTTCTACATGATAAACTATGTCCAAGGCAACTTGCAGATGATGGAGGACATTCTAGATGGAGACCACGTTCCTGTTGACTTGAAGATGAAGTTTAGGAAGTGGTTGGGTCCTGATAATATTCCGGAGGAGTTCAAGGTCCCGGGTTATAAGCCTCGTGTGATGGCCACACATTCTGAGGATGTCTATCAAGCCCACAAGCAAGTATTCGAGACTCACTTCTCTCCATTGTTGGCTGAGGACTCTGTCATCCGTCTTCTCCCAAAAGCCTACATTCTAACCTGTCAGTTTGACGTCTTACGTGATGACGGGATACTCTACAAGAAACGTCTGGAGGACAATGGAGTCCCAGTCACCTGGTTTCATCTTAAAGACGGCTTCCATGGAATAATTAGCTTTTTCGACAATGGCGCACTGTCATTTGAGTCCGGAAAGCTGGCTGTGGATAACATTGTAAATTTTATTAATAATGTTTGACATTTGAGGTTTGCCCACATCTAGTATAGGACACCACGTCTGGCTCTCCTTCCATATGGACATCAGTGGCCAGATTGAATAGTCTTCGTAGAGCTAAAGCCCCATGCACACGAACGTGCTTTTGCAGCCGCAATTCCCCCAGAAAATCCACGGGAGAATTGCGGCCCCATTCATTTCTATAGGGCCATGCACACGACCGTGGTTTCCACGGTCAGTGCTTGGCCCAGGAGCCTGGACCACAGAAAGAACGGACATGTCTTATGGCTCATAGAAAATAATGCCACTCCGCGGCCGGCCGAACCGAAAATCACGGCCATGCACATGGCTACGGTCGTGTGCATGAGGTCTATATTGTCAAATGTGTAACAACGTTAATTAAAAATAAATGTTTGCCAATGTCAACAGCCGTCATCAGGTCTTTCTTCGGTGCCTCCTTTGGTTGCATTTGGAGCCTTCATTGGCAGTTCTGCAAATTTTAATGGTAAGAATACTGCAGCATGCAGCACTGTTCTTGCTGTCAAAGTGATGGAAACCTCAGCACACCACGTTAGAAGTCAATGGGATTTGTGTGGTGCCGTTTGGATCTGTGGTATGACCGATCCGGCACAGCACTACGGCTTCTGTTATGAACGAAAGTCACGATACAGACAGAGCATTAAAGTGTAACTAAACTTTTAAAAAACATTTGACATGTCAGACGTTTTGATCCGTGGGGGGCCGAGCACTGAGACGCCCACCGATCGCTAAAAAAAAAAAGCAGCAGAAGTGCTTGGGTGAGCGCTGTGCCGCTTAATCTCTGAACGGTTTACCTCGGAAAGCCGAGGGAGTGGTGTACGGGCTCGTAGACTTTGTATTAAGTCCGTACACCGCTCTGAGGAAAGATGTTCAGAAACAAAGCAGCGCAGAGCTCACCTGAGCACTTCTGCCACTTCGTTTTAGTGATCGGTGGAGGTCTCATTGCTCAGACCCCCACTAATCAAAACGTCTGACATGTTAAAAGTTTAGTTGCCCTTTAAAGTGAAACTCCACATTTGACAAGTTCCATGAATCTCCACATCTCCCCAAAGTTTTCTATACCTGAATGCCTCCATTTCAGAGATTACCTACTATCCTCTATGCTGCCTACCAGGTGGCTCGTGCCAGTCCTGCTCAGTTGCCATGGCCAGTACAGGCTGCAGCTTAGTAGGGGACTTTGGTGATTCTGGCCTTCAGGTATGTAAAATTTTATTGTAAATGTTGCAATACTTGTGTGTGGCCTAAAGCCAAATTTCCACTTTTTGCCCGGAGTCTGTCTGCCCATAACATAAAATGATGCCAACTTGGACACAAAAATATCTCTTACATAGTTCATGAAGTGTCTCAGAGCTCTGTCTTTCTGATGGAGCTGTGTACCTGTGCCAGTTGGACACAGAACGAGTTTCCAGTCTCTGGATGTAAACAAAAATGCTTCCATTCACTGGCAGCAAGCATAGATTTTGAAACTAGTGAGTAATTGATACACAAAGTTTATCAGAAGTTGTAGAACTTTTCATTTAATAATGATTAAGTTTTTGTATAAGTATAAAAAAATGGATCTGCTTTGTTTTTTCCAAAACAGCACCACTCTTGCCCATGGACTGTGTTTGGCATTGAAGCTCCATTCACTATGATTATGTCTGGGCTGCAATACCAGACACAGCCAGTTGATAAGAGTGGCACTGTTTCACTTGTATAGAATTGAGCGGCAATACCTGGTAAGGTACAAGTTGTAATAAAAATAAGTTCTAATAAACTATAAAAAAGGTATAAGTAATAACACCTCCCCCTCGACTGTATTTGGCCCCGACACAATTCCCTTAACTAGGCCATGTCATATATCAAATTAAATGGCAGGCTACAGCGGATACAAATATTCATTTTAATTTAGGATTTTTGTGTGCAATAAAAAAAAAGGTCTACGTTTTAAAACAGCAAATACCATGTGTGTAAAATTTATAAAAAATAAGGCCATACTTGTCACTAAAAAAAGAACGAAAAAATGCAGAAA
The DNA here is from genome assembly GCF_050947455.1 of Rhinoderma darwinii. NCBI lineage: Eukaryota > Metazoa > Chordata > Amphibia > Anura > Rhinodermatidae > Rhinoderma > Rhinoderma darwinii. The sequence continues at coordinate 23,984,468 of NC_134696.1, forward strand.
TTTTTTTAAGAATAGAAAAAGAATAGAAAAAAAAATTCAGACTTCCCAAATTAGTCCTGTAGTGCGTGTCCGTCTTTAGGACAGGGGGATTAGATTGCGAGTTCCATTGGGGCATATGAGAGAATAAGACTGCCCTTCCCCCGCCAGGTCAGCATTGTGACGTTATACATTATAATGATAATCCTAGTGTTACTTTCCTTAGGAGTTTGATACAATATATCCATTGGATATGTGCAGATCATTGAGTGCACTGAATAGAGCTGTCATTGTGGTTCCCATGGCAGCGGTAAACATTCAGACTGCAGAAAGAACAGTGAGATGTGATCTCCCGGAGACGAGACAGACCAGACATCACACACGAGAGACCCAGTCACGCTATGGCCGCATATTCTGACAGTGCCAAGAAGTGGACTCTGCCGGGATGGAGGATTGAGCAGAGATATTCCAACAGTCATGATTGGGAACTGGGTGGAGGAGAGAAAAAAGGTAATTCCGTGTGTCAGTCAAGTCCGTGTGGCATCAAGGCCGCGACAAGGGGGGGGTCATTGTGGCACGATTATAAATGGGGGCGAGGGAATTTTTGACTATTTTTTATGTACTACAATCCACCTGCTAAAAAGTAGTTCAAGGAAACAATATCATTAAAAAGGGTTTTCTACTTCAGATCTTTACAGCATATACAATATGTAGGGTATGACATAAATGTCTTAAAGGCGGGGTTCCCACTTTTTGCGATGATGGCTGTAAATAGGGGGAGACCAAATGGAGTGGGGTCCTTACACATGTGTACGGCTGTAAAGGATCTGCCAGGCACAGCTTCTGTGTCAACGCCCATAGGTAATCAGTCTGCACCTGCTTCTATGTCTGGGAGACTGACTCCATCTTCCACCACTCAGGATGGCAGGCTTAGGAGTGGGAGAGCCTATCACAGCCTGGCCAGACGGAGCTAGCTCCCGCCCTCTGTCTATTTATATCCTGCCTTTCCTGTTCCTCCTTGCTTGTGATTCTTCTTGTTTTGTTTCCTGGCCCTGCTGCAGCTTCTTGTACTATTTGACCCTGCTTCGTATTGACCCTGGCTTTCTGACTACTCTCCTGCTCTGCGTTTGGCACCTCGTACTCTCCAGGTTTGACTCGGCTCGTTTACTACTCTTGCTGCTCACAGTGTTGCCGTGGGCAACTGCCCCGTTTCCCTTAGGTTCTGTGTTCCCTTATCTGTTTGTCTCGTGCACTTATTGAGTGTAGGGACCGTCGCCCAGTTGTACCCCGTCGCCTAGGGCGGGTCGTTGCAAGTAGGCAGGGACTGAGTGGCGGGTAGATTAGGGCTCACTTGTCTGTTTCCCTACCCCCATCATTACAACGGCTCTCACCATTGAAGTCTGTGGGAGTTACCGAAACAGTCAAGAAAGCGTGCCCAGCAACCATTCCACCTATATTTGGACTCCGACTCCGCACTTGCTGTATCAGGTCTGGGGACCCCCCGTTATACCCCGACACACAGCAGTCCTGGAGCTCTTAAAGACCAAATTTGAATATATTCATAAATGAGTATGGGGCGCACATTTTGTGACACAGAATAATATTTTGTGATAAATTAAATGTATATATTTTATAGCACTGACGACTATTTTGTGAAACAGAAATACACATTCTAATATCTATAAAAGTATTTCCTGTTTTTTTTCCATAAAGGATTGTCCTTCAGGGTGTACTATTAACCCCTTAATGACCAGCCTATTTTAGACCTCAATGACCAAGCCATTTTTTACGTTTTTTCATCGTCTCATTCACAGAGCTATAACTTTTTTTTATTTTTGCGTCGACATCGCTGTATAAGGTCTTGTTTTTTTGCGGGACAAGTTGTAATTTTTAATAGCACCATTTTGGGGTAAATAGAGTTTATTGATTAACTTTTTTTTGGGGGGGGAATAGAAAAAAAACTGCAATTTTGCTACACTTTTTTGCGTCCTAAATTTACGCCGTTTACCATGTCGTATAAATGATGCAATAACTTTATTCAGCGGGTTGTTGCGATTGCAACGATACCAAATTTATATAGATTTTGTATGTTTTACTACTTTTACACAGTAAAAACGCTTTTTTTCAAAATGATTTGTTTTTGCGTCTCCATATTTGAAGAGCCATAGCTTTTTTATTTTTTTTCCGATGCAGTTGTATGAGGGCTGTTTGTTTGCGGGACGACTTGTAGTTTTTATTGGTACCATGTTGGAGTAGATACTACTTTTTTATCACTTTTTTTTAAGGCTGGATTCAAAGAAAACAGCAATTTTTGCATGTTTTTTTATATTATTTTTCTACGACGTTAACCGTGCGGGTTAACTGATGTAAAAAGTTTATAGTTGGGGTCGTTACGGACGCGGCGATACCAAATATGTGTAACTTTTTTACTTTATTTTGTTTTTTTAATGATAAAGCAGTTTGTAAGGGGAAAAAGTGGGTTTTTCTTTTTTTTTTTCACTTTATTTTTTTCACTTTTTATTAAACTTCTCTTTACTTTTTTACTAGTCCCACTAGGGGACTTCACTATGCGATCATTCAATCGCATTTATAATACACTGCAATACTTCTGTATTGCAGTGTATTATGCCTGTCCGTGTAAAACGGACAGGCATCTGCTAGGCCATGCCTCCGGCATGACCTAGCAGGCACACACTATAGGTAGACCTGGGGGCCTTTATTAGGCCCCCGGCTGCCATCGAAGACACGGGCACTCGGCGATCTTATCGCCGGGTGTCAGTGAGATGAGAGGGAGGGAGTCTCCAAAACAACTCCGATGCGGTGCTCGCTATTGAGCGCCGTATCTGAGTGGTTAAACGGGTAAGATCGATACTAATATCGATCTCACCCGTTCATGCAAGGATGCTCTCCACTACCTCTGGCAGCTGAGAGCAGGGAGATTTAACGGCTCCCTGCTCTGATCATTTATTCTGATGCAGCGCCGTAAAAACACTAGGGGGCGGTCACTAACGGGTTAGGGGAGTCCCTTGATAATAAGTTGATCACAAAGTTTCCCCATTCCGGAACCCCCAGCGATCAGCTGTGATCTGTGGTGAAACTTGGCAGTAAGTGTTCAATTTCCCTGCAGCGACACCACAGGGGAAATTAATCATTGCATCTCCCATTCATATTAATGGGTCGTCTCTGTAATACAGGGCAGGTCCTACAGAGCGAAAGACGCTCTATGTAACCGCTCTCTACTCTGGCATAGAGATGAGGATCCCGAACAATGCCCCCCCCCCCCCCTCTATTAACTTAGAATTCCCTAATAGTGTGTATGGAAACGGAAATGTGTTTTCTAATCTAGACATTATATTAAATGTAATTTTCAATTCAAAACTGCATGTCCTACTGTATGTTGTAGCTGTTTTATTCCTCATGGAAGTCCTAAGAGGATTTGTTTGGCTGACTGAGAGTTTCGTGGCAACTCTTGGCTGCGGGCTCCCGGTATTGGCACTCCTATGACTTGGACACATCTTGGAGTGGGATAAATGCAGGAGACCTTGTGCAAAAACACATATGAAAAATACTAAGGAGAGGCCCAGGGGTGGGACAAGTTTTCTCGGCGCCCAGGGCAAAGTTTCAGAATGTGCCCGCCTTCTGGACTCCGAAGTTCAGTGTGACAGCTGTCGGGTAGACTGTCATTCATTTAATTGTCTCCTGTCTCACTGAAGGGAAGCAAATTCAAAAGAAGGATGGCCCTCTTCTCAATGGCGCCCTTAGCGACTGCCTACCCTTTTTCCTGGTTTTGCTCCCTAGAGTGATACCATGCAAAACAGGTGGATAAAATAGTGAGTCTGCTCCCCTAAGGTCACCTTGTATATCAGCGCTGAATGAATAATCTCTGCTGTTGGGACTTCTGCATCTATTGCTTAGCTGAGATATCTGTAGGTAAATCCATAACCTGCCCATAAATCCAAAACTTATATAGGAAATGACTCACTGTAAAGTCTTTCATGCTTAGAAGAAAAGAAGCAGATGTTTAGAATTAACCCCTAATATCGATGCATTGCACATGTTCATCACTCACCTGCGCTATTTTTTTTTTATCTATAGGATCACAATTCTGGTGAAATATATTCAGCGGCACAATCAGGGTGACATGTCAGACGATAAAAGGCCTTAAAGGGGAAACTCAAAAACTTTAATATACTGAGCTTAATACCAGCTATGACCACAAGGTGGAGTCACAGAACAATATGTGTCTACACATGAAATGACCGGGTGAAGGGAGTTTCTTAGTATTAAATCCCTTCTAGACGATGGTTGCGTTCACACAACGAGGCGCCACTTACTTTTATCCATAAGAAAGCAGAAGTGTAAAGATTTGTGATCTACTTGGTATCCCCGATTTGCCGAAAAAGGAAACCCTGCGTAACCTATGAAATGCTCCTAATGTATATACCGAATGTGTCCATAATCTTCTAGGGGTTAACGTATGCCAAAAAAATTAATCGTTTTTTTACATTTATTTTGTAGTTTAAGAGAAGCAACCTCCCGACATCCAACAGTTGCTATGAAAACGACTTTGTACGGTTCTCCGACAGCAAACCGGATCGAATACAGAGGAGATATTTCTTAAAAAGAATGGAGGTAAAACAGATCCTTCAGATTGAAAATGATATACCTAGTATTTGTTGTGCCCAACACTTGTGATTATTATGTCTTGTTATAAATAAGTATATATATATATGTTGTCATTTATAGTTAAGTCAATCTTATACAATGTAATGAAAAATTTAGGTCGTGTGAGGGCAGAGTATGGCACTGGGATTCAAGGAGCAGCAAAGAGAGAATCGCGGTGTCATGCCCCGCCCCCTCAGGTCCTGCACTAGCTATAAGGGCAAGTTCACACGGGCTATTTTCAGCCATTTTTCGGGCCGTAAACACCCTGAAAAACGGCTAAAAATGCGGGGGCTGAACGCCTCTAAACATCTGCCTATTGATTTCAATAGGGAAAAACGGCTCCTGATTTTGAGACATTTTTTAATCAAACTAGTGTTTTTCGCTGCGTTTTTTTACGGCCGTTTTTGGAGCTGTTTTTCTATTGAGTCAATGAAAAACGGCTCCAAAAAACGGCTCAAGAAGTGACATGCACTTCTTTTTACGGGGCATCTTTTTATGTTCCATTCTTTGCAAATGAGGTGTAAAAAAAGCCCCGTCAGAACAGAACGCCGTATTTCCCATTGAAATCAATGGGCAGATGCAGGGGCGTAACTAGGAAAGACTGGGCCCCATAGCAAACTTTTGACTGGGGCCCCACCTTCCCTGGGTGTCACACAACCCCCCCCCCCCTTGTAGATAGTGCCTTTTTTACAGACCCCCCCTGTAGGGAACGCCATACAGACCCCCTGTAGATAACGCCATACAGACCCCCTGTAGATAACGCCATACAGACCCCTGTAGATAACGCCATACAGCCCCCCTGTAGATAACGCCATACAGACCCCCTGTAGATAACGCCATACAGACCCCCTGTAGATAACGCCATACAGACCCCCTGTAGATAACGCCATACAGACCCCCTGTAGATAACGCCATACAGACCCCCTGTAGATAACGCCATACAGCCCCCCTGTAGATAACGCCATACAGACCCCCTGTAGATAACGCCATACAGACCCCCTGTAGATAACGCCATACAGACCCCCTGTAGATAACGCCATACAGACCCCCTGTAGATAACGCCATACAGACCCCCTGTAAATAACGCCATACAGACCCCCTGTAGATAACGCCATACAGACCCCCTGTAGATAACGCCATACAGACCCCCTGTAGATAACGCCATACAGACCCCCTGTAGATAACGCCATACAGACCCCCTGTAGATAACGCCATACAGACCCCCTGTAGATAACGCCATACAGACCCCCTGTAGAGAACGCCATACAGACCCCCTGTAGGGAACGCCATACAGCCCCCCCCCTGTAGGGAACGCCATACAGCCCCCCCCCTGTAGGGAACGCCATACAGCCCCCCCCCCCCCCTGTAGGGAACGCCATACAGCCCCCCCCCCCTGTAGGGAACGCCATACAGCCCCCCCCCCTGTAGGGAACGCCATACAGCCCCCCCCCTGTAGGGAACGCCATACAGCCCCCCCCCTGTAGGGAACGCCATACAGCCCCCCCCTGTAGGGAACGCCATACAGCCCCCCCCCTGTAGGGAACGCCATACAGCCCCCCCCTGTAGGGAACGCCATACAGCCCCCCCTGTAGGGAACGCCATACAGCCCCCCTGTAGGGAACGCCATACAGCCCCCCCTGTAGGGAACGCCATACAGCCCCCGCTGTAGGGAACGCCATACAGACCCCCCTGTAGGGAACGCCATACAGACCCCCCTGTAGAGAACGCCATACAGCCCCCCCTGTAGAGAACGCCATACAGCCCCCCCTGTAGAGAACGCCATACAGCCCCCCCCTGTAGAGAACGCCATACAGCCCCCCCTGTAGAGAACGCCATACAGCCCCCCCCCCTGTAGGGAACGCCATACAGCCCCCCCTGTAGGGAATGCCATACAGCGTCCCCAACCCCCCAAAAAAATGCGACCTACAGTGTGAAAAGACAAATGACATGTATCCCCTCTCCACAGGATCTCCACAGGATAGGGGATACATGTGTGATCGCTGGCAGCGATAGGGAGAACGGGGGACTGAAAGTCCCCCAAGTTCTCCATGACTAACCACTGACTTCCGGCGTCTGCGCAGCTCAATAAAAATGAAAGGAGCGCTGGTCACGCATGCGAGCAAGCGCGACCGGTGCTCCATTCATTTCTACGGAGCTGCCGACACAGACCCCGGAAGTCCGAGGTTTGTGATGGAGAACTTCCCCTGTTCTCCCTATCAATGCCAGCGATCCAGTGGATAGGGGATACATGTCTTTTGTTTAATGGCAGAGCGGGGATATACCTCCCTGCTCTGCCGTAGTGTTCAGTGGTGTCGCGCTGTATCAGCCATATCGGCTGCTAGCGGAGCCTCCGGCCATGGTGGGTACCCGTGCCGGCGGGCGACACGTGCCCCCTCATGCCGCGGGCCCCGTAGCAGCCGCTACAGCTGCTATAGCGGTAGTTACACCACTGGGCAGATGTTTGTAGGCGTTCTGCATCTGATTTTTCAGCCATTTTTCAGGACGTTTACGGTCTGAAAAACGGCTGAAAATAGCCCATGTGAACGTACCCTTACAGGGATAGACATGACATGACAAAAAACAACAATGCCAAGATTTTATACGTGTCACTTTCTAGTGATAGAGTCCCTTTAACAAAAAAATAAAAATAATAATAATGGATAAACTTTCATTCAGTTTGTCTGTGCACACATGGGTGGCCAAATCACTAAATATTTGATTGTCTCAGAGGCCAGATGGATTCATTTTAGAGCAGTTCTGCGCTCAAGGATAGATCAGCGTACATGAATGAACATAGGCCAGAGGCTACATGCACGCGTTGCGTATTTTTCTGTGGAAAATACGCACCAAAACTGCAGCAATACGCAAGAAATTCGCAGGTAAAAACAACACCTAATCGTGCATTTTTCCATGCATTTTTGGTGCAGGTTTTTACGCTTTGATGTGTTTTTCAGCGCGTTTTTATGCTGCGGATTTTGGTGCGATATTCCACAGCACTAGGCAGATACAATTCGCAAGTGGAAACGCATGATAAATTAACATGATGCGGATTTAAAAATCTGCACCGCAAGTGAATTTACGAGCGGAAAAATACCGCGGCATGTACATGAGATTTCCTGGAATCTCATTGACTATGCTGGTACGGTAGTACGCTGCGGTTTTGTCGCCCGCAAATACACGCGGCAAAACGGCACGTCATACGCATCGTGTACATTGACCCTTATAGTTCCATGTAGCAAGAGTATATTTTGCCCCAAAAACAGGTCTGGATACCATAAGGGAAGGGCGAACCAACCCTTCCTGAAGGTTTTTTCGGGAAGGTTGTCTTGTATGCTCGTTGCCGATCCATTGCCGTTTTTGGAGCTAAATATATGACTCTCATACTATGGATATCTGAATAAAGCCTTATGGGTAAATTGTAAAGTTGTGCCTCCGGATTCATGATGAAAGTACCATGTTTTATGTAAATATTGGGGCGACCATCGTAGTCTATTATAATGAACGCACACCAAGCAATTTCCAGCATTTTTACTGTGACTTTCCGGCTTTTATAGGTGATTGCAAAAAATGTAAAACCAGTAAAAACCAGTAAAACTATTTTTGTGTTGCATTGCAGGGTTTACCAGGACATCATTTACTGTCACATCACGGACAGCCCAGTTCTAGACACTTAGTATCACAGTATGATGACCATTATATGAGATGTGGCAACTCTACTTTGCCTCCTCTTAGGCGTTGGGATGGAAACAGCATGACCTGGGCTCCAGAGAAATCCGACTTTCCTTCTGCAGGTAAAATAACATTTTTAATACAATGTAAAGGGTTTTTCCAACCAAAATGTTTAGTGACTAAAGATATCATACAGTAATATACTTACCTTATAGATCCCAGGCTGCCCGTGCAGTAAGTGCCCTGATTTTGAATTACTTCATGTCTTTCCTCTAATTCATATACATAGCTGCTTCAAAATGTTTAATTCTGCTTGTTGCCCTTGGAAACAGACAATGGTTAAGCTCCACCCTGCTGTCAGACATGTGACCTAGCAGTTTAGCTGCCACAACGCACTGCTTCAACAATGAGATTATAATCTAATCCAAGTTAGTTGGTGAAATGTTAGTCTTTATGGTCTTTATCACCCACTTTTGACCATTGTCTTACATTTAGAGGTTTCAGTCTGTGTTTAAAAGACCTGAATGCATCGGACCTTAAATGAATTATTTGCTTTTGCTCTGGACAATCCCTTTGTTAGAACGGTTGCCGAATAATAAGCAGCTCACAGGGTGTCATTCTGCTTAGACACCCAGGGATCAGCTATAATCTCTGGGAGGAATCCAGCAGTAAGTGTGTAATTTTTCTGCAGCGCCTCCGCAGGAGAAATAAAGCATTACGTGGTGCCCATTGACAAATGTCAGTTAGCCCACTGTAAGATACAGACATGTTCAGTCCCCTAGAGAGACCCTTTTTGTAGCTGCTCTTCACTCCGGTTAATTTATGGCAGTTATGGATGGGGACTCCTCTCTATTAATTTAGAATCACCTTATAGAGTATTTGAAAATGGCTTTTCTAAACCAAACATTTTTTCTTATGAATTGTGTTTTGCAGATCCTCCAACCAATTTTGGTCTCCTGCAAGAAAAGCAAAAACTCTGGCGAGACCAAGTCTCTGAAGAGTTGAGAAGCGTCTACTCCGCATCATACAGGCAACCACCGCCCTCCGCGCTTATGACAACCCGCTATGGAGTAGCTCCCCGCATCCTGTCCAGTACCATGCACCAGCCCAATAATGCCAATAAAGCTTTAGACTTTAAATGTCAAGTGTACCTTCAGGTCCCAGACAACCCAGTTGGAAGATCTAACAACAACCTGACAGCATCAACGTCCTAAATACTTTTACTCAACTCGTCTAGATGGATAAACAAAGACAATATGATAATAAATTTAAAATAATAACTTTGTATACAAAAACATTTTCTAGTTTTTGCTATTAATTTAGGAAATTCCCATTGTAATACAATTTTTTAATTGTCTAGTATCTGATAGTCGGCAACTCCTGCTGCTCAGACATGAATCCAAAAATAGAAGCAAAACCAACAACATTGGACTAAAGGATTGGAATCCTAAATTTTTACACCAGATTATTGGATTGAGGATATAATCACACGTAATAAACTAAATGTTTCTGTTCTTCTCAAAGAGATATTTGTTTAACCCCTTCCCGACATTTGCCGTATGGGTACGCCATAGAAAGCATTGACTTCCCGCATTTTGCCGTACCCATACGCTGAATGTTTGGCACCGGCTCAGAAGCTGAGCCGGTCCCATCATCACCGGATCTCAGCTGTATCTTACAGCTGACATCCGGCTGTAACGACAGGGACCGAAATTAGCTTTGATCCCCGCCATTAACCCCTTAAGTGCAGCGCTCAAACGCGATAGCTGCATTTAAGGTGTTTGCAGCTCATCGGAACCCCAGCAATGAAATTGCCGGGGTTCCGGTGGCTGCAATGGCAACCGGAGGCCTATTACTAGCCTCCCGGTCTGCCTAGCATGGAAGCCGGTCAAGATCCGCCCGGCGGCGGAGCCTGATCGGCTTCCGTAGCCGCCGGCAAGACGGCGCCGGGTCAGGAGCTGATCCGGCGTCATCAGCGGTGGAAGTCAGCTGTATGTTATAGCTGACATCCACCTGTAACGGCAGGAACCGGAGCTAGCTCCGATCCCTGCCATTAACCCCTTCGATGCAGCAATCGAAAGCGATTGCTGCATCGTAGCGGTTACTAGCAGATCACCAGCCCTGATAGGCAATCGGGACTGGCGACTGCTGCTATGGCAACAGGAGACACAATGGTCTCCTGCTCTGCCATTACGGAAGCCGATTAGGCTTCCGCCGGGAGGAAAAGCCTAATCGGCTTGCTGTCAGTGAATAACTGACAGATCTAATACATTGCACTACGTAGGTAGTGCAATGTATTAGAAAAAAATAAATCTGACAGCTGGACCTTCAAGTCCCCTAGTGGGACTTGAGAAAAAGTGTAAAAAAAGTGAAAACAATAAAAATTTGAAAACAATAAAAGTTTCAAGTAATAAAATAAAGCACAAGCCCCCTTTTACTTGAACAGAGTAAAAAAAAAAACGTAAATACTATACCAGAGTTTCTGTTTTTTGGTCACTTTGCCCTATAAATATAGGATTAAAAAGTGATCAAAAAGTCACACGTATCCAAAAATTGTACCTATAAAAACTATAGCTCGTCCCGCAAAAAACAAGCCCTCATACAGCTCCGTCGACAAAAAAAAAAAAAAGTTATGGTTCTCACAACTTGGCGACAGAAAAAATACATTATTTTTACAAAAGTAATTTTATTGTGCAAAAAGTTGTAAAACATAAAGTCCTATAAAATAGGTATCGCCGGAATCGTACTGACCCGCAGAATAAAGTTAACATGTAATTTATAACGCATGGTGAACGCTGTATAAAAAAATAAAAATAAAACTATGCCAGAATTGTGTTTTTTTTGTTTACCTGACCTCCCAAAAAATAGGATAAAAGGTGATCATAAAGTCACATGTACCCCACAATGGTATCAATAATAACTACAGCTTGTCCCGCAAAAAACAGCCCTCATACCGCTACGTCTATGAAAAAATAAAATTAGTTATGGCTCCAATAAGTCAGGAAATAAAAAATATGCAGTTGTGCTGCCCGAGGGGAACATTTCTTCTGTTTGAAGAGGCGATTTATCAAGGACCTAAAATTAGGGAACCAGGAAAGGGAGGGCCCAAACATATCCGCTGGAAGCGACGGTGCCCGAATTATACAAGGACAACACTTCCCAGCAAAATTCTCCAAACTGCAAAGGCGCGGAGTGTGGACCAAAAGGGGGATAATAAAGGACGCCATATATCAGTGCGACACCGGCCTGTGCAGAAAGGATTGCTTCACAGCGTAACACACATCTATGGATCATTTTATTGTTTTTTTTTACCCCATTATTATACCACCTGACTATGCCCCTTATATACTCCGCCCAGCTTACATCCACATTATAAACAGAAACACCAGCAATACTCAAACAAAACTACTACCAAGCAAAATCCGCTCTCCAAAAGCCAAATGGCGTTCCCTCCCATCTGAACCCTACAGCATGCCCAAACAGCAGTTTCCTTCCACATATATGGCATCGTCATACCCGGGAGAACCCTTTTAACAATTGTTGGGGTGTGTGTCTCCAGTGGCATAAGCTGGGCACGACATATTTGCCACTGAAATGGCATATCTAGGGAAAAATATACATTTTTAATTTGCACCATCCGCAGTGCAATCATTTATGGAAAAGACATGTGGGGTGAAATGCTCACTACACCCCATAACAAATGCCTTGAGGGGTGTAGTTTCCAAATGGGGTCACTTCTCAGGGGTTTATTTTTATTATTTCACATCTGAGCCTCTGCAGTTGTGAACCAATACTTTGTAAATCGCCAAATTAGACCTCAATTTGACATGGTACGCTTTCACTCCTGAGCCTGGTTGAATGTCCAGGCAAAAGATTAGTGCCCCATGTAGGGTGATTCTAAAACCAGGAAACCCAGCGTAATAATTAGAGAGCTGTCTTGTTATGGTGGCACAAGCCGGGCACCACATATTGGCATATCTATGGAAAAAATCCCATTTTCACTCTGTAACATCGAGTTCACACTAATTTCTACAAAACACCTGCAGGGTTAAAATGCTTACTACACCCCTAGGTAAATGCATTGAGGGGTGTAGTTTCCAAAATTGGGTCACTTCTGGGGGGTTTCCACTGTTTTGGGCCCACAGGCGCCCAGACACCAATACAGCAACATCTGCACTCCAAATGGCGGTCCTTCCCTTCTGAGCCCTGCCGTGTGCCCAAACAGCAGTTTATGACCACATATGGGGTATTGCCGTACCCGGGAGAAATTGCTTTACAAATGTTGGTTTCTTTTTTTTCCTTTATTTGTTGCGAAAATGAAAACATTTGCGCTAAAGCTACGTCTTATTGAAGAAAAAGGATTGTTTTTATTTTCACTGCCCAATTCTAATAAATTCTATGAAACATCTGTGGGGTCAAAATGCTCACTACACCCCTAGATGAATTCCTCAAGAGGTGTAGTTTCCTAAATGGTGTCACTTTTTGGGTGTTTTAATTGTTTTTTCCCCTCAGGGGCTTTGCAAATTTGACATGGCCTCCGCAAACCATTCCTGCTCAATGTGATGTCCAAAAGCCAAATAGCGCTCTTTCCCTTCTAAGCCACATCTTGTCTCCAAACAGCCGTTTATTACCACATGTGGGATATTGTTTTACTCGGGAGAAATTGCTTTACAAATTTTGTGGTGCTTTTTCTCCTTCAGTCCTTGTGGAAATGAGAAAAAATAAGCTAAACCTACATTTTCTTTGAAAAAATGTAGATTTTTATTTTCAGGGCCTACTTCCAATAATTTCTGCAAAAAAACTGTGGGGTCAAATCGCTCACTATACCCCTAGATAATTTCCTCAATGGGTGTAGTCTCCAAAATGGGGTCACTTGTGGGGGGTTTCCACTGTTTTGTCTCCTCAGGGGCTTAGTAAATGTGACATGGCCTCTGCAAACCATTCCTGCTAAATGTGATCTCCAAAAGCCAAATAGCACTCCATCCCTTCTAAGCCCTGCCGTGTGTCCAAACAGCCGTTTATTACCAAATGTGGGGTATTGTTTTACTCGGGAGAAATTGCTTTACAAATTTTACGGTGCTTTTTCTCCTTCAGTCCTTGTGGAAATGAGAAAAAATTAGCTAAACCTGCATTTTCTTTGAAAAAATTTAGATTGTCATTTTCAGGGCCTACTTCCAATAATTTATGCAAAAAACCTGTGGGGTCAAAACGCTCACTATACCCCTAGATAATTTCCTCAATGGGTGTAGTTTCCAAAATGGGGGTCACTTGTGGGGGGGGTTTCCACTGTTTTGTCCCCTCAGGGGCTTTGTAAATGTGACATGGCCTCCGCAAACCATTCCTGCTAAACTTGAGCTCCAAAAGCCAAATAGCGCTCTTTCCCTTCTAAGCCCTGCCGTGTCTCCAAACAACCGTTTATTACAACCGTTTATTACCACATGTGGGGTATTGTTTTACTTGGGAGAAATTGCTTTACAAATTTTGCGGTGCTTTTTCTCCTTTAGTCCTTGTGGAAATGAGAAAAAAAATCGCTAAACCTACATTTTCTTTGAAAAAATGTCGATTTTAATTTTCACGGCCTACTTCCAATAATTTCTGTAAAATACCTGTGCGGTCAAAATGCTAACTATACCCCTAGATAATTTCCTTGAGGTTTGTAGTTTCCCAGATGTGGTCACTTTTGGGGGATTTTCACTGTTTTGGCACCGCAAGAGCCCTTCAAACCTGACATGGTGCCTAAAATATATTCTAACAAAAATAAGGCCCCAAAATCCTCTAGGTGCTCCTTTGCTTCTGAGGCCGGTGCTTCAGTCCAGTAGTACGCTACAGCCACATGTGGGATATTTACTAAAACTGCAGAAACTGGGCAACAAATATTGAGTTGAATTTCTCTGCTAAAACCTTCTGTGTTATAAAAAAAATTGTATTAAAAATTTATTTCTGCAAAAAAATATGAAATTTGTAAATTTCACCTCTACTTTGCTTTAATTGCTGTGAAATGTGTAAAGGGTTAAGACATTTTCTAAATGCTGTTTAATATTTTGAGGGGTGACTTATTGGGGGTTTCTAATATATAAGGCCCTCAAAGTCACTTCACAACAGAACTGGCCCCTGTAAAAATGGCCTTTTGAAATTTTCTTGAAAATGTGAGAAATTGCTGCTAAAGTTCTAAGCCTTGTGATGTCATAGAAAAATAAAAGGATGTTCAAAAAACAATGCCAATCTAAAGTAGACATATGGGGGATGTTAATTAGCAACAATTTTGTGTGGTATAACTGCCTGTCTTGCAAGCAGATACATTTAAATTGAGAAAAATGCTAATTTTTGCAATTTTTTGCTAAATTTTGTTGTTTTTCACAATTAAATACTGAACATATCGAGCAAATTTTGCCAGTAACTTAAAGTCCAATGTGTCACGAGAAAACAATTTTAGAATCGCTTGGATAGGTGAAAGCATTCCAAAGTTATTACCACATAAAGTGACACATGTCAGATTTGAAAAATGAGGCTCGGTCAGGAAGGTCAAAAGTGGCTAATGAGGGAAGGGGTTAATGGCATAGTCTTGATTATCAAATCTCCGACTGTTTTGTGTATACAGCTCCTACTCTGACCAAAGTGTCTCCATGGTAACAGACTACAAGCAAACTCTTTGTGTACATTTCTGTAAATGTGGAGCTAGACCAATAAAATGTCCCCCTGCTGCTCCCCCTCCCCTCTCACAGCATAATTCTCACACACCGGCTAAAGGCCCTTTTACACTGGGCAATTATTAGGCGGAAAAGCGTTCATAGAACGCTCATTGCCGATAATTGACTTGTGTAAACAGGGCAGCGATCAGAAGATGAACGAGCAAACGCTCAATCATCTTCTGATCGTATCGTTTCAAAAAACGGAAATATAATCGTTGTCGGCAGCACATCTTGGTGTGTAAAGAGGGTGACGCGCTGTCGACATGGTAATAATGTATGGGAATGAGCAGTTGGAGTAACAAGCACTCGTCCCCTTATATAGCTCCTTGTGACAGGAGAAAACGAGCGCCGATCAACAAGCCTCGTTGATCGGCGCTCATTGCACCGGCCGAAATTGGCCTGTGTAATAGGGCCTTTACTGTTAAGCTAGCTATAAACATAATATAAATGTCGGCTAATTGAACGATTTTGCCTATTTCGGCCGACCAACATTTCAAAATTATTCACGGTGAACGACGGCAGAATATTATTTGCCAAAAATGTGATCTGTCAGCTTGGATTGTTTTGGCTGTGTTTGTCTGAATATACAAGTGTATGGCATAATTGGCCAAATTTGTGCCACTTTGCACAAACCCACATTTTTTAAACTGGTTTCCTGATTGACCAGTTTAGTCCAGCATGTTGCTGGTGGGATCGTTAGTTCGAACAATCACACTAATGATTGATTGGCCGCAGTCTGGCCGATCAAAACCTTATGTGTATGGCCGGCTTTAAGGGGAAAAATATTACAGGCAACAACTTTCGTATTGGAGCCCCTGCAGCGATCAGTTGATCGCCAAAAGTCCAAATCCTGTTACCCCTGATAGACGACGGATTTTGCTAAGGGAAGCCGCCAGCCAGACATTTCTTCTGCAGCAAAATGGCCACCATGTAAGGGCATGTTCATATGCATTGAAATGCTTCGAATTCCATGTGAATGGATGGAGACACTGAATTATTTAGACCTGACCTGTTAAGATCCTCAAATAATTGTATTAAGGCTAAAAGTTCCTCAGTAAATGTGACCAGATTCGAGCTGGATAAGGACTCAACATGATATAATCAGTCCTTGAAAGTTTGGACTTTACTAAAACAAACATAAGTTTATTGAATTTGGTGATGCTGATCAGAGATTGTCCTGCGGCTGGGAACCCCAGCGATCAACTGTAGTCTGCAGCAAAAGTTTGTCAACAAGTGTATCATTTCACTGCAGCGCCACCACAGGGTAAATGAAGCATTACATGGTGCCCATTAAAATGTACAGTATGTGCTGTCTATATATCTAATGCACAGACGTACTGGGAGAGAGAAAGCTGACTTGATGCTTGTATTGTTTACAGGGAATAAAAAGAGGGATGGAAACGGATTTGTCTCAGAATGGCGCATGGTACTATAAACCAGCACCATAAGAGGGGGCCATTTCTCTTTTGCTCATTGTTGCTCCTTCCTGTACATATTTCCAATTTGTAAAGGAGGTTGCTTTTCAACTTCATTTAACTTCTGACCAAACTGTATATGTTTAATTAACAAGCACCTACTAATACAATACTGCCCCCTATAATAAAGAATATAGTGAAAGTTGTCATTGGACTGGATTTTGCATAAAAGTGAAATAATGAAAGACTTTACAGAATTAGGTACCGTTTAATCAGTTGTAATTCGACAAACAAGCTTTTGTCAGTAAGAAGATTTGCGTAACAGTTTAATCATGACACTCGCTTCTATGTTTGTCATTTTGATTTCATAAATCTCTGCTCATTCTAATCTACATAAAATATATAACTTTTAATTATTGGTATTTTGGCAATGCAATTATATGGCCCTTTTAAACATACATGTACTCATGGACAGAACTTCACTGGTTATAGCAGCAGTTTTTGCTCCAGAGCTGAATTCTACTCTAAGAGCGGATTCAGACGAGCGTGTGCGTTTTGCGCACGCAAAAAACGTGGCGTTTTGCGTGCGCAAAAGGCACTTAACAGCTCCGTGTGTCATCAGCGTATGATGCGCGGCTGCGTGATTTTCGCGCAGCCGCCATCATTATGACACTCCGTTTGGATGTTTGTAAACAGAAAAGCATGTGGTGCTTTTCTGTTTACATTCAGAGTTTGACAGCTGTTGCGCGAATAATGCTTGTCCAACGGAAGTGCTTCCGTGGGGCATGCGTGAATTTCACGCACCCATTGACTTCAATGGGTGCGTGATGCGCAAAAAACGCCTAAATATAGAACATGTCGTGAGTTTTACGCAGCGGACTCACGCTGCGCAAAACTCACGGACTGTCTGCACTGCCCCATAGACTTGTATAGGTCCGTGCGACCCGCGTGAAAACCACACGTGCTGCACGGACGAAAATCACGTTCGTGTGAATCCGCCCTAACTAAGAACAGGAATTTGCAACTATAGTCAGCCATGATGGAGTCTATAGAGGACAGTCTTTGGTCACCTGTTCAGTCACCTGACTGCATACAAGTTGTTACTAAACTCTTTGCGGTCCCGCGCAGTGCTCCTTGTTGGTCACTTAAGCTGCTACTGTGCTGCTCTCCATCGTCACCTTTCAAATCTCTCTTCCCAGCTGAGTTTGGTTACCATGGGAAGAAGCGTGGTCTGATGACATCACATCAAGTGACATCACCCTCCACTTAACCTCAGCACTGACTTGACTGTAGTAGAAAAGAACAATTGTCCACGCCAGTCGAAAATGAGTAAATGGTATGTTGAATATTCAATAAATATTCTTTATTTATATCTCTTATCGTAACGCGCTTCGGGGGAAAAAAGCATCGCAGCAATTTATAGTACAATACATGTGAATGGGGTTTTTGAACATGTTGATTCTTGTGAGATAATGCCGCAGATTTTCACAACAGATTTTATCCTTTGCTGTGTATAGGGTGAAATCTGCAGCACAATCTCCAAGAAAATCAATAAGTGGATTTGCTGCAGATACGCCACGTCTGTCCATACAAGTATATACAGACACTTATATAATCCCCCCATTCCTCTCTCCATGATGTGTAAGGTGCTCATACCAGTTCTTAAATAAATTGGACATTATTGCTTCAAGGGTAATAGGTGAAGGAAACAATGATTCTGGATGGCAGCCTGAAAAAACAACAAGGGATTGAAAATGTAATTTGGGAAATATATTTCTCAAATAAAATACAAGTGTTTGTAAAGTTAGAATTTAGACTTATCACAAGTGAAATCACCTTGGAGAAAGTTTCTGTTCTAAAATTGGGGGAACCCTACACTCAGCTGCCTTCCAGCCCCATGGCAAACACAACGGCCAATGTTATGTTAATAACTTAGATGTGATGGATTACAGGTGGATCCTGCGTGTCAGAGACGCACAGGACACTCTTTCAATGAACCCGTCAGTCCGACGGACCTGACGGGTACGGGATTTAGCTCTAAATATAGCTGCTCTGTATAGAGAATAGAGAGCAGCTGTATCTCAAAAAGTAAAATTAATTTTTAATAAAAACTAATTAGGCTTCATTCACATATGCGCCAGGATCCCGTTCCGTCTGAACTTTCCGTCGGAACGGGACCCTCACTGACACAAGCGGAAACCAAATGTTTCCGTTTCCATCACCATTGATTTCAATGGTGACGGATCCAGTCCCAATGGTTTCCGTTTGTCTCAGTTGGGCAAGGGTTCCGTCGTTTTGCCGGAATCAATAGTGTAGTCTACTACCCTCACCCCACTTCTCCCCCTATGTCTGTCAATCTTGTCTAAGGGTCTTATTACACTACCCGTCGTGGGCCGTGTAAACCAGTGCCAATCAACCAGACAGCTCGTGGATCGGCGATCGTTCGCTCCTTTTACAAGGAGCTATGTATGGGGACAAGCGCTCGTCCCCATTCATTTCTGTCATGTCGGCAGCGCGTCTCCCTGTTTAGGACCCATGCACACGGCCGTAATTACGGGCCCATTAATTTCTATGGCCGACGGACACCTTCCCGTATGTCTACGGGAGGGTGTCCGTGCCGTAGAAACCTGCCGAAAAAAATAGGACATGTCCTATTTTTTAATTTTATGGACCGTGCTCCTATACTTTATAATGGGTTGCACGGCTCGTAAAAACGGTCAGCTGTCTGTAATTACGGGCACGGTCGTGTGCATGAAGTTTTACACAGGGAGATGTACTGCTGACAACGATAATATTTTAGGCTGCGTAAACTATTCAATCAGACAATGAACGACCCGATGTTTGCTCATTGGCTGATGGTTGCCCTGTTTACACAGGGCAATTATCGGGGACGAACGTTTTGTGGACACTTGTTTGCCCGATAATTGTATGGTGTAAACGTGCACTCATTTCCTCCCATAGTAACGCCCTTGAGCCTTTTGTAGCTACATGGGTTAGCATACAAGGGGAAAACTGTCCTACCCTGAGGCATGATAACCCACATGATCTGTTGTGCCTAAAAAAAGTAAAAAGGTTTGAGGTCTACTTGGTATAATGCAACACTAATGTCATGATGTGTAAGGTGCTCATACAAGTTCTTAAATAAATTGGACATTATTGCTCGAAGGGTAATAGGAGAAGGAAACAATGATTCTGGATGGCAGCCTGAAAAAACAACAGGGAATTGAAAATGTCATTCGGGAAATGTTTTTCTCAAATAAAGTACAAGTGTTTGTAAAGTTTAATGAAATTAGACTCATCACAAGTGAAATCACATCGGAGCAAGATTCTCTTCTATAATTGGGGGGACCCTACACTCATCTGCCTAGCAGCCCCATGGCAAACACGATGGTCAATGTTCCTATTTCATACATGTGATACCTTTAAATTATATACCGATAAAATGTATAGGAATAAATTATTCAGAAATACAAGTTTTATTGACAAATAATGAGCATTTCTTATAATCCGAAATTCTTATAATCCGACTTCTAATAATCCAAAAAGTCTGACAATCCAGACCTTGTTTCAAGCACAGAACTGTGGTACAATGTGGGATATCACAAAACCAGAAACTGAAGACTGAGCAAGTGACAGTAGGTGACTCCTTTGATTAAAGGGGCTGCTTTCTTCCAAAAACAGCGCTACACCTCTCCACTGGTTGTGTGTGGTATTACAGCTCGGCTTTGTTCACTTCAATGGAGCTGAACTGTTTCTGGAAGAAAGCAGCCATGTTTGTCTAATCCTGGACAACCCCTTTAAAGAGGCTCTGTCACCACATTATAAGTGTCCTATCTTGTACATAATGTGATCGGCGCCGTAATGTAGGTAACAGCAGTTTTTTTTATTTAGAAAAACGATCTATTTTCACAAAGTTATGCCCTATTTTAGCTTTATGCTAATTACTTTCTTAATGCCCAACTGGGCGTGTTTTTACTTTTGACCAAGTGGGCGTTGTAAAGAGGAGTGTATGAGGCTGACCAATCAGTAACCAATCAGCGTCATATACTTCTCTACATTCATGTACTCAGCACATAGTGATCTTACCAGATCACTATGTGCAGCCACATACTCACAGACTAACGTTACTGAAGTGTCTTAAGAGTGAATAGACATCACTAGTAACCAGGACGCGATGTCTATTCACAATCCCGACACATTGCTAACGTTTGTGTGGGATTTACAGCAGAGCAAGCGTAATCTCGCTGTAACCTGTCATTTACAGCGAGATCTCGCGAGATTATGCTTGCCTTGCTGCAAGTCCCACACAAACCTTAGCGAAGTGTCGGGATTGTGAATAGACATCCCGTCCTGGTTGGACGCAATGTCTATTAACTCAGAAGACACTTCAGGAACGTTAATGTGTGTGTATGTGGCTGCACATGGTGAACAACGCAGCATCACTATGAATGGAGAGAAGTGTATGATGCTGATTGGTCGCTGATTAGTCAGTGTCATACACTCCTCTGTATAACGCCCACTTGGTCAAAAAGTAAAACACGCCCAGTTGGGCATTAAGAAAGTAATTAGCATAAAGCTAAAATAGGTCATAACTTGGTGAAAAATGATTGTTTTCTAAATAAAAACCACTGTTATCTACATTACAGCGCCGATCACATTATGTAGGAGATAGGGCACTTATAATCTGGTGACAGAGTCTCTTTAAATTATAGTAGAAAGTTTTGTGGTCACATCTTAATTCAAGCTTTCTTTCTGAAGTTTTCCATTTTCTTAAAAGGGAATTTTATATAGACCGTGTGTGCAATGATAATAATAATAATGCATTTACGATACAATTATAGATGGAGCATGCCTCCCCAAGAATCATTTCCCCTGGTGGACCTAATGAACCTTAGTCCGAAAATGGGTTCAACCATTGGGAAACTCATAGAGTCTAAAGGGCCTTTTACACTGGCCGACATTCGGCCGGTGCAGTGAGAGCCGATCAATGAGACATCGTTGATCGGTGTTCGTTTGCTCCTGCCATGCGGAGCTATGGATGAGGACGAGCGGTCGTTACTCTGATCGCTCATCTCCATCCATTATTATCATGTCGGCAGCGCGTCTCCCTGTTTACACGGGTGATGTGCTGCCGGCAACGATAATCTTTTACTTTTTTTAAAACAAAAAGATCAGCAGATGATCGATCGTTTGCTCGTTCATTTGATGATCGCTGCCCTTTTTACACAGGGCAATTATCGGCAATGGGCGTCCTATGAACGCCTCTCTGCCTCGATAATCGTCCTGTGTAAAACCCCCTTAAACTATTTCCTTATATCTGCCATTGATTTTATTGGAGAGTGACCATGTTTGTGTAACCACTTATCAACAATTGGAACAACCACCCCTAATCCTTGCGATCAGTGGGGGTTCCAGAAGTTGGTTCCCCACATACCCCACTTTTATTTTCCATAAAAGTCAATTGTGGTAAAGTTACAGCTTTGTATTGTGTATTTGCTACGGCCTTTCATGCTGTTTTGTATCAACATCAAGATGTCAAATCACAAAGAGCCACTTGGATGTACAGTCAACATTGGCTTCTGAAAAATGACTTTAGTCCTGGAGCAATGTTGTAACGGCAAGCACAGAGTTCCTGCACCGAGTATCTGTCAGGTTGTATTAATAAAATAATATATTATATTATTTCGGACAATAGTGATATTTTTGTTACCCGCTTTGGTATTTTTGAAAAAGCTGAATGTCATTTTACTAATAAACAAATTACAGTCATTTTGCAAATATTACATTTCCCAGGTGTGACAGGTCAAATAGAGTTGTATAAGGGATGAGATACAGAAATCTTATACCATTGGCATGGGGATATTTATTATAAATTGGAGCTCTGAGCACCACAATGTAAAAATTTGCCTTCCCAATACAAATACAGTCATGTAGACATGCCGTAAGTCCATAAACATAGTTTTCATATACAATATGGTTCGCATTTATCATTCAAAATAAGGATTTAAAGTGTTTTAACAGGTTTAAAGGGGTTACATAGATTTAGAAAAACATGTCTTACAAAACAGTGCCACACCTGTCCCCAGGTTGTGTCTGGTATATATATATACACATATATATATATATATTTTTTTTTTTAATATATATATATATATATATATATATATATATTTTTTTTTATATATATATATATATATATATATATATATTTATATATATATATATATATATATATATATATATATATATATATATATATATATATATATATATATATATATAAAATAAAAGTAGAACACTTCACAGAGCATAGTAGATAGTATGAGTATGGCAATAGGGCGGCTGCTCTGTTTACTCTGGGATACTGATATATCAATGTACTTTTCTGGTGACAACACGTGACTGACTGGTTGCACTTCGTTCCCTCTTGTTTGCATGGGTCAGTTCAGTGCCCCCTGTGATGTTTACTGTGCTGCCCATTTTGCAATGATACATGAAGCTTTAAATGCTTCTTTGGTCCAAACTTTTCATTTGTAGGAAAGAGAGAGAGAAGCCTCAGACTAGAAGAAACCGAGCTCCAGTGTGTTTTTAACAATTTTGTGACATTATGACATTGGTTTGGTTTTTGTTATTTCTTTTTCCATACTTTTTCCAGCCTGCACAGTCAGCTTACAACTGCACAGCATGCGAAAACAGAAAATGTCCACCATTGATAACTCCCTGCTCTGGATCTGGAAGGATAGCTATAGATCCATGTGGGTGCTGTCGACATTGTACAAGGCAACAGGGAGATATCTGTGGAGGCCCAGACTGGGAATATGGCTATTGTGATACTTACTATAGTTGTGCAGCTATCAACGGCACAGGATCGGTAGAATTCCCAAACATAGGTGTATGTAAAGGTAAGTTTATTATAATGAAGTATTAAAACAAGGGACGTGTAGACAAGGGAGCATATACCATAGTGACAGAGCATATGATATGGGGCCCCCTTTCTTCTCCCATTTCAAATACCTGATCAGGGAATTCTCAATCAATAGAGGAGATATTCCTTGTTCAAGACCCTCATCTAATAGCCTGAGCGGCTACAAGAGCGTCTATCACTCTGGAGGACCCAGCACATCTGTGCATTATGCTGACAGCCCATTTCGATAAGAGATGTGTAATACTTTATTAACCCTATGGGAGTGCTGTAGAGAAACCAAACACTTCCCCCACAGTTGTCATAATACTCACCAAACCTACAAGGCTCCCTTCTTATGACCCTTGGGTTTTTATACTTTGTATGAAGTGCTAACTTTTTTGTTTTTGTTTACAATATGGGCTCATGATTTATTAAACTCTTATTTGCTTCTTTGTTTATACAGTAGGATACTTCCTACAAATGATTAGGTACCAGGTGTCCAGAGGGGGTAGAGTAGGTGGGGCATGTTTCCAGTGTGGGGGTAGGTAGGCCTGGTGTCCCGGTTAAGTAGCAACAAAGCATGGTGCCTAGCCAACAAATAATGTTTTTTTTATCCCCTTATAAGGAGAGGAGAACAAAGAGTGACCGCCCCAATCTTAACTCTTGGTAGAGCAGAGAAACGGCTGAGTACAACTTATTAGGGCAGATGGCCATCATGTGGAGGGGGTCCCCAATTATAAAGGGTGAAGAGCCTTGTGAATGGGTGCCATATTAAGACATTGGCATCTTGCCCGACTATAAATGATGACCACTGGGGCATCCAGCCACCACATTAAGGCCCCATGCACACGACCGTAAAAAAACTCCGTTTTTGCAGACCATACTTTGTATGGGAGCACGGCCCGAAAATGCGTCTGTCAGTCGGTGGCCGACCGGCCGGCCGTGCCTGCAATCGCGGGCCGTGAGTGCGGGCACGGTTGTGTGCATGGGGCCTTAGAAAGGGAGTTGACCTCACTGGATAGCCCCTTTAAGGTTAAACAATCTGTGAGTACTTTGACTGGGAAGGCCATGGCTCTCACTGGAAAAGGCCTGTTTGACAGAGCATCAGTACTGAAAAGACATTACTGCCATACATGGATAATCCGACATGTTACTTACGAATGTTGGGTCGCACTTTAGGTATTACATGAGCTTTATAAATGTACATGTCTAATATAAATCCAAATAATTTCAATCTTATTTTTCTCTACTACAGATATGCCTGGTACCATAAGACCATCCTACTATGCTGAAGATGATGATGAGAACTGTCCCGAGCAATCTGGCTGTTATAGAGTCATGGGAACATGTGATTGTATAACTAAGCGTACATGCATTGCAGACTTCTCAATGTCCCACTACATGCCTCTATATTGTGACCCCCAGTTTGATGATCGTAAGTTTATGGCTGTGTTTCAGTCTTTAATATTTTGAATAGGATTTTGAATAGGATTTGTACAGTTGACTACATACGGTATTACTGACCTATATTGTAAATATTATGCAAAACCCTTGTCGGTAGCATACAGTTTATTATACCCTATATATGCAGTATGCCCATTACTTTGTGGTCAGTGCCTATTATTGTGTCTGAGCCTGATCCCACCGGAGGATCCACACTGCACGACATGGTTTTCTCCCCAAACAAGTGTCCAGGATTCAGTGATATAGTCCCATAACTCTCCCAGAATGCCGCAAATCTGCCCTGATAGAAGAGATCAACCGGAGATCGCGTCCGACCCAAGGAACTCTAGGGCCGACTGCAGAACACGGTACAGGAAGTGATAGATACATTAGAACTGCTGCTGATTGGCTGCTTAAATGTGACTTCCTGTTAATGGAGTCCAGAGCAGACCAGGGCTTGATAAGAGACGATTGTGTGTGTTACATTATAGGGGAACGGTGCCTGGCACATTGAATGGGCAGTGCTGTATCTCTGTGGGTACTACTATGTGATTATTTTATGGTCACAGCTATGTGGCTGCCACAATTTTATGGGTACTTCTGTGTGGTGGCCGCAATGGTGGGGACATTTCAGTGTACAAGTTATTACTTTGTTGATGCTACATTATTTTATTGGCACTGGGGGTTGGATTTATGCATTGTGGCACCACTATGTAGATAATATGTGGCCCTAGTGTGGAGACAGTCTAATATGGGTACTAACAATCAGGAGCGTAATTGTCATCACTAGGTTGGGCACTCAGGGGACACGGTATTGAGATTAGTGCCAAATGAGTAATGAGGATTAAAACTAGTGGGATATGTTTCTCTGCATACAGTTAGCTGACCACCTTGTGTTTCAATTCCTTGATTCGACTCTATAGGAAGGTGCTATACGGAGCCGTCTGTAAAATGTACTTGGTCCTACACGGGCAGAGCCATGGCTACAATGTTCACTTAGGCAAAGTGGGGGTGCACAGAATGGGAAGAATGGGAAGTTGGTCACATTTTTGATAGAAATTAAATGGGGATGGGCTAATTGTATATAAAATGGATATTTCTACTACTTAGGCCGGATTCACACGAGCGTTGCACATCTCGGACGTGAAAAACTGCAGTTTTTCACGTCCGAGGTGCAGCCGTTCTCTGCGTTGCGGGACACGATATTACCCATCCCACATAGACTAGAGTCTATGGAGGGATGCGTTAAGCGTGAAAAAATAGGACATGTCCTATTTTCCCACGGACCCTTCACACGGTCCGTTGAAACAACGGCCGTGTGAACAGCCACATTGAATTATGTTGTTCCGTGTGACGGCCGTTGTTCAACGCAGAGCACGGATGCACCTCTGATGTGAAAAACGGCCACTTTTCACGTCCAAGATGCGCAACGCTCATGTAAATCCGGCCTAAGGCTTCATTCACATCTGCGTCACGGCTCCGTTCAGGCGTTCCATCTGAGCTTTCCATCAGGGGAACCCATGAACAGAACACTGATTTTAATGGTGACGGTTCTGTTGCAAATGGTTTCCGTCTGTCTCCGTTGTGCAAGGGTTCCGTCGTTTTGACTGAAGCAATACCGTAGTCGACTGTTTCAGCCACGGTTCCGTTCTGATGGAAAGCTCAGACGGAACACCTGAACGGAGCCCGGACGCAGATGTGAACGAAGCCCAACCTAGTATTATTTATCACGTTTGCTTTTCTCTCCTTTTACAGCCTATAATGAACATTTGTTCCACTTTCCCTGCAGCAGCTATGGCTGCGACATTGTGGATAACCAGTGTATTTGTGAAAAAAGCACATGTGACCGTACTTTTCAGTTCAAAGATGAACAAAGTTGCTACAAAGTGATAAGTATGACTTGACTTTACTTCTTTACCTGATGTAATGGATTATATACTGAATGTTTCCCAAATACCATTCTATATAGTGGGTCGGATGAGGATACTTTTTACCTTGTCCGTGCTGGAATACAATCCAGACACAGCTAGCTGGAGTACAACCCTCATGGTGGCTCTCTAATGATTTAACTCAATGGAGCAATTACCAATAGTATCTATCAGGTCAATGTTTTTATTCCTGAATCTGACTGGGAAAAATGGAAAATCTGATTTGTCACTATGGGCCATATTTTTTTGCCTTTATTTCAAACATGAGGCCCTGCTTCTCAGTGATGAACATCACCCGCTGCCCATCTCAATCCCTAAGTAGCAAGTTTTACATTTTTCACTAGAGACAGGCTTTAATTTAAAGAAAAGGTCCACCTTCACTACAAAATTTTTTTCTTGTATCATTCCAATGCGTCTAAAATCAAACAACTTTGCAAATAGTCTTAGTTAAAAAATCACCTATGATTTTGTGTCTGTTGCTTTTGAGTGAACCGGTGTGTCTCCATGGTAACAGACTACAAACAGATCCTGTGTAGTCTGATCCTGCAGTCATTCTCGCTTCCAGGGTTTGAACAAGCTCTCTTGGTTTCCGAGGCATCAGTTGATGACATGACCTAAAGGTAAATGCTCACCGGACCAAAGAACCTACAGAATTATGAATTGCTTGGACATAGCTTCCAATTGATTGTGTAAAGAAATTTAAAGGCAGTGAATTATTTTAAATACTTAAATTGATCCCCCCCTTAAATGGTGCCCTAGACAGAAACCTACTCAACACCTTGTAGTGTCCCTGTCCCCTAATTCTTACTTACATTTATTTGTAAGGTTAGCAAAAGGTAGGGGACTGAACGGAGTATTACTGCCAGTGGCGTAACTACCACCGTAGCAGTAATCCTTGGGACGCAGATACTATTGAACACTATGGCAGAGCAGGGAGGTATCTCCCTGTTCTGGCATTTACTAGGGTACAGGCAGTTCGGCCTGCAGCCTATCAGGTGCAGGGACAGGATCCCTGCTGGGCCAGCGTTATGACATCACTGGATCACGCCGGCCGACACAAGGATACCATGGGCATTGTGGAGCAGCTCCATTTGTCGTGGGAACGCTACCTAGGTGAGTATAATTTGTTTTGTTTTATTTGTTTGGGGGGCTGTATGGCACTGTCTACAAGGGGGAGGTTGGGACTGTATAGCACTGTCTACAAGGGGGGGGGGGGTGGGGGCTGTACGGCACTGTCTAGAAGGGGGAGGTGGGGGCTATATGGCACTATCTACAAGGGTGAGGTGGGGGACTGTAAGCCACTTTCCACAAGGGGATAGTGGGGGGCTGAATGGCACTGTCTACAAGGGGGGCTCTATCGGACTGTTTACAAGGGGGAGGTGGGGGACTGTATGGCACTGTCTACAAGGGGGAGGTGAGGGCTGTATGGCACTGTCTACAAGGGGGAGGTGGGGTGCTGTATAGCACTGTCTAGAAGGAGGGGGTGGGGGCTGTATGGCACTGTCTAAAAGTGGGAGGTGGGGGACTGTATGGCACTAGCTACAAGGGAAGGTGGGGGAGCTGTATGGCCACTGTCTACAAGGGAGAAGTGGGGGGCTGTATGGCACTATCTACGAGGGGGAAGTGGGGGGCTGTATGGCACTGTCTACAAAGGGGAAGTGGGGGGCACTGTCTACGAGGGGGAGGTGGGGGCTATATGACACTATCTACAAGGGGGGCACTATCTACAGGTGGGCTGTATGGCAGAATCTATGGGGGGGGCTGTATGGCACAATCTACGGGGGCACTATCTACAAGGGGGGCTGTTTTTGGCAGCCATGGAACGGGAGGGGGGGCAGTTAAACGTTTGCTATGGGGCCCAGTGTTTCCTAGTTACGCTCCTGATTACAGCAGAATCAGACTACACTGGGTTTATTTGTAGTCTGTAACCATGGAGACGCATACGTCTCCATGGTAAGACATTTCTATTTAAGACAAGTGATAAGAGATTTCCAATTTGCAAAGTTGCTTCGATTTTAATATTGACTATATTGAAATGGAAAAAAAAATGTTTGCAAAAGTTTCTCTTCTCTTTCAATTAATGTATACCTCTAATGGAAAATAGATGAAAATGGGCAGCAGGATATGAACACAACTTGACCAGCACTGCTCGGTAACAGACATTTACTTGGAAGAGAAGAGGTTTGGATCCAGCGCTGTATGGGATGTAAAACGGAAACGATTTCCAAGTTTAATAGTCCTTTTAAAAGAAATCCAGTAGTGTGGAGTCCTGGTGTGAAGAAAGTGGGGGATGGTATCCTCAGAGCCTACGCGTTTCGGACGGCTTCTGCGTCCTTAGACTTGGCTGTGACATTTACTTACCTGGAAGTTACCCAATTGCACCCCGACATCAGATCTGTACCTGCATTTACTTGGTAATTGCTAGTCCTACCTGTAATGCACAGAAAATATCCCTTTGTCGTGATCAAAAAGATCAAGGGAGAGGAATTGCACTACATTAGTGGACAGTGCCGTCCCGGCATAACCTTCCAAGGGATGTATCTGCACCTATAGTTATTGTATAATAATATTAGTACATATAGAGTCGTTGTTCCAGTAGTGCAGCCATGAATGGTAACTCCTCATCTTTTTTTATGACTCAGTTGGATTTAAGTAGTTATTGTAATCCTTATGATGCAAACCACATTCACTT
This sequence comes from Rhinoderma darwinii, assembly GCF_050947455.1. Lineage (NCBI taxonomy): Eukaryota > Metazoa > Chordata > Amphibia > Anura > Rhinodermatidae > Rhinoderma > Rhinoderma darwinii. The sequence continues at coordinate 24,013,849 of NC_134696.1, forward strand.
TCATCCGACCCACTTAGCCACAGGGTCCTGAACCCCCAGCTAGAGGAACACCCTGTGAATGGTTCTTCCAGGTTGACATCTCTGCACTGGCTTATTTTGATGGGACAGGTTCACCCAAAATTCCAACCCACCTGATCTCTAAAAATTGGAACCCCTTGCAAATAAGTCTTGGATGGAGTTTTGATTAGTCCATACACCAGCATATTAATCTGCTACTTCGTATACTAGGCTATGCCAATGGTCGGTGCTCTACTAATTTCCTTTTTAATAAGTTGGAAGGCATGTTTGGTAAGATGTAATTATTTCTGTTCTTACTTTACAGGAGATCGGCAGTGTGCCAACGTCACTTGTCCTGAAGTAAAGCCACTTAAGTGTCCACGTGATTCTTTGGCTTCTAACCCCTATACTCCTTACGGGGAGTGTTGTCCCACTATACACAGTGTATGCACTTGCAACTTCAAATTATGCAACAGCAGTTGCCCAAGGGGAAAAAGAAAGGTGATGGCTTGGAAATCAGATGGGGTCGCTGGGAGATGCTGTGATAAATTTCTATGTTTGCTATAAACCGAGGAATGGGACAAGCTTGGGGCTTTGCCTAGGCCAGTCCAGACATTTAAGGAGGGTGGAGGCTAGAATATATTAACTGCTGGTATACTGGGATATCTTTAGCATTGTAGAAGCAATTAATTTATGGAATGCGTGCAGGGTCATCCATGTATCATCTAACCCCGACACTCAATAAATCAAAGGATAATCTTGATGTTAGACCCTCATGACGACCCTGAGCGGTTACATTGTCATTTTCAGACATGTTTACATATATGCAATGATCTGAGAGGTTTTCTATATGTAAAAAATACTTAATCGTTGTATAATGAAAAGTTCTGCAGCTTTCTAGTATACTTTGTGTTTCCATTCCTCTTCGACTCCTCTGCTTGCTGCCAGTGAATGGATGCATTCTTGTTTCTATCCAGTCCTGATCATGTACAACTTACTTAGGGCCAATTAGGGAACATTCACACCTTCTGTTTAATTTTTGTTGATGACCAGATATGGCCCTTGGATAAGTAGCATAGTTTATTTTTAGACCACCCCTATTGTGCTGTATACACTTTATATCTGAAATAAATCAAAGGAAGAAGCGCCTCATGGTGCGGAATCCCAAAACAATACTGAACAGAAATGCAGGTGTAAGAATTATCCTCACCTGGGAAAGTTGTGCAGTGTCCAGGCACAACGCTGTTGAAAGGCGTACAATGGATGAAGTTGCTGCTGCTTCCTAGCCAATGGGACCAAAAAAGTTCCACCGCGTGGCAATGGATCAGTGCGAAAAAAATAAATATATATATATTTATGAAATACATATATTGGAGAAAGTCAAGAAGCGCTACTCCATCCGGAGGTGGAAAGAAATTGAGTTAAATATTTAAGGAGTATTTATTAAGGTAACGCGTTTCAACACCGGACTGGCGCCTTCATCAGACCTAATATCCACCTCCGGATGGAGTAGCGCTTCTTGACTTCCTCTAATATATGTATTTCATATATATATATACACATTTTTTTGCCACTGATCTATTGAGCTGTATGGTAGGTATGCGGAGGAAATCAGTCTTATTACATCTGGTTGGATTAATCGTAATTTGTGAAAAATTGCCAATGACATATGAAAGAGTCACCACGACATACACAGAACAGGCTATTATTTTATTAAATAAAGTCGGACAAATATGTACAACATATTTGTGACCCCAGAAGTAATAAATATGGAGAACGACAATCACACCAGATTGCATTATGCAATATAAACACATACAACACATGTATAACACAACAGGGTAATAAAATACTGGGGGTCGTAGTACAAATCATTTCTCAAGTATAAATATTCCTTTAAATATCTCACAAATGGCACTAGAGTTAATAGACACGTTCTTAAAAAAAACCAAATAACTGACGCTACTTGTTCCCCTACGAAATAGACATTCATTGTCTATAAAACGTATTTACCCCCCTTCCTTGGACTTTACACTATTACTCAGTACCATCATTAATTCACTATGGATTTAATGCCACTTTTTGAAACAGATCGACACGAAAAGATTCTTTATTGTCGAAGAAAAAACAAATCTGCATATCATTATTAAATACAAAAAATAATTGAATGCATAATTATTCACGGCCTTCAAGTTTGCGACTCTGGGCGGATAGGTCTATATTAACTGTAATTACTGTAGTAATCCGCCTCTAGTGAGACATTAGTAGTATTAGGGTATGTTCACACACTAAACAAAAAACGGCTGTAAAATACGGGGAAAACCGCCTCTGATTTTCTGCCGTTTTTTAAGCATCAAGCGTTTTTTGATGCGTTTTTTACGAACGTTTTTGGAGTTGTTTTTCTATTCAGACAATGAAAAACGGTTCCAAAAATGGCTGAAAAAGGGACATGCACTTTTTTTTACGGGGAGTTTTTTTATGCGCCGTTTTTTCAAACGGCCATGTAAAAAAACGCCCGTCGGAACGAAACACCGTTTGTCCTATTGAGATCAATTGGCAGATGTTTGGAGGCATTCAGCTTCCGTTTTTTTAGCCGTTTTTCAGGGCATTTACGGCCTGAAAAAACAGCTGAAAATAAGCAGTGTGAACATACCCTTACTGGGTGGTCATTTAAACAAAAGGCCGACCATCTGCCAAAGTGAGAGCCAGTTTTGTGAGCACCTATTTGCTCTGGCTTACAGAAGAGGTCCTGATCGAAAAGCCCCCATCTATGATGTATATTTGCCCCCATATAAATAAGACATACCCTTTACAGTTCAACTTTTATGGGCCCAGGAATGAACAGCTATTTGCCCGTCCATCAACAATTTCTCATCCAGACTCTCATTTGGCCACCCCAGGACTCTGGGGATCTATTCACGCTGCATGTGCCTATGCTGAACATATCCATAGACTACTATGGGCCCGACAGATGCCCAAAAGGGCCCTTGATGTATTCAGAGCTATATTCAGGAAATGTTTCCTTCACTTGACTGGTACTTTTCAATAATCCTGTCACAGAGAAGTTTGGAGTGTTCTTTAGTTTCCATGATAATTTTTTTTCATAAATTGACTTTATGAGGATCTGTCACTTGGTCATATAAGTTGAACTGTTTATCTAACCTGAATAGCGCTGTCTCTCTGATTCCAGCGCTGTTTTTCTTTTTTTCCTCTATTCTACCATTCCAGAGATATGGTCCACTGTATTGATGGCGCCCTCTATGCTAATTAGTTGTAGTTAGCCAACTAGGTGGAGCTAGCTTCCCTGTCTCTGATGCTGACCAATCAGCGCGAGGCAGCTTGAAGGTAGTTCACGCCCTGTTGATTAACTATAGCAAATTAGCATAGAGGGAGCAAACACAACATTGGGCCATATCTCTGGAACAGGGGGGTCCAGGAAAAAAATAAAAACAGTGCTGGAATCAGGGAGACAACGCTATTCAGGTCAGATAACCAGTTAAACTTATATGACCTAGTGGCAGGTTCTTTTTAACTACAATTACTTTGACTCAACACAGGGGTGTCATGTACTGTCTAAAATAAATCGGTTGTTCTATTGATGATCATAATACCAGGAGGTAAAGCATTCAGTTATCTTGTTGTTAATGATTGTAATACATTTTATTTTCACTTTGATATTGAAGAGATTTTTCTGTGGATCATTGTCATGAAAGTGGATTAAAGAGGTTGTTATAGATTAGAAAAAATTAAGCCCCACACACAGTGCCACTCTTGTCTATAGGCTGTATCTGGTATTGCACCTCAGTCCCATTAATTCAAATGCTGCACTACCACACACAGCCCACTGACAAAAGTGGCGCTGTTTCTGGGCATAAAGACACTCCCCTTTAAATCCACTCTGTTACACTGTGTATTTAATAGCAGAATGGGGACAGGTCTTCTTTAAATACTTTTCTACCCAAATGGTTCACAATGTTTCCCGTTAATTGATTACAAACTATCATCAATATATGGGCTCAGTATATTACATTGTTGTACTATATCAGATATATATAATTTCTACAATACATCTGGGCATGTGTGCTAGGTATGTATTGTATTATGTTAATGGAAAACTTTGTGCAATAAAGATGCCTCCACCTGTGTGGGAATCCATCCTCCTCTATTTATAGCAGTTGTAGCTGCAAATGGGTTAACTTTCATTGTGTTTGTGACAACACCCATGAGATCTATGGGGTAACTGTGCATTTTACCACTATTGACTACTTGGTGGCTGGTCGACAGTTTGATGGTAAAGAAAGATCCACAAGTGGATCCTTACAAGTAACCACACTCTCTATGTCATCTCTCCGCTATGGATTAAAATCAATGTAATATACAGCTCATTAAAGGGAAACTCCACCGTGGAGATTTCTTTGATGTATACTGCTCATATTCTCACTACCTGGCTTGCAAGTATAACCTATATATCTATATCAGCTCTAGTGAAGAGTATCTCTGCTTTTCAACAGAAGTGGATTCAACATCCCCCTGGACCTGGTGACTACTGACCACAATCATAAGATTTCAACAGCTCATATTGTTCTCACACTGCTCCATTTAGACTCGGTGACGTCTGCTGGATAATGTGGTGATGAGGCCGGTACATAATGTCTGCTGTACTAGGCTTTCAGGAACATACCGAGATTGCTCGGCTCTGTTCACACTTGTGTTATGGTCTCACACTTTGTTACGGTCCGTTGCTTTTTGACGGTCAATATAGCATAACACGCCGCTCAATTATGTCCAGTAAAGCAAATCCGAAACTTGACAGAACCCTTATAAGTCAATGGTAAAAAAGGTTCATAATGGACCTTGACAGATCAAAACAGAATCGTCAAGTCATTCATGGATCCTATAAAAATGGAAGCCAGGATGCCAGTGTGAACAGAGGTTAAAAGGATAGTCTCATTAAGACGAACCCTGTCCATATACTCTATTAAGAGTATATGAGCATCATAGAGGGGCGGTATGACCACTAGGGGAGCACTGTATTAGACATATCTGGCCAGAAATGGCTTCCTCTGGCAAAGTCAACTGTTTGCTGGGGGTGCCAGAATCCAGACTCGCAGCGATCAGCTGATCCCCGCATTCTAAAAATGGTTTCCCGGGCCTAAACATTAATGCCAATCCTTAGGATAGTCCCTCAATGTTTGATCGGTGAAGGGTCCGACAACTGGAACCTCCTGTTTATCCAGGAGCAGCGGTTCACCCATACGTATGGCTGTTCCTGGCGCTGCAGTTCAACCCCATTCACCTGCTCCTGAAGACTGATAATAAGCGAGGATCCCGGGGATTGAACATTGATGACCATTTGCGGAAACACCCCCTTAACAATTGGCTGACATCTTTATAGTGGAAGATGTGACAGCTGTAGATAAAAATAATAATTAGCTAGTCATAGAAATGTCACTTGCTAATTTTCCTTGGATTACTATTTTGTGATTCCTCATTGAAGATGGTGGTTACCTTAAAGCAAAGCCATCCCAAGAAACATCTGTATATTTTCACAGAAAAAGTTATAATTCCCGACATGGCGCGCAGCACATTCCCTCCGTCTAAACATTCCCTCAAGGGTTTGAAGTGATGGCCGAAATCACGTGATATTTTGTCTGCCTTGCATTATGTGTACTGCCTGGAATGTACTAGAGAAGAATCTGGACAGGCTTCTTCTACAGAGCCTGCCCAGTGCCTTTGTATCTCAAATGGCGGCACGGGTTTAATATTAGGTAATACTAATGTAATAAGGAAACACAGAAAAAGGCCATACTTACAAATGGACACAGCCAGGTCAGAAACGCTGATGAAGGAGTGAGCAGGTGCTTTAAATAATAATAGCCACTCCCACTAGTCTTGAGGGGAGTGGTGTGTGTGGTGCATGGGATGTGTAGTAAGAAATAATAAATGAATAGTGTGTGTGCAAGTGTAATACTATGAGTGAAATATAGGGGGCAGTAATGAGTGAAGTGCCTCAATAGAAATAAATGGATAATGGGGTGCAAGTGTGTGAAACATGGAGGGATAGTGTGTACGTCATGAGGCACAACGTGTATAGCCAGGTAGAAGCCTATTTGTGACGCCTTTCTGACCTGGCTGTGTCCATTTGTAAGTATGGCCTTTTTCTGTGTTTTCGTATATGTCCCCTTGTAATAAGGAGTAGCAGTCCATGGTAAGGTGTAGATTAATATAAGAATATAGAAGATAATCTGGTGTCTTTACAAAAATGAGACGCCAGTGACTGACTAGTAAGAAGAATAAGACTGGTAAGCACTATGTATGTAATCGGAAATATTGTTTGCTGTCCTCATTTGCATATTTGAGAGACAGTAGTCACAGACTAAACCCTTATTGCAAAAGAATTAACAGTCGTAATGCTCAGAAGGTTTTTTAGCATAGGGTTATCCTTATGTGTAAATCGGATAAAGGAAGCACTTTCAGAACTTATTTGACATTAGTAATCTGGCCTTTTGGAAAACCATATAGCGCTATCCCTCTCCAAAGAGATGAATAAGGGACCATCGGAGGCATAATTGAATAAGCATGTCCGGCTGTTTCCGACAGTTTATATTTCTATTCACCTCTATGAAGATGAGTGGTACTTGTTTATCCTGGTCTACAGCCAAAAACCAGGATTTGGGGCCCCTCGTTCTCAGCAATGGTGATGGTAGCAGAGGTCAGACCCCCATCTAACTTACTTTTATGATCTGTCTGATTGACAGGTCATGAAACTAAAAATGAGGTTGTCACGTTGTCACAGGACAACCCCTTTAAGCTTGTTTAGCTGTAAACGATACAGGAAGCAAAACATTACCCAAGATATACCATGGTCTGCTGAGGAGTGTTTAGCTTGAAAGAGGATCTGTCACTAGTTTATTAATTCCCCATCTCCTAACTAATCTAATAGGCGCTATGATGATGATAACTACAGTGTGATTTATTTATTTTTTTAAACGTTTAATATTTGAAAAGTTATGAGCATTTTTCTAAATTTGCTTATTTAGCTATACTAGCCAAATGGGAGGTTACTCTTTCTTTTCACTCTTGGCGGTGTAATGTTTTCTGTATGACGCTGTCCAATCACCATCATACAGATCTCCTCTTCCCAACCCAGCTACACAGCGTGATCATATAGTATACAGATTCCATTTGACTATGTTTTTAACTGGTGATACCTCTGGTTGTTTCACAGCTAGAACTGATCCTGGTGCCATATAAAAGATTAGAATCTTGTCTTTCATATGCCACCAGAATCGCTGTTCTAGGTGGTCCACAGCCCGAGATATGGCTGTTTGAATTGATCCCCCTTCCCTCCAGCCTCAGTCTCTCACACTGTGAGAAGCAGCTTCATGCTGATAGGGCAGCATCAGAGGCTGTGCGGTAGCTCCACCTCAGGAGAATCGCTGGTGTTCACACCCACTTATCTAGTATAACCTCATTTGCATATTTAGAAAAAAACCTCATAACTTTTAAAATAATAAACTTTTTGGGACACAATTTTCACTAGTATTATCAGTGTGACAGCGCCTATTAGATTAGCTAGGAGATTGGGCATTACTAAACTAGTGACAGAGCCCCTTTAAGACAATGGAGGAAAAAATAGTCCCTATTAGCTTTCTCTGGAGGAAAAAACTCTTTCTAGTGCCATCTATCTGTGGCTTGCCCTGCACATCATATGCCAGAAGGAGTCTTAGGACAAGACTCAGGTATAATCTAACTAGAGACACCCATCTCTGGACAGGTCTGTTTTGGCTTGTTGGACCTCATCAGCACAAAACAAGGTTCTTCTGGTTAGCCATGTGAGTTGGCGTTTAACACTGAAATATGGTTTCTCCTTAAGGAATTAAAGGGGAAATCCACCTTAAAAGATTGTCTTACATGCCCTAAAGACACATCAGAAATTGGCATCTTCCCAAATTGGAGACTCATGGCGCTCTGTGAAGTTCTTGGACACCTGCGGACCTAGTTGGAGATTTTCAACACAGGAAGCCACCTTCAGGGTTTAAGAAACAAAAATAATAGGGATTTTCTGTATTTTGGGTAGAGTTATCCTTCCAATAGACCTCCTAAGTGACCAGTTTTGTCATTCTTTTATGAAATGATGACAATTTATCCCATACAACCAATGGGACATTGTAGATGTAGAAGGTCCAACAAGGTGATGTCCAAGTCATAAAATGAAGCATAGCAAGGGTCTTAGTCATCGTCGTCATCATCATCTTCATCCTTGCTTGGGGCACATTTTTGGAAACAGTGCACAGTGGTAGCCAGGAAGAAGCTTGAAAAAATGGCAGCAATGGATACAGCAACTCCAGAAAATATAATAATTAAAAAATCTGTCAGTGATAAGGTGAACTTGCATTCGCTGAAGCTGATGTCTGACAGCTCATGAAGGAAGACTTTCCTGTCCTCTAATGTGCACTGAATTTCTTCTACACCTATGAAGAGTGGAACAAATGAAGGAAACGGTTAGATTTACATTCATACATACATAATTCTTAAAGGGGTTGTACGGGATTAGAAAAACGGGGCTGCCTTTTTTCCAGAAACAGCGCCACTCTTGTCTATGTGCTGTGCCTGGTATTGCAGCTAAGCCCTATACAAGTGAATTAGGCTATACTATTTAGCAGCAATACCAGACAAAGTCCATGGACAGGAGTGGCACTGTTCCTTGAAAAATATTTTTTCTAATACTGGATTATCTGACCAGAAGATGTCATATTACAATGACTCCCCAAGTCACCTGGATCTCCGGGGCAATATTAGGAACTTCACACTTCTGACCTGATAGAAACAGTCAATTATAAATTTCTTCTAGATTTCTTTATACTGTAGATATTGGCACAGGAAGTGATGGTCACATGCGAGTGGCTGCTGATTGGCTGCTGACATGTAAGTTCCTATTAAGGGAGTAGTGCCGGCCCATGAAGAGGATAGGTGTGTTGTATTATAGGGGCACTATGGCTGGCACAGCTCTGGAGCACCAATCACATCACTAATTCCTGACACCCATCCCATTATTGTCTTGAGTTTATAAGCCGAGGTGGTTTCGGAGGTGTGGCCAAGATAATAAGCGCTAGGACGAGGGTGGGGCTTACTGCTGAGACGTTTGCCTCCATTACTGAGGCTACTGAACGGCTGCTAGTTTTATAGAGGCTTCCAAAAAGGGGTTAGCCCACAGTCCCTGGTCATATGACAGAGTCCACTAATTCAATGCTGTAATCTGAATAACTATTATATAACTGGCGCCACACCTGTGTGAATAAATGAAATCCAGCAGTCTATAATATGCAGTGGGACAGCAGTCTATAATATGCAGTGGGACAGCAGTCTATAATATGCAGTGGGACAGCAGTCTGGTATTTCAAAGGCTCTTTTACAAGGGCAAATTATCGGGCAAACGAGTGTTTACAGTACGCTTATTCCCAATCATTGCCCTGTGTAAACAGGGCAGCGATCAGCCGATGAACACTTATTGATCGGCTGATTGTATTGTTTTATGCAGCCGAAAATATTATCGTTGTCGGCAGCACATCTTGGTGTGTAAACAGGAATCTGTGCTGCCCACATGATAGGAATATATGGGGACGAGCGATTGTAGTAACGAGCGCTTGGAGCAAACGAGCGCCGATCAACGAGCTGTCTCGTTGATCGGCGTTTGTTTACACGGCCCAAGTCGAGCCATGTAAGGGGGCCCTAAGGTTGATGGATATTCAGTAATTGGACTGTGACATTTCATTTAATTGCTTTGCTTCCTGTTTGTATCTGACATTTGATGGAATCAATAATACTCAATCATTTATATATTTACACTTGTTGTAGCCTCAATTGTTCCTTCTTTCAATATTTTACAAACTCTATAGTAATACTTAGGTTGATAGGTCCCTTTGTATGAGCGTTTGTCTGCATAATGGGCTACAATAAATGTGCATGAGAAATTTTGCAAGGTTATTACGTTCTGCAGCATAACCTCATGTAGTAATAATAATAATAATAATAATAATAGTAGTAATAATACTAGTAGAAATAATAATAATGATGATAGAAATAATAATAGTAATAGTAATAATAACAACGCTAGTAACCGTAATAATAATGATAGTAGTAATAATAATAATGATAGTTATAATAATAATAATAATAATAATAATGATAATAATAATAATAGTAGTAATAATGACAATAGTAATAATAATAATCATGATAATAATAATAATAATAATAATAATAGTAGTAGTAATAATAATAATAAATAATAATAATAATAATAATAATAGTAGTAGTAATAATAATAATAATAAGCTGCAATATTTTCTTTCACCACTAGAAGTCACTTAACTGCTTAGGCCCCATACACACGACCGTATTTTTGGTCCGCAATTACGGACCGTAATTGCGGATCAAAATATGGTTCCATTCATTTCTATGGCGGACAAGCACCCTCCCGTATATTTAAAAGAAAGAAAGTATACGTAAAACATAGAACGTCCTATTTTTGGATTTTGTGGACCGTGCTCCCATACTTTATAATGGGAGCACTGGCCCGCAAATGGGAATGACTGTCCGAGGCCGACCGTGCCTGTAATCACGGACTGTCATTACAGGCTCGGTCGTGTGCATGGGGCCTTATATTTAAGAATGCACATAGATAAAACATTGTGTAGCTTTCTTCTGTACAGTGTTGAGCATCAGCTTTTAGCGCTAGCAAAGGTTCATTGGACTGAGTATCCCAACCCCAAACCAATGCTGTCAGTGAATGGAAACAATAATTCTTTACATTCAGAGGATGAAAATCCGTCCTGACCTAGTCCTGCATACAAAACCTATTATCAGTTTAGGTGGTGTGCTTCTTTCTTCTCTTCAACTGTTTTAAAACTACAACTCCCAGCATGATCTGATAGCCAATTGCTGTCAGGGCATGCTGGAAAAAGTCGTTTTACTACAGCTAGATGGTTAAAGGTTACACACCACTAGTAGACAATCATCTGTGAACTATGTGTTGCACAAATTTCTTTCCTGCCCTGGACTCCAGGCTGAGAAGTCCCACCTACACTGATACATTGTAACACTCCCATCAACTGCGTGAGCAGAACATGGGCAGTACAATTGTTAGCACCTGACTCCTAGGAGTCCCAGGCAGATAGGAGTCCCCCTCTACATGTCTTGTGATGCTTTTTAGCCAATCATGTGAGAAGTAGGGTCACTTAAAGGAACACTCCAGCAACACTAATTGTGCTGTTATGCCTGCCTAGTTCAGGTCCTGAGAGGGCGGTGCATGGCACAGGAATTCACACACCACCAAAAAGAGAATCCCTGTGTCATGCCCCGCCCCTTCAGGCCTTGCACTAGACATAGTGTAGTTTTGCCTGGTGTTGTCCCTTTAATTGTCTTGTGATTGGCTCTTATCGGGATCCTGTAAAATAATTTCTGCAGGAAAGATTTTAAGGTTTCAAAGGAAGGGACTAAGGATTAAAGAAAACACTGTAATATTTATATGGCTGCTGAGGGTAGGATGCAGGGTAAAAGAACACAAATTACATTCCTGGTTAAAAGTCACTGTGAAGTAGAGTTAAAGAGCAGGGGATTGTGTGATGCTGCTGATCCTGTTGTGCTTCATGATCCTTTAATGACTATTTATAAATTTAAGCAGAGAAACGTGAGGAAAGTGTAATACGCCTGCCCTGGGGTGACACTCATCTGTTCTCCTGTGACATGTCCTCTGCAATTCAATGAGAGGTCAGCAGTGTATTTTTCATTGTAATATACTGTAGTATCTGTGCGGACAAAGTCGCTCATTTTCTTGTGTATAATGTGAATCTACAATGAATCCTGAAGAACCTCAAGAATCATAAAGGGGTTTTCCCATCAGAGACAGAGGATATGTCATAAATGTCAGATAGATGCGGGTCCCAACTCTGGGACACGCACCGATCTCTAGAATGGGCCCCCTAAACCCTGTTCTACTGCTCTGTGTTGCGGCTGGTAACGGCCCTGGTATGATGTGTATATGATATGTGTATATGTGAATTATGTGTGTATGATAAGTGTATATGATGTGTGTATGATATGTGTAAATGTGTATGATGTGTGTATGATATATGTGTATGATGTGTGTATATGTGCATATGTGTATGATGTGTGTATGATATGTGTATGATGTGCATATATGTAAGATGTGTGTATGATATGTGTATATATGTATGACGTGTGTATGATATGTATGATGTGTGTGATATGTGTATATATGCATGATGTGTGTATGATGTGTGTATGATATGTGTATGTGTATGATGTGTGTATGATGTGTGTATATGTGTATGATGTGTGTTTTGATATGAGTATGATATGTTTATATGATGTTACATAGTTACATGTTTTTGCCTATGCTGCCAGCTTATCTAGGTCTTTCTGTAATATTTTAAAGTCAAGCTGATGTATGATGTGTATATGTGTATGATGTGTGTATGGTATGTGTATATGTGTATGATGTGTGTATGATATGTGTATGATATATGTATGATATGTGTATGATGTGTGTATGATGTGTGTATAATATGTGGATATGTGTATGATGTGTGTATGATATGTGTATGATATGTGTATGATCTGTGTATATGTGTAAGATGTGTACATAATGTGTGTATGATATGTGTATATGTGTATGATGTGTATGTGTATGATGTGTACATGATGTGTGCATGATATGTGTATATGTGTATGATGTGTGTGTGATATGTGTATATGTGTATGATGTGTGTATGTACATGATGTGTGTTTGATGTGTGTTTGATACACACACACATATATTATATGTAACTCCTTATTGCTCAGAATCAACCCCCAGATTAAAGTCACGTAGACCACAAAATAAAATAAATAAATCAGACCCTGGAGATAATATTCTATGGCAGTGTGCTGCCTATGTATAAATGTTCCTCCTCCGCTCCTGCCTGCTATACTCCCTATGGGCAGCAGTTTACTGTATCCTGACGCTGCCCAGCGTACACTACGTCATGACGCTGATAGCCTCAGGAAGATACAGTGCGCGTGCCAGGACTCGAAGGAGGCTGAAAAAAGTAACAGTCAAGTATGGCACTCCTCCATGCTGATTCTATGTTAGAGACTCTCTACCTGACTGTTACTGTTTTTCAGCTACCCGCACGCTTGCTTTCATGGACAGGCAGCTTAACTGCAATGCTAAAGGAGGGTGTCCCTTTAAGGATGGGGGCCCTGGGCAATTGCCCATTTTGCCCCCCCCCCCCTCCCTGAGCACACCTACTGATCAGCTTTCTGAGAAAAGCTGATCAGAAACTAAGTGGCTCAGCGCTCACCCGAGCTCTTCTGCAGCTTCATTTTAGCGATCGGTGGGGGTCTCAGTGCTCGGACATCCACCAATCAAAACTCCTGACATGTCACTATGACATGTCAGACGTTTTCTGAAAGTTTAGTTACCCTTTAACCTGGTGTCAAATATTGACTTGCAGGAAACGAGACACCGCACATGACGGCAGGAGGAGCTAAGATTTTCTAGTTCCTCAAATGTCTACTTATAATTGTAAAGGGGAATGTGAGAAATGTGGGTTTTTCCTGACCTGGGATTGTATTTTGCAGCTGCTTCCAGGTTTTGTATTCTTAGATGTCCAGGAAAGGTCATTGGTATAAATGTGTCCGGTTTATGGCTCATATGATTTAGCATTTCTTAGAAAGGCCGGTTCAGTGGTTAAGAGCGCTGATGACCGTAACATACACTGGAGACCTGAGACGAATGTGGATTTTGACAGATGTTTTTTGAATTCATGACATTGAAATGTATTATTTGCCCCAAATGACACCTGAGGCCGGTAATCACAAGAGAGCAAAACTCAGGACTGCAAGGACCCATTGTCCACCTTACCTGCCCAGGACCTTATACCATCCTTCATTAAATAACACACCAACACCTTCTTTGTGGAAATGTGGAAGTGGCCACAGCTTTATTATTATATTTAAACCATCGGCATGAAGACATATATATATATTTATTTTTCTCTCTCCTTCTCCTGAAATGCCGATGCTCCATGTCTCCATCAGGCATGTAGGGTGCTAACTCTGTCTTCTTCTGCCGTACTTTCCGCCAGCTGTGACATCTACGAAAAACCAGAAAAAACGCCAGAACAAGAATACAACCGTAGAAAAAAAATTCAAAAAACAAAACCAACACCACCAGGGGAGGGAGGGCGGGTGTTTCTTCCACTGCAGCTTGAAGGTAAGAGGGCTTTCTGCCCCAAACCCCTGCCTTATATCTTCTTAACCACGCCCCTCTCAACCCCTTGTTCACCAATCCTGGTCCTGGGCATTATTGAAACGTTCCATCCTTCTTAACCCCTTGCAGTCCCTGACACTCTCCCTAGGCGCTTCAGTGTCTGCAAGACTGCAAGGACCCATTATCCACCTTACCTGCCCAGGACCTTATACCATCCTTCATTAAATAACACACCAACACCTTCTTTATGGAAATGTGGAAGTGGCCACAGCTTTATTATTATATTTAAACCATCGGCATGAAGACATATATATATATTTCTTTCTCTCCTTCTCCTGAAATGCCGATGCTCCATGTCTCCATCAGGCATGTAGGGTGCTAACTCTGTCTTCTTCTGCCGTACTTTCCGCCAAGAAGGGGAACTGAGAAACCTACTCAGTCCCCCGACCACCCCCAGCAAGCAACGCCAGCCCTCTCTCGGCACCATCCAACAGATCCAATAAAAAGATATCGAGCCCGATATCATTGAGGTGCACTCCATCCGGCGCCAGCAAATCCGCATTATCCCCCTCCAGGGATTGGTGCCGCAACCCAATTCCACCTATCGAGCGAATGAACCGCGACACCCGCACATTAATAAGCCTGCGCACTCTCTCCAATGCCGCCATGTTCCTCGCTCCTCGCCACACTGTGCGCGCCACTATCTCGGACCAAACCACAACACAACGGGCGAACAGGTCCTGAAATCGCGCCAAATCAGTCCGTATAAACGATAATAACTCGGCCATTTTTACTTGGCCGATGTCATTCCCCCCAGCATGGATGATCAGGACCACAGGTCCTTCCGTGTGCCTCGTAACTGCCACAACCTCTGGCAGTAACTGCACCCACCGTAGTCCCCGGACACCTCTCCAGTGGACGTCGGCCTGTGAGAGGCCCAAATTCGGACCCAACGGTCTCCGTACTGCTCGGACCGCCGCCCAATGCACATATGAGTGCCCCAGGATCCACACCTGGGGGCGCCGAGACCCTAACAAAAGAAAAGTCAAGCTAAATTCCCGGACAAATGCGAAAGGATACAGACAGGAATAGCATAACACGATACCTTATGGAAATGAGGAAGGAGTTGAGGGGTGGGGAGGGGGGGATCAGGGGGAGGAGGAGAAAAAGGAAACTAACAGGGGAACCACCATGATTAATCACACTTTAAAACCAAATCCGGTCGCACATACGACTTATAGCTATTAGAACACCATCTACCCAAACGCATGATAGCCACTGAATCCAAGCCCAAGGCATCTGCTTCCGTGGCAGCGCCAATCCTAAACGAATGCGTGCCAAACTCGCCCTGTGGCAGCCCCAGGTACTTTAGCGCGGCCTTAAAAACCGCCTCAAATTGAAAACGCGACATCGCTGAACCATTTTGATGTATCAAGAATTGAACCCAGGGCGCCCGGACAGACACAAATTCTTGAACCAACCTTACCGGACACTCCTGGCCCCCAATCTTCCTAATCGACAACCAAGCTCCCCTCCCTGCCGTATCTGCCTTTGACCTCCGAACGCAGACCCGGAGGGAATCCCCCAACACCACCACATCAGATCCGAGTAGCCCACCGCTTGTGTTCACGCTGGGTGGAACCAGCTCACTAACCCGTAATGCGGCGAAGAAAGCCAAAGAAAAAGCCGCGCCAAACAACGAAACCTCATATTCATCCCGGCACACAAAACACAACACGGATAGAAGCCGACCCAGGAGCGCAAAAGATACTGGACGCCTCGTGTCCCTGGGAAACGCCTCTTTCCTCCACCCTTTCAAAGACTGCCTAACAACAAATTCTTTTGTAACATCTCTACATCCCCACAATTTTAACATAAAGGCCACACCTGCTAAATGTTTTCCTGCAGTGGCCGCACTGCAACCCTCCTGACGTAACTGCACCAAGCTTGCAAGGGTGATATCAAGGTGAGAACGATCCTGTGATGGGAAATTACCCCCCGCAATCTCCAACCACCGATCCCACGCTCTGCAATGACTCTTCCAAGTCGCTGGCACCACAGAACCCCTCAACAGTCTCATAAGTTGTCCTTGACCAGGGCCCATAAGTGAAGGGGGGGGTACTCCCCTTCTGCCAAAGCTGCCGGGTGCAATTCCCGAAACCAGGACATCTGTGAACGAGACAAAGCATCGGCCATCACATTACGGACTCCCGGAACATGTTTTGCACGAAACCACACATTTAACTCCAAACATTTTAAAACCAACCATCGTAATAACGCTAATACAGGCAATGAACTAGACGTCAAACCGTTCACCGCGTGCACCACCGCCATGTTGTCTGTCCAAAATACAATCCGCTTATTCACCATCACGCTACCCCACAACTCTATAGCAACTATAATCGGAAACAACTCCAATAACGTCAAATTACGTACCAAACCTAACTCCCCCCAATGCGAGGGCCAAGGGGATCTACACCAACTTCGGCCCAAAATTGCTCCAAAACCATCACTCCCAGCTGCATCCGTGAACAATTCCAAATCTATATTAGACAACTCAGCGTCCTGACACACCGACCTACCATTAAATGAACTCAAAAAGGAATGCCAGACAAACAAATCCTTTTTCATCCAGGACGTTACCCGGATGAAATGATTCGGTTTCAATATACCCCTAGTAGCTAAGGACAAACGCCTAGAAAAAACACGACCCATTGGAATTATCCGACAGGCAAACACCAGCAGTCCCAATAACGACTGTAACTGTTTTAACGTCACTTTATTAGACCCCCTGACCTGGTCAACTTGCGACACCAGACTTGCCAACTTGTCATCAGGCAAGCAAAAAATCATCTGCACGGTATCAATCTCAATGCCCAAAAATGACAAAACAGTTACCGGGCCTTCAGTCTTGTCTTCCGAAATAGGTACCCCAAAACGCGACATTACCTGCTGAAACACCCGTAGCAACGTGCTGCACAACCCAGAGCCCGCAGGGCGCACAAAAAGAAAATCATCCAAATAATGAATGACCGAAGCAAAACCAGATTCCAAACGAACTACCCATTCTAGAAAGGACGCAAACATTTCAAAGTAACTACACGATATGGAACAACCCATGGGAAGGCACATATCAACATAAAAAGCATTATCTAAATAACAACCCAGCAGGTGAAAACACTCCGGATGAACCGGCAGTAAACGAAAAGCCGCTTCAATATCTGACTTAGCTAACAACGCACCTTGTCCTGCCGCCTATACCAGCCTCACTGCAACATCGAAAGATGTATACGAAACCGCCGCATCCGCCCTGGGAATCCCATCGTTAACAGAACCGCCACGAGGAAAGGAAAGGTGATGAATCAGCCTAAACTTCCCCCGCTCCTTCTTCGGAACTAAGCCAAGGGGGGAAACTCGCAGATTCGGATACAGCGGCTCGCAGAATGGATCTGCCATTCTCCCTAACTCCACCTCTTTCGCCAACTTTAGACGCGCAATGCCAACATTCTCATTGATCGACTTCAAATTGTCAGCCAACGACAATGTTGCAGAATATTCAAAAGGAATCACAAAACCAAACGAAAACCCTCTAGTGAGCACCTCTGCTTCCCGCCTCCTGTGGTATCGCTCTAACCATGGGACCATCTCGAGAACGTTCACCGGCGTTCTCCGCTGCGCCGGAAGGAGGTGCCTTGACTGGCTGCTTGCCTCTCCGGAAACAACGGAGCACCGAATGAGCGCCCCCACAGATGGAGCATTCATGTCGGAATTTGCACGTGGCAAAGAACAGACAGTGGTCCTCGTTGTAGAGCCAACAGGCCCCCGTGGGCCTAGCGGCCGCAGCTCCAGGGGCGGGACCTGGCGCTGCGGCCGCACCGGGAAAGGGTCGTTGCTGTCTGCTCCCTTGCCCTAAGATGAGCTGCAACCACACGTCCGTTGCCTTAGTCGCCCAACTAATATCAGGCGACAAAGCCAAACGACGCCGAAATTCTTCATCATAACGCCACCAGGCCGCACCACCGTGCAGCCTGTGGGCGCTGAAAATTGTGTCAAAATAAACAAACAACTCGGCCCCTTTCCCGGGATACCGCTGGCAAATCACGTGAGCCAGTGTAGCATAACACTGTACCCAGTTGCCAAACGTTTTCGCGACTTTTGCTTTCCTATCCGAACCTCTCTCAAAAAAACGCTCCTTATCAACAGTCACCTGCTCCACTGAGACCAAGGACCAAATATCCACAAATTCATTCTTGCAAATCTTATCCTTGGTCTCAGCTGACAAATGAGTCCCGAGAGGAGCGACCCCACAAAACAAAGAATCTCGAAACGTCAAACTAGCTAAAGTATTTTCTCTCTCAGACGGGAGCTTAGCCCCCCCTGGTGGCACAGAGGGAACCGACGTTCCCTCATTCACATTCAAACCAGCCACCACGGCTTTTAAAACGGAAATCAAATCAGCACCCAAAGCAGTAGATTTATTAAGCCATGCGTCACCGCAGGCCGACTCACCGCTCCCAGAGGTCCCACCGACTCCAGAGGGTCCGTCAGCCACTTGCCGCGGCACTGGAACCACGGCCTGAACCTCCTCTACCGGCCCGGCGGGAGGGACAACCTGGGACAGCTGCTCACGATCCACCGACAAGTGCCGCACCTCCCGGCGTCGACTGTGTCTCTGCGGCCGTGACGATCTCCGCGACGACCTCCTCCACGACCCTGACGAGGCAGATGCCGATGTCGCTGACGAGGAGGAGAATCCCTCACTGGAAGACGAGGAAGACCGCCGACCATGCCTCTACACGCCACCTGATCTGCGACGTCTGTGATGGCCGCGATGACGATGTCTTCCAGCTCGGCGTTTCCTCCCTCGCCTGGAACGCTCCCTCACCGGACCTGCAGGAGAAAAATGAGACAAGGCAGGAGAAGGGCAAAACGGGTCCACCGCTCCCCTGACCCTATCCTCACTAGCACGCTTCCCTCCCGGCCTCGACCCCTGCTGACAGGGAACCGGGGGAGATTGGAGTTGAGAAGCAGCAGGCGCAGCAGAAGCCCCCGCCCCAGGGCTATGCCGCGTATTCACCGCTCGCTTCCTTGTACTCGCCGCCATCCTCTTTCCATGGGCGCCGCCATCTTGTTTCCTGGCCGACCTGCGCCGGCCAGGAAGTCCCGCCTCTGTTCTCCCCACAGCCATTTCCGGCTGCACAGAGAACAGAACGGGGAGCGATGGCGTCGGCCCCGGCGGCTCACGGGAACCGGAAGTAAGTCCCAGCTCCCGCGCACACCGGTGCAGCAGTCATAGCGCCCCGAACAGCAACGGGACTAGGGCTCAAACGAACTGGGGGGCGAATAACGCGTTGCGGCCTACCTCGGGTAGCCGCTCCCGGCTGTTCCATGACACGCTCTGATCCACTTCGTCCCCCATCAGCTAGCAGGGATTCCAGCCAGGCAGGCCCTTCCAACGCCACCCGCTGTGCAACCTGCCGCAAAAGATCTTCCGCCATCAGTCCTGAAGGATCACGCCACGAATCTTCCAGCAGCAGCAAAGGTGTTTCTTCCACTGCAGCTTGAAGGTAAGAGGGCTTTCTGCCCCAAACCCCTGCCTTATATCTTCTTAACCACGCCCCTCTCAACCCCTTGTTCACCAATCCTGGTCCTGGGCATTATTGAAACGTTCCATCCTTCTTAACCCCTTGCAGTCCCTGACACTCTCCCTAGGCGCTTCAGTGTCTGCAAGGAACACAATGAATGTTTGCATGTTGGTACCTGATAACCACTGCTGCTCATAAAAGAAGACGTTCTGGTAACAGATGTATCGTAGCATGGGCGTAACTACCAGTGTGGCAGACATGGCAGCTACTATAGTGCCCAACGGTAGTTTGTAGTTTGGCTATATAGCCCCCATAGTTACTTGTTACATTCCTGCTGTGTGCATTATTTCCTCTATTGTGGCATCACTTTGTGCATTACCCCTGTACTGTGACATCATTGTGTGTTATCTTCCTGTACTGCGATGCTACCATGTGCATGGCGATTTTTGTGTATATTATTGCTGTGCTATGATAAATCATGTCCTTTACCCATGCACTTTGACATCACTTTGTGCATTATATCTGTACTTTAACATCACTGTGTGCATTATTCATGTGCTGTGACATCACTTTGTGCATTATGTCTGCACTGTGACATCACTTTGTGCATTATTTATGTGCCGTGACATCACTGTGTGCATTATTTTTCTTATGTGACATTAATTTGTGCATTTAACCTGTACTGTGATACCACTGTGTTCATTATGCCTGTACTGTGACATCACTGTGTGTATTATTTCTGTACTGTGACATCATTTTATGCATTACCGAGGATTTTACAAATCGATGGCCTATCCTTAGGATAGGCAATCAATATTAGATTGGTGGGTGTCCGACTCTCGACACCCCACCAATCAGCTGTTTAAAGTGCTTGGACGTGACCCCTTAAAACAGCCAATCGTCAGGGATGCCAAGAGTTGAACCCCCACCGATTTAATATTATAGGCCTATCCTAAGTATAGGCTATCAATTTTAGAATCCTGAATAACCCTTTTAGGTGCACGTCCAATTTTGATGATCTTCTGAAGACTCGTTTGCTGATAAAATCAGGGAAGGGGGCACCCCACTGGTTATTAAAGGTGTACACAATACAGTTCCATTAAGTTCAATGTCAGAGCCAATCATATTGGATGATCCAGAGATCCTGACGTGCCTGCAACATGTCTATTAGGGCATGTAGATGTATTATAGGGAGGTCATCTGCTCCCGATCGCTGTCTATTAGCCACAGTGGACAGCCGCTGATGTATATGCTTGTATGTGTCCTACTAGAAAGGCAGCACATGCAGCTGTTATGGGATCCATGCTAGTAATGGGCCCCGCCTAGTCTCCCTTTCCACAACTGCAGTAAACTGCTAAGGGGTAAATGACCAGAGGAGCATGTCAGCCTTTATTACTACAATGGAGAAGGAAAGAAGAAGTGGTGGGTCATCCTGTTCTGAGATGGTGGGTTGTGATGTAATGTAGGGGGGGGGGATTTTAATTTTTGACATGGTGCCCCCTGTATGTGACTGCTTGCTTACACCTCGTAAAGGGGCTGTACAGGATTAGAAAACTATTTTCGTCTTTATTTTTTTTACCAGAAACAGCGCCACATCTGTACATAGGCTGTGGATGGTATTGCATTTACATAAATAGTGATGCTCTGTAATACCATACACAGCTCATGGACAGATGTGGCACTGTTTTAGACCTTTTTAGCTAATTCTATACAGCCTGTTTAAGTGTCTGAAACTTATAGGGTCTGTCTAGTGATAGACCTTATAATATTAAAAATTCCAACAATATGATGCGCGTGGTAATTTGTAATGTGCAGTGCAGGAATTATATTCTGCTGCCTGATGGAGAACTGCTGTGTAATTAAATAAAAGAAGTCAGAGTTCCTTGAGATGTGACAGAACAGCTATGTTCAGTATCAATAATTCACAGTCTGGTCTCCATTCCCTGCAGCTATCTCCAGACCTGCAATTCTGACCAAGACTGTTTTCCTGGAAGACCCCATGTGTCCATACTATAGGGGCGGAGGGTTTACGTATATATGTGATCTGCTCTTCCTGCGGGTAATTTATAAAACCGTGAAGGTATGAGAATGTTTAGTTCTTTTCTGTCAAGTTCAGTGATTTCTTAAAGGAACACTTCAGGAAAAACTGATCCTTTTTTGTATGTGCATTGCAGAGCCTAAGGGGGGCGCTGCTCCCTGTGGAAGCTGAGTAACAGCTTATATGATCCCATAGCATCCATAGAGTTAATCACCAACCTTTTCAGGACTCTACCGACTGCTACGGGGCCTGCGGCATGAAGGGGCCCTTAGGATGCAGTTATTATTGATCAATATCACCTCCCAACCGTCCCAGATTCAGCGGGACAGTCCCAGATTCTGGGCACTGTCCCACTGTCCCAGACGGCCGGGGGTATGTCCCGCTATCTACTGTATCTGCGTCCTCAGGATACAGTTGAACCCAATTCTGGAGCAGGGAAACATCAGCTCCCTGCTTCAGAATTCGTTCAGAGCGGAGGAGCTCGCCAAGGACTCCCCGGGCACAGCACTACTTTAAGCGCTGGCTCGGGGAAGCCCGTGATGTCACTGTCCAGATATGGACAGTGACGTCAGTGGCTACTCCTTGAGCGGAATTCCCGTTGCCGATGATCTGGCCTGGGATTCTGCTCCTAGAGGAAATCCCCGAGGTCACTGTCCATATATGGACATTGACGTCAGGGGCTCCTCCTGGAGCAGGATCCCCCCCGGGCAGAGTTGGCAGCTCTGTCTGTAAATATGCATTACTGCTGAATCTGCTTACAATAGTGAGGTCCTTAGCGCACATTTTGATGAAATTGTGTGAGCCCACCAGCCACGACAAGGCGTCCTCTATAAGGTGGGTCCCTACGCTGCACATGCACCCAGAACTGGGAAGTCTACATATTCTTGGGGATGGTAGGAATCAGCATTAAACTAATTAAAATCACCCAGGGCAAAATGGGAGGAGTAGATATGTAGATAGATAGATAGATAGATAGATAGATAGATAGATAGATAGATAGATAGATAGATAGATAGATAGATAGATAGATAGACAGACAGACAGACAGACAGACAGACAGACAGACAGACAGACAGACAGACAGACAGACAGACAGACAGATAGATAGATAGATAGATAGATAGATAGATAGATAGATAGATAGATAGATAGATAGATAAGATATTAGATAGATAGATATTAGATAGATAGATAGATAGATAGATAGATAGATAGATAGATAGATAGATAGATAGATAGATAGATAGATACTATATGAGATTACTCCATGTTGATTTGTATAAAATGTACATTACTAAATAGTTCCCTCTCTATATATACAGTATATATATATTTATTTAAAAGTAAAGTCAATGGACTTGTCTTAACCTTTAAACAGTTAATGAACTCATAATTTACACGCTTATTCGCCATATTTAAGTGTCTTGCAATATTAGCAGGATCACATCTCATGCCAGGCAGGGTCACACCAACTGGTGACCAGATTGTGTTCCGCTCTACATCCTGCACAAGCAGAATTTTCTAAAGGTTTACCCTTGAAACACAACTTCAGAAAAGCAGAGTAAACAATGTTTCCGTTTGACATTGAATGTTCTCTATATTGAAGCTGCTCCCAGTCCATAAACTCAGAGATTTTGTATCATTACAACTCAGGAGAAGACAAAATAGTCCAGTCATCTGCCTCTTACCAACGATCAGAGTCATGGTAGATCTGATTGTGCTGAACTATTGCTCAAATAACACTATGAGTTACATATAAGATCGCCATAAAAGAGTCCAAATAATACCGCCATATAGTGCTCATATAATAGTAGTGTATGATGTTTAACTAACAACAATAATAAAAGTCCATATAACATAGCATACTGTGCCAAAATAATACCGCCATACAGTGCTCATGTAATACTGGAGTGAAAAAAACAACAATTAATACCACCATACAGTGCCCATATTATACCATCTTACAATAATACACACAACACACACATTACGATGATTCTGTGTATGATGTGATCACTGGGAGATACCTCTGGCAATCATTTTTCTCGTCCCTCCATATTCCATTAGATTGCAGATGTACAAGTATCAGAGTGCACAGTGAGGAAGAAGCGCCCCGTAGCAAAATTGGGCCTGGGCTACTGATTGACTGTCTAACCTCAAACCCCACTGGGCTTTTTTGAGTGCCCTCATTTGGCTACTTCTAGTAAGTATCACTAAAAACCTCCTACCCTTACTTGTTCCTTTCCTGAGACCCTGCCATGGCTCACCTCCACTACCCCGATGTGTATATATATATTCCTGTTCTGTATTGTCATAGTAAGAACAGTCATTGCCAGTAAGGAATCATAAAACCGTTTCACAGCCTGAAAATGTTATTTCCCCAAAATGTCTCTTTTATGGTTCCCAACTTTGGCAATGTCACGGAGTAGAAGAAATGTCATTGTGAGCTGCAATCCTATTAGAAATGTTGGTTTATGGAGGATAATTGGATATGTGGCTGTACATAGAAATATGTGATAATGGCTTCTCTAAATCTTTTCCTGTATCGGTTTTCAAGTTTGAAGCGATTCCTGTTGTTCACAATGAGTTTTAGGATGCAGAGCTTGAAATCGAGCCCTGGTGGAACTTAGCACTGTGCACTGGAAAACCATGATGCATTGCCGGGCCTGTCGTATGGCGGATGCAAATGGCGCCCGATGGACCCCGATGACTTATAATGCGTTCCATAGGGTCCGTCATTGTTTGTGTTACTTTGATGGGAAGAATAGCGAAGCAAGCAGCGCTATTTTTGCTGTCAAATCTGACGGGACCTGCAACAGCTCTGATGCTGATGTGAACAGAGCCTTATATCGCCTTGACGATATTGAGGGTTACAAGAATTATTTTTTTTGTCTCCAATGAGACCCAATTGACTACAGTTGGCCGGGGGGGGGGGGGGGGGGAGTGTTTCCCCTTCCTTTAGATCACACATTTAAGCTAAACATATACATGAGATACAAGTCAGCCGAAGTGGACAATTTGCAAATTGGCCGACCATTGTTTGCAAAATTAATGCGAATGGCAGACTGCCGAAAATGTAATCGGCCAGGTTGCCAATCTTCGGTCGATGTCAGCCGAAGCTACATGTGTATGGCATGATTATTTGCTACTTTGCACCAACCTCAGGGAATCAATTAATTTTTTTTAAATTGACTCCCTGATCGGCTAGTTTAGTCTCTTCTGTTGCTGGTTAGATCGTTTGTCTGAACGATCCCACGGATGATTGATCGACAGATCATTGTCTTATTATATGGCCGGGTTTAGATCTAAGAAAGACTGAAATTGCTAAAAACCCACATGAACATGTCCTTCCAGCCTCTAACTCTATGCGGTTTCCAGATTCTTACACGTGTCTCTGATTAATATTTTAAGTGAAATTAAATATTATTAAATATTTTATAACCTGAAACTGTTCCTAGGGTTTGATTTTCTGTTTTCCCCCCTCTGTAGCTTGCACTTTATTAGGGACCGTGCAATAACAATGTATCAAAAGATTCAGCAACATAAAACTTGTCACATCTCCTTGACAGTTTCCACGGCAACTGCAGTTCAGCGGAACTTTGCATGCAATTGATCTCACACAGGGGTCTCAAGTCTGCTCCAACCGAATATGAAACACCGAGCGCTCACTATACCCAAGGCAATGCAGCACATTTTTTGTATAGTTAAATGTCGATTTAAAATCAGAATTTGATGGCATCTTCTATAAATGTTTCTTTGGACAGTTTGAAAATATTAAATATTCAGTATCTACAGCAGTGAATGCGCTTGGCCTAGAATTCTAGTCCAGAGAAAGACTGGCTGCCTATCGAACTGCAGGTACAGGCCTCCGTGCCATCCATAGAAACATGGCACGTGACTTTTATAGGGCACCTGATGGGAGGTGCGTGGCACTAATCGGCCCTTCCTGGTTGTAGCGACACTGTCATAGCGGCTACCTGCAGCCGCCACTAGGGGGAGCTCACTGCATACAGATTTATACCGCCCCTATTGCTCCCTCTATTGAATGTGAGTGACATCTAGCGCTGCTTGTATTACTGCTTAGCAAAAGGAGTATCTAAAAAAAATTATAGACCAGTGGGATACCTACCATAGAGGCAGGGCACTGCTTGGTGATAGGGGACCATACACTGAACTACTTCACCAGTCATCATAGCGGGCAGCTGCCAATAGGGGGAGCTCACTGCATACAGATTTGTACAGCTCCCATTGAGGTCATTATTTGCTGTATAAAGCCATATGCAATCAGCTCCCCCTGGTGGTGGCAGCATGAAGTCAGAGTTATATCATTTATCAGAAATACAGGGCTCTTCTATACAGATGTATTAGGAAATTAATCAGCACCCAATTCTGAACCTATAAATGGAGGACAATAAATGTAATAATGGCATCGTACATTTAGAGGAGCTGTCATTAGCGAATGAGGCCCATTTTGAGATTTGCTATGATTTTTGTGAATACCTCGGCTGTCTGTGGTAGTCTAAAATCCACATCTTGTCTCATTAGAGGCTTAGGTTGCTGCTCCGCCATGCTGTATACTGCAGCTATGTTTTTTTGATTGGTTGCTATGTATTAGCTCAAATAACTTATTTTTTTTATTGTTTTTTGTTTTTATAATCCAAGCCATTAGTGGAAGGGCTTAGACTTTTACTTATTTTTAGATGCAATCCAAGTTTTAGCTTAAAAATGGCAATACAAGGTCTTCAAGTGATTGTTGACCATTTAACTTTATGTTGTCTTCCGGTCGGAGCTCTGTTTTTCTGATACAGAGATCCATATCACCTACATAGATTTAAAAGGTAAAAATTCTGTCTGCCTGCAGCCGCCACTAGAGGGGGATAAGTAGCTTACTGCATACTGTCGTATTATGTACAAACAGTATGTAGTAAGAGCCTAAGCTCTCTCTAGTGGAGGAAAGGGGACACTCACTTTAAGTTACACACCAGTCAAAAAATTATTTTTAAGGGACAGAAAAACTAATATGGTTCCCAGTGTATAGCATGTGAATGTGAGCAGCTGAAGGACAAGATTAGCATAGTTTCAATGAATATGTCCAGGGTGTCGGTGAATATCCATCAATCACCGGGGCTGTGCGAAGACTGTTGAGCTGACATTCGCATATGGGATTTATACAATGTGTTACTATTGCACATTTGGTCTTTGGAGCGTCTTGCAGATAATTGGATAAAATAATTGGGCTCCATATACAAAGCTGGCAATTATTTAAAGGGGTAATAGGACGTCCAGAATATAATGATTTTCCATCTCACAGCCCTTGTATTTGCTGATTTATGGATGAGACAGATGGCAGAACCATTACTGTACAAGCACAATTATTAGCCAGTAGTTGCTGATTTTCTGCAACGCACTGCAAAAATGAAATATTTACACTTACAAATGTAGCAGAGCTGAATTTGTTATTTAGTTGTTTCCTTTGTGCACTATGATTTATAACAGATGGTTTGTCTGCAGTCCTTTGGAAAACCAGTGATAACACATTGTAACGTCACAATGAGTTGTGCCACACGACAGACTCAGCTCTGCTGCACCCGCACACAGTACAAGAGTATTAAGTAAAGTGTGAAGCTTACGACATACACTCCTCCTATACAGTTGTCACACCAAGCTAGAAAATCCTAACGAGGAACATTATCACACTATCTCCAGAAAAATCTTTCAGGTTTAAATGGAGAACTGCTATGTATATCCTTTACCAAGACGTCTTCAGTTTGTTTTAAATGTGTAAAGAAAAAATCATCGCTGTGGTAATTGGCTACATCCATATATTCATAATCCATATACAGTTAGCTCCCCCTAGTGGTGGCTTCATGCAGCCCAAATTTTATCATTTCACTTCAAGAAAATGCAAGTAAGTACCATTTATTTGAAAGCTTTATCAATAAACACAGACACATACAGTATATAGGATTAGGGATTACATTAAAGGGGAACTCCTTTATATACATGGCACCAGTGGATCTTAACAGTCCTGTAAAGTTTTGACCATGTCACCAGCTATACTAAAGTAGAGTGGGTAACATGTATTAATACAGGCCTCTAACCCTTCTACTCCCAGAGCCAAAGAAAAT
The DNA here is from genome assembly GCF_050947455.1 of Rhinoderma darwinii. NCBI lineage: Eukaryota > Metazoa > Chordata > Amphibia > Anura > Rhinodermatidae > Rhinoderma > Rhinoderma darwinii. The sequence goes on from NC_134696.1 coordinate 24,041,875, forward strand.
AAAAAATGGCTGCCGGTCCCCAGCACTTGAGTGTGGATACCTTGGTAAGTATTTTGAAAGCAGGGCATTGCCAAAAAGTTCTTTAAAAAGTTATTTTCCTGTGAATCTATTTTTCATTGGACATGTCTAGTGTTGGGAAATCTATTATTAAAAACAATTTTGGCCAGTGCTTATCTGATGGGGATGCCCCCTGCTTGGGATTCCCCGTGACCTTATGCCAGGAGCTGCAATGTAAATTCCAACCATATGAAATAATGTCTTGTACGGGTGATCCCCTATGATCAGTTGAACACGTTATGACATTGATACTTGCAGAAGCCCTTAGTGATATCTTCTACATACACATGGGATAGAGTGACTAATGTGATCTGTTCTATGGACTGTCTGGAATGAAGACATATGTTCTAGTCAAGGCTATATCTACAACGGACTCTCCCATAGACATTGTGTGTATGTAAGAGAAACTTGGCTGATGAGTAGGAACTTCTAATCACCTTGTACTCAGCACCATGTAGAAGGACCTTAGTGTTCTTCTATCTCCATTATAACATGTTCACTGAGCTAGGCTGGTCTGCAATTCCTTGACATATGGGATAATAATATTGTGTGAAGAACAAGGCTATCAAAAATGTAGATGATTACATGTCTCCATCAATGGTCCAAGTACATTTGATCCAAAAATTTACATTGAAAAAATAAGGTAGGACTTTCACAAATCAGATATTACATGAGTACATTCGGACTTGTACGTTTGGAAATGTTTTGGTCAAGGTGGCCATAGATGGTGGTGGCCTTAGGCAGAAGCAGGGATAGGCACACCACAGTGTAAATGCGCTGTATCAGGCAGATGTATATTCTGATCCATTATGCCAGTACTTTATCACAAGACACAGCGGGAGTCATACCCTCAACTTGTCCTCCTTAACAAGCTACTTTCAAAGTACAAGGACATCTACAAAGCTGATGTGAAGAGAAATTCATTCACTCGTCTTTTTTATGTAAATGAATTGCAAATCATCCAGAAACATTTTAGGATTCTAGAAACCGAAGAAAAAAACAAACCAGTGATTAAAATTGGTGCCCTCATCTACGTGTAATGCAAAAACAACCACCATGCCTTCTCTATTAGGGTCTACCCTGCAAAACTTATAGGTGAGGAGTGGCAAGACCCATGGGGTAATTGCCCTCTTACTAACATGGCACTGCCTGTGTAAATCGGTTAACATAGTTCATGGGAAAGGGAGATAGTGCCAACCTGAGATGGGGCACTTACTTCATGGGTCTGAAAGCGGCTGCATGGACTCTTTTTATGGTACGGATGCCCTTGGTAGGTGGAACTAGACAAAGGCTTTGTTTTGGGTATTCTTAGGATCTGTGAGTTTATAAGGGGTTGTCCGATTACATTTATGATCATGGCCTGTCAATTAGGTCATAACAATATTAAAGGTGGAGGTTCGGCCTCTCAGATATCCAGAATTTTTGGGCACTTTTTTGCAAATTTCCCAAATGTAAAACTTATGAGACAAATTTAAGACTTTACCCAAATTTTCAGACTTATGATCAGAGATGTTGTAGGGGTGGATTCAGTGGAATCCTCTTGAGCTGCTACCTCTCCAGTATCAATGGGGCCTTAGATCCCTACATTTTTTTAGATTAGTTGGAGTCCTAGTTGCTAATCGAACATGTTCTTATTGTTAACTTGCCACAAATATTATTATTAATATTTCTCTTTGCTTATATATCACCAACATATTCTGCAGCGTCGTTCAGAGATAGTCATCACTCACATGTCCATGTCACAGTCCATGTCCCCAATGGGATTCACAATCTAAATGATCTATTTCAGACAGATGTAAGGGCAAATTTCATTGGAGGGCAAATTAATCTATCAGTATATTTAAGGAGCGCGGGAGGAAACCAAAATACCCGGAAGAAAACACGGGAAGAATATACAAACTCCATGCAGATGTTGTCCTAGGACCGAGTCAAACCCAGGACCCCAATGCTGCAAAACAGCAGTGCTAACCACTGAGAGATGATGGTGGTGATGATGATTATTATTTCATATGATGTCGATATTTTTTACCCACCTTTTTGTAGTTTATTAGAATTTTCATCAATCCAAAAAAAGAGGTTGGCAAACTCACAGTCACATGCCCAGGGGTTCCCCTCCAAGCGGATAGTCCGAAGCGATGGCAAGGATTCTAGTGTACTGACACTTAAACTTTGTAAGTTATTATCATTCAGTTCCAAAACTTGAAGAGACTCCAAGTTCTCAAAGGCATCTTCATGCACCTCCGAAAGATTGTTATTCCCCAGGCTCAACTTTATCAGCTTCTCCACCGATTTAAAAATCCCAGCATCCAGCTGCGTCAGATTATTGTAACTTAAATCCAGGAACACCAGTCTGGTGGAACTGCTGAAGGTGCCCTCTTCGAGTGAGGTCAACGAGTTGTTCCTGAGATCCAGGTAGACCAGATCTGCATAAAACAAAAAAAGATCTGCCGGGATGGATTGTATGTGGTTGTTGGCTGCGAGGAGTTTTCTTATATCCAAAGGAAAGAGGTCGGGGAGGCTTAGAAGTCCTTGGTCCCTGCAATCTATTGTGTGATAGTCCAAACATATACAAACGGAAGGGCAAAGAAAACCTAGAGGTAAAATGAGCAAACAGCAAAAGCAAAAAAGAGGTGAAAGGCAGAAATGGAAGCATGGCAGCATTGTAAAGAATTGAAAGCAGAGAGTGGTACTAACGCAGAGACATGGTGCATAGCAGATCAGCAATGCCCGGTACTTGTGTGTGAGTGTATCCTAGAGATCACATATCATCATAGATCAGATAGCAGCAGACTTGGGGGAGGGGAAACAAACAGTGGGAATGTTCTATGCATGGAAAATGTATCTCCACTATTGTCAAAATGCAGCCTGAGTCTGTTCTTCGCTGCTGACCGGCTCTCCTCCTCTTCTTCTTGTCCACATTTGCTCGCATCATCTGATCACATGTGGTGACATTTAGGGTGACATTGTCTTTCGTACACAGCATTTAAAGTAGGAAAGTGATAAAAATAATCACATAGTGAAGAATTGATACAACTGGTAACAATCCAGTCCTGATAATCGTTCCCTTTAAGGTTTACAAAATAATCATTTCTGGCCGAATGTTCCAAATTTTTGGGAAAATTAATTGGATGTGGTTAGAATTTTTTTTTCAGTTGCAGGTCATTATCATCACTGTCATAGCATTTCACAACAATATCTTTGCATATGTGATGTTTGAGGACAGTGGTGCCCCATACATAGAAGTAGGAGGCATTACTGTTGTGGGGCCCGCGGGACCAGTGCTGTTTTTGATGTGAGGAGTTTTACCCCCGAGTCCATTCTCTTTCACCAGGACTACGCCAGCTTCACAGGCTGTTGCTATGAGAGTCTTGGCAGTAATTTTGGTTCTGCAGGGGAAGGGGGGGACATTGGGGCGATTGCTTGTTGTGTTGCAGATTGATGGTCTGCACCAGGGGTGAGAGTGGCATTTTGATTTTGCTAAGGGGATCTCGCTCATCCATCTGATAAAATCTACAATATAACTACAATACATAGAGCTAATTCTTAAATTTGCACCTATCACTATATATATAGGCATCAATAAAAAATGCTGAGTTCAACAAACTCAACTTAGTATATTGAATATTATCAAATCTTGATTCAAAAAATATCCCACCAATTTGTGTATAGAGATCCTATGCAGACCGATGTGTTTCTATGGTTACAGACTTCAAATAAACCATGTGTGTAGTCTGATCCTGCGATAATGTGTTACTCTACTCCTTCCTCTTCTTACTATCCTAGAGAGTGTAGAGTTGACAGCTGTCCCAGTTTAATTTAAAGAAAACCCAAGTAGGAGGAGCTTGCATGTGGATTGTCATGTGGAGAATTCACCCCCTTCTGTATGAATTTTAAAAAAAGGATAGAGGTCAAAGACGTGTGACGTACTCAAGTCTGGCAGACTGGAATAGAGAAAAGCGGAAGGAGAGCAGGGTAGTGCATTTGTATACTTGTATGCAGCTTCTGTGACTGGGTGACCAAATGTAGTCTCCAGTAGCTCCAAAATGGTTACCTGTGGTTGGTTCTTGTTGTCCACAAAGTTACAGCTCGAAGAGAAATTGTGGAGCACAAACTGCTGTTCTAACACATGAAATACTGTGCAGACTAAAAGAACAAGAACATTCATAAGCATATATAAGTTTTTGTTTTTTAGTATAATATAGAGAAGAATATCTATTTTAGAGGTACCTTACTTGTTGTAAGTGGATTGCTGGGGAAGAGGAGAGTTGTTACTGCTGGGAATGATAGTGATTGAGTAGGGCTACCTCTACATAGGCCTAAATGAATCTTCATATGTTTCAAGGCTAGTTCAAGAAATATTTATATGCCTTCCTGTTCATATTTCCGATACTGCTGTCCATCCTTTCTGACATCTGGCACTAGTCGATATTGCTGGTCCCTGATTGTGTCTCTCAAAAGAAACAGAAATGGTATCATTGGCAACCCCTAATGCAGAAGAGTAGTCTTAAAAAATGAATGATTAATTAAAATAATAGAAAACAAACTATTTAGTATTGTGCAAGGAATCCTGCAAACTCCTGAAACAAACAATCTTGTAGAAAATTTCAGAGAAACGGGGAGTATTGTATTCCTGGTCGTATATGCAAATGAGTCTGTAGGGGGTGGGTCTTGCTTTTTCTCCATTGCAGCAGCTAAACAGCCTAAGCCCTGCCCCTTTTCCCCAAAACCGATTGATCACATGCTCTAAACAGAGAGGTTGAAGAAGGAGGGGGGGATAAAATAAATGCCTCTATGGGATTATATAGACATTTAAGCATGGAAAGCAAGGCACTTGAGCCGCATCCCTAACATAAATATACATAGATAATAAATTTACTATAAATATACAAGGCACAATATGTCACCAATACAATATCAATGAACACATCAAAGTATCAAAGATTTATCACTTAAGTATGGAGTCTAATTTTCTCATTTCCAAAATTACTTTAGGCTACTGGGATAGAGAATTCTTTACATGTATGATAGGTCTCAGTGGGGTTTGGGTCAAATTTGACACAAATTTAAAAGGGTTATCCGGGGACCAAAAATTGCATTACATTAATATTTTTATGTAAAAAGACATCCCTTACTAATGTACTTTAATTTAGAATTCGGTACTAAATGGTGCCGTTCAAACCTGGTGAATTGTTCCCGGAAGTCCTGTAGCTTTTCTAATATTGATGACGCGCCGACACGGCCCCACGTGACTGAGGGCTTGGTTCCTGTCGGCGTGTTATCAATGGCATGACCGCAAGGTGCTGCCATACTGCCTATTGCTGGAGTCCCCGAGCAGAGCAACAGCTAGCGCTTTGCTCGGGACTCCAGCACTACTCCCAGCATTTGGTCAGTGACTTCAGGTTTTCCCTATAGCTGGAGTTCCCGAGCAGAGGATCGGCTGATGTCCTGTCCGGGGACTCCAGTACTGCTGCCAACATCACTGCCACTGTCCATATATTGTCAGTGACGACGGCAGCAGTACTGGAGTCCCCAGGCAGAGAATCAGATAATAATTTTGCGTCAGCCTGCGACTTTGTTCCCCAGAGGAAAACATTGAGGTTTGTGTTGCAATAATCTCGCAATTTTACCACAAATCTTCTGCAACCAAATGTTGCAAGGTAGCCCCAGCTTTAATTTGGTTTTGTGAAGTTTAGTGTGGGCAACCATAGATGTAGAACAAGGAGGGATGAATCCTCTGTGAGCTGAGTGTCCTCCAACCCAGATCTCATTGACTTTTCTACTGATACAGAATGGTCATATATGGGGTTTTTGTGAAGTCATACCTACTGTCACTCAGGGCGCCGTGGTGACTCTACAGATGCCTCGGAGTTCCTGAGATTGATTGAGAACCTTGTTTCCTCCAGAGAAGACGCTGTCACCTCTCATCGTGCATTGACCTTGCTGCAAACAACCAGGTGCAATCCAGAGTAACATGCAAATGCAATAATGATAGGACAATAGTTTTTATTTGCATTTTAGATATTTGTAAATGAAGAATGATGACATTCTGGCAGATCATTAAAGCAGACCATGAAATATGCTGGTGCATGGAACTAAAAAAAGAATATTGTCATTAACCTCGGTGATGGCTGAAACAAGCCAGGCCGTGCCGGCTCCGCAGTGATTGATAGGCCTGTGTACATTTGGGAACCTGAAGGTAGCGCTATTTTTCAGCCTTCGATGGTCAAATGAATGAGGCTGCCAGATCATTAATAGAGATGGGGATTGGTACGAGGAAATGTTCCAGTATGTGTTTGAGTTATGAAGATAAATGAGTGAAATAACGCTGCTTGTTCAGGTGCTCGGCATAGGAAGGTTTATGTTTTCCATGCAATGACGGCATAACAAAGAATTTGACCTGAGAAATCAAATTATAAAGTTATCCAGGTTCCAGCAGGGAACAAAATCTAATAAAGGTCCAGAGATCCAAGTGTGTACAATAATGAGAGCAGTATCGGGCTGGGGTTCCATAGGAATCCAATGTCCTTATCAGTATATATTTGGAGTAAGTAATACACAGCAGGCTACAGAATGCCGTTCACTAGGAATCCGTCCGTTGGGCAGGCTCGATCTTCAGAGGCTGCTGTGATCTCTTGAACGATGACCTAAATCGATTTATGATCAAATCAACGTTGATCATTTCACAGTGTTAGGCATTCTGCAGCCCGCTATGTATTGCAATACATACAGGCTGCAGAATGAAAACGGTTCAGAATTCGGTAATAAAAAACTATTACAAAAATGTATTTTAGCCCAAAATACATGCAATAAAATAAAAATGAAAATGTTGTGCTAAAGGTGACCATAGTCAAAAGGCAAAATTGTATATGCATTTTATTGTGCAGAAGCCAGATAAAATTAGGAACCATCATAAAATCGGGCAGCAAACAAATTTTACTTGTTAGTAAATGGTAAAATAAAAAATTGGATTGAACAGTATGTTGTTTCTATGGAGGAAGGGAGATAAGTGGCTGCCAGACAACTCAGGTGCAACTTATCTTGGGGGAAGCAAAGAAGCGGATGACTTAAAATCGAACCCATCTGATCGCTGTCGTCATCCCCCTACAGGAGACAGTCGGGCTAGAATGTTGTTGCATTCCATTGAAATCAACAGGATCTTCCAACAAGACTCTCATGTCTATGGCAAGCTTAACAGTATTGTTACCCATAGGTGGCACTAATGAGACAGATTTTTCATTCTGTGATAGTGTTCAACCAAGTGAATTAAACAAAACAAAAAATTTATTTCAGAAATAGAAAATTTTTGCAAAATCTGTTAGTTGTCAACATTGGGAACATGAAAGTTTCCCCGTATATTCATAAAAAATTTCATCTTCTGCCTGAGTAGTTGCCGTATTTGCAGGACCCTTTACTGGTGCGGAACATTGTGACATTACTTAATTTGACATTTCATTCGCTTTACTAATAAAGTGAGTGAAATGTCAGGAAAAATTAGATCAACTTGTTAAATGATCTCAGCACAAAGAATTCGGAGTTACCTATTTATAGTGCGCTCACATTCTGCCATATTAACCACACAAAGTCATTAAAATTTAGATGAAGCAAAGAATTAATTCAGCGTTAAAGTTTTTAATTGCGAATCTCTTGACACCGCGCATTATCTGACCATCAATCCCACAAACTGTGACAAAAACATTGTCTGCCTGATGCCAGCGCAGGGATGAGTTATCAGAGACTTCAAGCCGGAGACCTTCAATCCTGCACTCTGACATTTTTTTATAATAGAAAGGTCAATGTAATTGGATTTTAACCAATGGTTTTGGATTGGCAACTTAGGTTTTAAAGGAAAGGTGTCATGTTTTTTTTTATTTAGTAATTTTATTGCTTTTTATATAATATAAACTAAAAAATATTTTATGTATGTTGTCACTTAAATTTTTTTTATTTATTCATATTTTAGTTCTCTATGGGGGCTGACATTTTGTTTTTCATCCGTGTATGTGTCGATTAACGACACATACTAAGATACTATACGGCACATACAATCCCATAGAGAATGCGAACGGGAGCCGTTCCAGTCTCCGAAGCGTGCGCCGTCAGTGTGTGAACTGCGCATGCTCGGTCATGCGCAGTTCACACCAGTAACACAACGAAGCCCGTTCCTAGAGAGAAATCCGGCGCCATTTTCATGTGGAACGGAAGCCGCTGCCGGACAGTAAGATGACGACTTCTGGCCGCGGCTTCCGGCAATAGCTTCAATGAAGCGGAGGCGCAAGGAAGAGGAGAGTAGGCGGCAGGAACTTGGTAAAAAGAGCGGAGGCAACGGAGGCAGCAGGTAATTTCTGGTGGTGTATGATCACTACCACTGTGCAGTCGCTCAGAAAATGGCGGTGCTCAGCGCAGGCGGTTGAAGACATTCAAAACCCTCCCCCGCCCGGCACTAGACAGAAGAAGGGAGTGACTAAAGGAGAGGACACTAGAGGAGAGTGTGTCCACCCCAAGTTTGCAGCAGAAGTCAATGAGGTTGCTTTACCACAGTGACCATGCTGCAATTTTGGGAACTGCTCCCTCTAGTGGCCAGCACATGGAAATATTATAATTTAGAATCTAATTTATAATATTTTCTGACTTGTGAAAAAATTAAAAGAACATTAAAACAATGTGTAATTAGTTATATAAACATCGGTCAATTGAAAAAAATAATAATAATTCTAGCGAAACATTCTCTTTAAATGAAAGCCCCCCTGTAAAGGATCTGCCAGGCACAGCTTCGGGGTTAACTCCCAGAACTAATCAGTCAGCACCTGAGAGTACATCCCTGAGACTGACTCCTGCTTCCACCATTCAGGCTGGCAGGCTTAGGAGTGGGAGAGCCTATCGTAACCTGGCCAGACTCAGATAGCTCCCGCCCTCGGTCTATTTAAGCCTGCACTTCCTGTCCCTCGGTGCTTGTTATTGCTTGTGTTTCCCTCCTTGTGGTTTCCTGGCCCAGCTACAGCTCCTGCTATTTTTGATCCTGCTCCATACAGACCCTGGCTTACCGACTACTCTTCTGCTTTTCGTTTTGTACCTCGCACACTCCTGGCTTCACTCGGCTCGTTCACCACTCTGGTTGCTCACGGTGTTGCCGTGGGCAACGGCCCCTTTTCCTTGCTTGTGTTCCTTTGTATGTTTGTCGTGCACTTACTGAGCGCAGGGACCGCCGCCCAGTTGTACCCCGTCGCCTAGGGCGGGTCGTTGCAAGTAGGCAGGGTCAGAGTGGCGGGTAGATTAGGGCTCACTTGTCCGTCTCCCTACCCCCTGCCATTACACCCCCCTTCGCCATTGTGTGGTGGAATATTCCAATATGAAGTCTGGGAAGCTTTGTATTGAAAGTTATAATTTTACGCTCATCTGAAATACGATTGCAATATTGGCAGAAGAACCAATCAAAATCATCTCAGTATATGTGACCACCAGGAACCGATTTAGACTGCCCCTTTAAATTAGAGTAATCTCAACGCCAAGTGTGTACTTACCATAGAGGCAGCCCATGCATCTGCTATGGGGTCTTGGTTGGCCCTATCTTTTATGCTATTGGGCGGTGAAAGTGTATACAGGAATCCCCTCTCTAAAAGGAATTGCAATGTCAGCAAGCAATGGGTTGGGGAATTGGCCCAAGAATCACTAAAATGGGGTGGAGGGGCAAACAAGCCCCAGGTCCTTCTGTCATTGATGGAAAAAGCTGGCACCATAATGGGACCCAGTTTGATATTTGCTTTCGGCCCCCTCTCTTCTGTGACCATTAGAGTTTCCCTGCCCCTTAGACTCTAGCACTGCCAAGGGGGGCTCACTATGGGGCGGAAATCTGCATTAGCATATAGGGCTCTTTTTAAATTCAGCATTTGGTACTTCGGCATGGACAATAAGTGGGTGAAATTTCAACAATAGTAGAGCTGTTAAGGTATACAGACCCCTGAATGATTCAGGGTGACCATAATGCAACTCAACAGAAAGCTAAATCCAAGAATCTCCTAGGCTTGGCTATTATTCACCCAGGTCAAGAGACTTCCTTCCCTTCAGTTGGGGGGAAAGAGTTAGTGACAACTTTAGTAATCACATAATGGTGCCCAGGGCAGTTGTCACATTTTTAGCTCCTGGTTCTCCCGGGTCTAATTTCCTTCACACACAGATCAGTAAAGAGGAATGGAGATGTCCCAGCTTGGGAGGAGGACCAAGGCCAGTTTAAGCACTAGGCAAACCTGGGCGAAGGGCACAGCTATAGGAGGAGGTGGAAATAACAGTCGGACATTGGCCATGGTGCCCAATTTCCCCTTCCACATAAGAAGACACCAGTATTATAAATGGCATATGGTATATAGGGGACCTGTTTCAGATTTTTTGATTGGGGCCCAGGAGCTTCAAGTTACGACTCTGCCCCAGCCCACTGGCTTTGCTTGGGGACGTGGCGATCTGGGTAAGCATGCTATACGCTTGTCAAGCCGATGGTGGGGTAAACAGAGGGGCCACTGGAACTCTGTGATCCAAGTGCCCACATAAACCTGAAGCTGGTCCTGATGTGGACCTACCTAGATTAGGAGAGGTTTGATTGTAGTACACACCCTACAAGACTTTGAGGGATAATCTTTGCAACAATCAGCTCACTGCTACAGTTGCACACACACACACACACACACACACACACACACACACACACACACACACACACACACATATATATAAAGCCCTTTCATTTAAAAATCCTACAGACTTACAAGTGTAGGTCGAGTTTTCACAATTGATGTTCTCACCTCTTTATTGACTGGAAGTGTCAGCTCAATCTACAGCTAGAATTGCTAAGTCCTGGTGTTGTCATTGTGCTGCGGTTAAGAAAAGAGTCTGATCCAAGACGACACCATTGCTGTTGTCCCTGAAAACTGGAAGACAGCTGTGTAAGTGAACGCCTGTGATAACGCCATAGTGATGGAGGAACCGGTTTAGAATAATGAAAGAGATCAGATGTTTTGCTTCATCAAGTGACCAGCTACATGGGACAATCAACTTTTTATGGACACCTAATTCTACTCTTCTGCTAAGGTTGGCAAGACCTTTGGTGCACCTTCACTTATATATTATAAAAATATCATTTATAGCGATTGCTCTGGAGGGTTTTTGCATGTGGACTCCCCTCCTCAAATCTAAGCTTCCCCAAAAATCAGCTGATCGCCCCGTGTCCTTCTGCTGAAACCCAAAGCTGTCAACTGTTATCATAAGGGAAAGCCGTGGCAAATGTCGTATTCCACAGTACACATTCAAAGAAAGGGACAACCATATAAAACATGGTTGCGCTGAGCCCTCCAGAGTGGGAGCTGATCTTTTTAGGGCCCCTCCATCTATTAGGGGGGTGTCGTTATATGATGTCCATATGTGCCTTTCATATACTTCAATTACCTGCAAAAAAAATATCTGTTTCCCAATGCCCAGCTCTAGATTTTATATCATAGACACCTGTAGAGGCAAAACACCTTCAGAAAATAGCCACACCGGCGGCAATGTCTACAGTTAAAAGGGTTCTCCGGTTTGGATAATCCCCACTTGTCATAAAGGTCCCTTGACAATAAGTGAACAACTGTAATCTGTCGGGAAACTTGACAGTATATGTTACATTTTCCCTACAGCACCACCACAGGGGAACTGTTGTATTACACAGTTGTCATACAAATAAATGGGATGTTGTATTGGACAGGTCCTCCAGATATAAAAATAACCCCTATAACCTGAAATGTTAACATTACCCATTAATACAGTTTTCCAGTGTCCATACAACATTACCATATAGTGTCCACATTATAATGCCACACAGTGCCCAAATATGTCCATATAGTGTCAAAATCAAGGCTAGTGTCAGTCACTGTGGGTTTATCTATCTATCTATCTATCTATCTATCTATCTATCTATCTATCTATCTATCTATCTATCTATCTATCTATCTCATATCTCTCTATCTATCTATCTATATCTATCTATCTATCTCTCTCATATCTATCTATCTATCTATCTCATATCTATCTATCTATCTATCTATCTATCTATCTATCTATCTATCTATCTATCTCATATCTATCTATCTATCTATCTATCTATCTATCTATCTATCTATCTATCTATCTATCTATCTATCTATCTATCTATCTATCTATCTATCCAATCTAATCTCTATGCTGTATATACAAACCCAGTAAACCCAGTGTGATCCATAGAAGTCATTCCCTCCTCACATCTAAGAAATAAGAATATACTATACATTGATAAATATATATTAAACAGACGCCACCAACGGCTTTTATCAAACCAATAAATCACTACACATAATGCTGTGGACATTTTTATGAATCTTGGTTTAATTGCAGTCTGCAGTTGTTCTCTGGGGAAAGTGCTGACATTATTCATTTGTTTCATTAAGCAGAACAGCAAGTACAGGAATACACAACACCCTCTCCTTCCCGGTTACATCTCACACCTACAATACCGAGTTTCTCCAGCTAATGTTTATTTGGTTAATCCGAAAATTAAAGATGCAAAAAAAGAGCCTGAATTTTTTTCCAGAAACAGCGCCACTCTTACCCATGGGCTGTGTTTGGTATTGCAGCTCAACTGACTTGAACTGCAATACTAGTCACCGCCTATGGACATGAGTGGCGCTGTTTCGGGAAAATAGGAGACCTGTTTTTCTAATCATTTCCTAAAACCCCTGTAAATGTTGCCAAGCTTTGTTGCCCCTTCTCTGCCCTCAGTTTGGCCTTGGACTAAAAAAACGGAGCATCTGAGTTCAGTCTCTTGAACACAACAGAGTCGTGTGCAGGAGGTTATACGGCAGCGCAAAGGGTGGAATATATTAACGTCTGTAAATCACTTTTGTTGCATTTAAAAGTCATTAACTTTGGCGCACGCCATATTTGCGCAAAACTTTGCTACATTTTACTCCTGTAACACTTTTCAAAAGTAGTGCAAAAAGTGGACGGAATTAGCCGTATGGCAGGACACAAACGCACTGACAGATTTACTATAATTGACGCCAGAAATTGGCGTAAGTTATAGCGCAAATCTAGATTTCAATTTATGGTGACAAATATGCGACAAACTTGTTAAGAGGCGTGCACCTTTTAATAAAATTTTGGCCATTTTACTCCAGTGAAGTCTGGATTTAAAGTGGTGAAACGCCATTCTAAGTAAATCTACCCTATAGATTTCCATTGTATCCATACTATAGCGCCGTCAGCACACTGTTTGGCGCGTATGGTGTCCTGCGTATGGCGCCATATTACAGCACCGTATATTCATCATAGGACATGTGGGTCGCTGGTATTTACCATTGACCGTACAAAAAAAAATGAAAGCAGGTCCCATAGGTGTATAACAGAAGGAACAGATGCTGGTTGTCAGTGGTTGACAAATATGAATGGCCTTCATTACCGGGTCTATAGGGATATCAATTAACATTGGTACTGTTCCATTAACCCCTACTTCTTCCTTCTTCCTCTCATACGGCTTTGCATGTTTAAGGCCTCATTTACACGAGCGTATTATACGCGCGTGCGACGCGCGTGCTTTTCACGCGTGTCGTACGCACCTATAATAGTCTATGGGGCTGTTTAGACGATGCGTGAATTTTGCGCAGTGCGCGTGCGTTGCGTAAAACTCACGACATGTTCTAAAATCGTGCGTTTTTCGCGCATCACGCACCCATTGAAGTCAATGGGTGCGTGAAAACCACGCATGCCGCACGGAAGCACTTCCGTGCGAACTGCGTGATTCGCGCAAGAGCTGTCAAACTCCTGAATGTAAACAGAAAAGCACCACGTGCTTTTCTGTTTACAAACATCCAAACGGAGTGTCAAATTCGAGATGAGCGCACCGAACTTCACCGGGTTCGGCCAAACTCGTTTTGACCGAAACCGGTAAAAAATGTTCGGGTACGCGACGTCAGGAGACAGTCTCTGTCCACGGTGCTGAAAGCGTTAAACTGGTTCAGCACCATGGACAGTGACTTCCGCTCCGAAAATCCATGAACCTGTAAAAAAAAAAAGACGTTCTGACTTACCGATAACTCCGGTCCGACCTCCCGGGATGACAGTTAAGTCCAAGTGACAGCTGCAGCCAATCACAGGCCAAGCACAGGCTGCAGCCAATCACAGGCTGCAGCGGTCTCATGGACTGCGGCGTCATCCTGGGAGGTGGGGCCGGATGACGAGAGAGGGACGCGTCACCAAGGCAACGGCCGGGAGACCGGACTGGAGGAAGCAGGCAGTTCATGGTAAGTTTGAACATCTTTTTTTATTCACAGGTTGGTGTATATTGTGATCGGCATTCACTGTCGAGGGTGCTGAAAGAGTTACTGCCGATCAGTTAGCTCTTTCAGCACCTTGGACAGTGACGGGCGTCGACTAGCCTCATCTCTATGATGGCGGCTGCGCGAAAATCACGCAGCCGCGCATCATACACGGATGACAAACGGAGCTGCCAAGTGCCTTTTGCGCGCGCAAAACGCAGCGTTTTTTGCGCGCGCAAAACGCACACGCTCGTGTAAATGAGGCCTAAGTGTCAGTCTTTACTATAGCTCCAGAATTCTATTCATGAATTAGAATGATTAAGATAAACAATTCTATAGGTCCAGGTAGATCCATATAGGACATCTTGCTGGGGTCCCCGCATACACTCCAGCTTGGCTACGGTACTTTCTAGATAGAAAATTCAGAGACAACTTCACCATCCACACGGCTGATAATGCATTTTCTCATTCGTTCACCCATCTCTGTTTGACCCAAGGCTGTGAGTGACTCAGAGTGTATATTGTATCATGATATATGTGACATTCAGCTTTGCATATAGGAACGCTACCAAGAATTGTGCTAAAAAGGGAAAATGTTAAACACTCTAGAAGGTCAATAAATATTTAAAGGGACTTTTCCATTTAAATAAAAATTCTCCAGTAAATAAGTCACTGAGTTTTCCGCTTTTGTCACATTGTTAAAACTCTATTCAATCATTTATTTAATATACCTATTTTTGGATAGGCTGGGTGACAACCAATATGACCACCATTGCAACAGTTGCCACCCAGCTTTCCCAGAATACTGAAGGGAAAATCAGGCCGGTTCCAGACAACCGCAACACGTCCAGATTTTCGTATCCGTAGTTCTGCCGCAATTCTCAGACCTCCCTGAACTTCGATCACTATAGGACCTACGGTAATCTACGTTCGTTCAGTAGAACCGCGGGAAGGACGGGTGTTGTGGTTGAAAAACGACCGCTAAAATGCAGCTGCGTTACAGTCGTCTGATATGAGCCTAGTAAAGCAGCGATAAATCCCCTATCCCCCATTGCTGCATGACTAACTGGAAGATTTGATGTTCTGTATTCTGGGAAAGCTGGGTGATAACCATCATGGTACTCATATCTGCACAGGGGTTGTCATCCTGCGTTCCTAGAGTTCTAAGGGAGTGGAAGTCTAGCAGTAAGGGAGGGCGGTATGTATCACTATATAATAAGGCAAAATTACTCTTCAGGACTCTAGGAAAGCTGGGTGATGAAGCCTGTGGTGAAATAGAGACCATAACAATCGTCATCCAGCTTTCCTAGAATCCAGAACATTAAACTGTCCTGTCAGTAACGCAGTAATAAGAAAATGGATAAATGTATAATTAAGCTGATTTGCATTTCAGGATTCTGGAAAAGCTGAGTGACCTGGGGGAGGTAATAAAGGCTGTAACACTTTTCCATACAGACTAAGAAAGCTAAGATAGCAATATCCTGAATGGCAATTACATCATAGTGAACCAGCGACATTTTTAAGTGGTGGCAAAATGGGTAATGGCCCATAGGGGGCCAGGGACAGGACCCCAAAAGTGGTAAGTGGTAAAACATTCCATTATGAATGGCAGAAATGTGTAGGCAAAATATCCCAGTTATATGTGGGCATTATATGGATACTGTATGGCGGTATTATTTAGGCATTGAATTGGCTGTATTGTGGGGGCACTGTGTTGGAGTGTTAATTGTTTGGCAGTTTATAGGTATAAACATATATACATATCAAATACATTTATACATTTTAACGGAATGTTTATACCCATTTACTGTCATATACTGTATATGTGCAGTCATTGAAATCATGAAAAATTGCTTACATTTGAAAGCTGAGGGTCCTACTTGTTGACCAGGGCCCTATTTCCTGTTATGAACATATAAGTAACATTGTATAAAAATCATAAAATCAATCCGGAACTACAGCAATCTAGTGTTTCCTCCCAAGGAGATGCTTATGTTGACAGCACCCTCTAGTGGTAATTTTGAATATGACGCATCAGTCATTTTTTTTTGGGGGGGGGGGGGGACTGTGAACATGAGAGATGGGAGGATGCATACCTCCCAACTTTCAATTATCGCAAAGAGGGACAACCGATGCGGCGCGGCAAATGTTTTCCTTTTAGGTCACGTAGTGCCACAGTGCCCACATATTAAGTGCCTGTGCCCACATATAAAGTGCCAGTGCCACAGCGTCCATGTAGATGGTGCCCAAATAGCCCCACAGTGCCCATGTAGATAGTGCCACACCCCCTTGAAGCTAGTGCTACCCTGCCTATAGATCGTGCTAACCCCGCCCCGCTGTAGATAGCTCTATTGGAGCTCCATCTAGGAGCGGAAACCCCAGTCAGAGCATCGGTGACGATGTTCCGGCCGGGGATTCCGCTCCTGGAGAAGCCCCTGGTGTCACTATCTATATATGGATAGTGACACCAGGGGCTTCTCCAGTAGGGGAATCCTCGGCCGGAGCGTCGGCAACAAATTCCGATGTGGAAATCGCAAGTGAGAAAAGAAAATACAGTTTTTTGAGTTAAAAAAAAAATAAAACGTTTAGGGTATGTGCACACGTAGTGACCAAAAACGTCTGAAAATACAGAGCTGTTTTCAAGGGAAAACAGACCCTGCTTTTCAGACGTTTTTTGAGCAACCCGCGTTTTTTGCTGCATTTTTCGCGGCGTTTTCGCGGCGTTTTTTACGTCCGTTTTTGGAGCTGTTTCCATTGGAGTCTATGAGAAAACAGCTCCAAAAACGTCCAAAGAAGTGTCCTGCACTTCTTTTGACGAGGCTGTATTTTTACGCGTCGTCGTTTGACAGCTGTCAAACGACGACACGTAAATGACAGGTCGTCTGCACAATACGTCGGCAAACCCATTCAAATGAATGGGCAGATGTTTGCCGACGTATTGTAGCCGTATTTTCAGACGTAAAACGAGGCATAATACGCCTCGTTTACGTCTGAAAATAGGTCGTGTGAATCCAGCCTTAGGGTATGTTCACACGAGGGCGTCCGTTACGGCTGAAATTACGGGGATGTTTCAGCCTGAAAACATCCCCGTAATTTCAGCCGTACCGGCATGTGCAGGCGCTTGAACGGCGCGTCCATTACGGCCGTAATTAGCGCTGCTATTCATTGGAGTCAATGAATAACGGCTCCAATTACGGCCAAAGAAGTGACAGGTCACTTCTTTGACGCGGGCGTCTATTTACGCGCCGTCATTTGACAGCGGCGCGTAAATATACGCCTCGTGTGAACAGACAAACGTCTGCCCATTGCTTTCAATGGGCAGATGTTTGTCAGCGCTATTGAGGCGCTATTTTAAGACGTAATTCGGGGCAAAAACGCCCGAATTACGTCCGTAAATAGGCCGTGTGAACATACCCTTATACTCACCACCCACTCATTGTCCTAGCGACGCAATCCCCTCATCTGAGTGCAGCCTGGCCTCCTGGGATGATGTTTCATCCCATGTGACTTTTTGCAGCCAATCAATGGCAGCAGCAGTCACATTGTCTACAGCGTCATCCCAGGAGGCCGGGCTGCGCTCAGAGGAGATGGACTCACCGCCATGACTACGGCCGGGGTATGTATAAACTTTTTTATTATTATTATTCCTCCAGGATTACCGCAGCGGACATGCCATCTGAAAAACTGCACCACAATTTGGTGCGATTTTTCAGGCGAAATTAACTGTGGCTTCCAGGACATATACCGTACGCTCTGTACTTTTATGCATCCTCAGTGACAGCCCATAGTATAGTCCAGAGCTGCATTTACAATTCTGCTGGCTTCAGAGCTGAAATATCCCAGCATTCCCTGCACATAGCTTGTTATGGTGATTGGATTCTGGGAAGTGCAGTCCTAACACCTGAAACTGTACAGTAATCTTATGTAGGAAAAACTAAACTGTCCCTTCTTTATAGGAGTTCAGCTAAGCTCTGAGGGGGGTGTCTGACAATAAGCTTGCTGACTATTTCCAAAAGCAACCAGCAGAATTGTGAATTCAGCTCTTGAGTGTAATACAGGCTGTAACTTAGGATCAGTACAAGATGAGTAATTAAATGTATTTATAAAGTGACTCAAGTTTTTATGTAGATTATAAAGAAAGCAGAAGATGAGGGTTGTTGGTAGATTTCTAAGAAAAAGAGGAAAATTGTGTTGCATTGTTTTGAACATCGGTAAAGTAGATGTCCGGCAGCTGCTCTACATAACTTGCATTACGTTCACATCTCCGCATGTTATTAAGAGGACTGGGTGTGATATCAACACTTGTCCGGCAGTAGTGATATAAGGTCTATTTAACCCTTTAAAGGGACGCTCCGGCCAAAACGAAACTTTCCCATGTGTACCATTCTGGTATTCCACGTGTCAGTCTCTCGCCTGTTATTTATCTCAATATATCAGACTGGGGCGGTTGCGTAGCAGCAGTGTGGATCCGGCTCGGTGACTACTTTCTCTACCTGAGTCTATGGAGATCTATGTGTCACCTATCATAGGCTTCAGCAGTTCCTGTGCACAATAGTATTATTCCGGGGGGGGGGGGGGACACAGAAACTTCTATCATCAGCCACCACTGATACTTAGACAGGTTCCTGTCACACAGGTGTAGAAGAATATAGCGCTTCCTCCCTGTCTGTATACTTATGGTTTCTCAGCTTATTTAGAAGAATATAGAGAGAATGATAATTGCAGTGCCCCCAGCATGCAGAAATGGTATGGTCTTTAGCTGGTCATGCTGTGCTGAAGCATCATGGGATTGGTAGCAAAGCAGAGAGGAAGAGAAAGCTGGGGAAATTAAGATGAAGGCATTTTTAAAGCACTGACAAGGCGGCAGCTCAAAAAGTAAGTACAGTATACATAATAGAAGTGTAGTCTGTGGTATACAGCCAGGTGGGGGGTGCAGATATGGAAAGTTGTGTTACCACTGGAGGTCTTCTTTAACCTGTTGCCGACACAGGACAAGAATGCTCGTCCTGAGTGGCGAGTACTTTGCGCATTAAGACGAGCATTCTCGTCCTGTGTGACAGCCGTCTGTAAGCGCGATCGAGAGCGGGGCAACGGTGGTAATACACAGCATGGCCCCACTCTGACAGCTGAGAGAAGAGAAACATCCTCTCTCCGCCGTTAACCCTTTGAATTCCGCGATAAAAGCTGATTGCGGCGTTCAAGGAGAGGGGACTGCACTTTGATCGCGTCATAGAAAATAACTGTGACGCGATCAAAGCCCATAACTTGTATGGCCAGACAGCCCAGGGTCCATTGAAGGACCCCAGGGCTGTCTGAACATATTTCCTGTTGTTAGGGCATACTGAGGTATGCCCTAACAACTGCCTGTATACTATCCGTACACAGGCTAATGTGCTGGCATATAGATCTATGCCAGTACATTACAGTTAAAAAATCAAAATCAAAATGAAAAATCCCTTTATGGGATTAAAAAAAAAAAGTTAAATGAATGTAAAAAATAATAATAATGATAAATAAAAAAATAATATAAAAGTAAAGTAAATAAACTTTTTCAAATATAAGTCCCAAAACATGAAATAATATAGACATATTTGGTATCGCCACGACCTTAACAACCTGTACAACAAATGTATAACATTATTTATGATGATTGGTGTACGGTGTAAAAAATATATATATTAAAACTGCAGCGGAACTGCTTTTTTTCTGCATTTTCGCCAAAATAAACATTTATATAAACTAAACGATAATGTATTTGTACCAAAAATTGGTACCTACATAAAGTACAACTCGTCCCGCAAAAAAACAAAGTCTCATACAACTACGTCGTACAAAAAATAAAAAAGTTATGAACGTCGGGATGCAAAAAGGGAAATATAAAAAAATTATTCTGTCCTCTAGGCCAAAATTGTCCGTGTCCTTAAAGGGAACCTGTCACCAGCATTTCACCTATTGAACTTTACTTATCCCTCACTGGCCGCTGCTATCAAAAGTTCATTGGCGTTATCCCCTCTCCTAAACTCCTCCTCCGACTGTAAATAACGGTCTGCAAACATTTCGTGCATTTTATCATAATAATCCGGTGTCTCACTGTGCGCACACACCAGAAGAGGACATCAATGCCCAAGCGCGGGATTTTGTGTGCTGGGGGAAGGCGAAGACCTGTCAATCAAAAGTAAGGAGGCGGGGTCAACCCGGAAAGACTTGAGGAATGAAGATTTGACTCTTTTCTGCTCATTAGCATACAATGCGGGAACACTAAAAAACAGAATACTAACAGTACAGAGCCGACAAAGAAGACAATTAAAGGTTATGTAGAAATGACTTTTCACCCACTACCACCAGGGATTGCTGATTTAATAGGTGAAATGCTGGTGGCAGGTCCCCTTTAAGGGGTTAAATCAGCTGCATAAGAGAAATTGTAACTAATATTAGTTGAAGGTCTTGGTAGACATATTCAGTAAAAAACAGAATGAAAGCCTATTGTACAAAACCGAAATGCAACATTGTTAACACTACAGAAGACAAAAAATGGACCGGGGGGGGGGGGGGGGTGAGATGAATAAAGACATTGCTGCAAAACAGGGGGGAACCAGATAGCAGAAATTGGAAATAACAATGATAGAAAGAATTGTGAATGTGTTAGAACCCATCAAATAATATCAAGATTATCACAGTTCACTGGTACATGAATCATCAATGTAATAATGAACTTAGGTGTTAGTACGCCCCCTACTGGGGTATGAATATCAAAGCTCCATCTGTAAACATTCATGGTGATAAAGTTAAAGGGTTAATCCCAACTCAAATATTTATGGCATATCCACAAGATATGGCAAAAATGGCTAACAAAAAATTGAGTATATCCAGAACGGGGGTCCCGCGACCCCATCTCACCTAGTCGACCAGCGCAACCAGACTGGGGATAAATGGAGGGGTGGCCTTCCAAGATTAGGACCCACATTTATCAGACATTCATAGTATGTGGATATGATATAAATGCCTGAGTTGGGAATAACCCTTTAAAGCTATGTTCACACTGAGTATTTTGCCGAGTTTTTTGACGCGGAAACCGCGTCGCAAAACTCGGCAAAAATGGCCCTAAAATGCCTCCCATTGATTTCAATGGGAGGCGTCGGCGTCTTTTTCCCGCGGGCAGTAAAACTGCCTCGCGGGAAAAAGAAGCGACATGCCCTATCTTCGGGCGTTTACGCCTCTGACCTCCCATTGACTTCAATGGGAGGCAGAGAAAGCGTATTTCGCTGTGTTTTTTGCCCGCGGAGTTCAATGGCCGCAGGCGAAAAACGGCGCGAAAATCGGCGTGCAGGGAGAGGAAAATAGGCCTCAAACTTCCAAACTGAATTTTGAGGCAGATATTCCTCCTGCAAAATACTCTGTGTGAACATAGCCTAAAGGGGTTTTCCCAGTTAGGACATTTATAGCCTATCCACAGGATAGGTGAAAAATATATGATGCCTGGGGGCCCCAACACTGGGACCCTCATTGATCACTAGAACGGGGGTTCTGATCCCACCTTCCTCCTCACTGATCGCAGTGAGGAGGATTTTAAATGTAGCGGCGGTCGGGCGGTTGTGCAATGTCTATAGGGCTGACAGAGACAGCCCAGTGTAGCGACCATAGGATAGGTGATAAATGTCCTTAGTGGGGAAAACACCTTTAAGGAATTTAAAGAAAAATGTCTCTAATGATTTATTTTCCTATTATGGTTAACCCTTTAAGGACTGAGACAATTTTGTCCTTAAAGGGGTATTTCCAACTTAGAAATGTATAATATATCCACAGGATATGCGATAAATCTCTAATAGATGCCCGATAAATGTGCAAGCTGCTGATCCCAGGCGGGGACTAGAGGAGATGGGGCCACACGGCTCTCTCCATTCTGTTGTATTGGAGTTACAAAAACAGCGGCGATTGCTCAACTGTCTCTGTAATTCCTATTGAACAGAATGAAGAGAACCCTCTCCTCTAGTATCCGCCTGGAATCAAGAGAAATGGGGGTCAGGTGACCCCGATATCGATATAGGTGCGCATTTCTTGGTGAATACTTTGTATTTTTTTAAGTTGCTGGTGGAGAATGGAATAGGGCCTGGGGAGGGACAGGCTAGAAGATTTTCTTTCTTCCTGTCGGAGTACTTCTTCAAAGGGAAGGTGTCACGAATTTTTTTTTTTATATATTATGGCTTTTAGTATGTCATTAAAATAAATTTTATTTATTTGTGTTTTTGTGTTGTACTTTTTTCTTTCTTTTACTTCTCTATGGGGGCTGCCATTTTTTTTTCATCTCTGTATGTGTCGATTAACGACACATACAGAGATGGAATACGGCACATACAGCCCCATAGAGAATGTGAACGGGAGCCGTTCCATTCACTATAGCGTACGCCGTTTGTTTGGGAACGGCGCATGCGCTGCTCCCAAACAGACCAAAAGGAAGGTCTTCGGCAGAGCGACATCCGGCGCCATTTTCATGTGGACCGGAAGCCGCGGCCGGACAGTAAGATGACGACTTCGGGCCATATGGTCAGACGCAAGGACTAGCGGCGGTAGCAGCGGCGGCAGGAGCAAGTAAGTTATGTTTGTGTTTGTGTATGTGATGTGTGTGTATGTGATGTATGTGTATGTGATGTGTGTATGTGATGTGTGTGTATGTTCGTGTTATACTGTGTGATTACCACTGTATCTAATCCCCCTACACTGTGCATTCGCTCAAAAAATGGCAGCACACAGTGTAGGAGGTTTGAACATTCAACCCCCTCCTTTCTCCTGGCACTAGCCAGGATAAAGGAGGGGGGATTCTGTGAGCTCACTAGAGCGAGGGTGTCTTCTCCAATTTTGCAGCATAAAGCAATGAGGTTGCTTTACCACATGCCAATGCTGCAATTTTGGGAATTGCTCCCTCTAGTGACCAGCACTGGGAAATGTTATAAATTAGAATCTAATTTATAATATTTCCTGACTTGAGAAAAAATTAAAACAATGTGTAATCATTTATATACTAACTGTTTAACTAAAAAAAAAAAATTCTAGCGACACATTCCCTTTAACTATGAAAAGACCAGTACCACGTCTTACTGGATCCACTGCGTTTCTCTGCAGACATGTTTGTGTATCAAGCGCAAATGTTTTACAAACTCTTTATTTTGTTCTGAGGTTCTGATTTGCTGATAGATTAAAAGCCCCCCGCCACTTGGAGCGAATAGCATGGGGGACACATGGGATCACATTGTCCCCCTTTCATTCTTTATGTCTAATTTTATGGCATTTATTTTCTTAGGTATTTTCAGGTAAATTATTTCTTCCTCACCCCCTTTTTTTGGGGGATGCATTTGGTACTTATTTTTTTCGGGAAGTTTCCACAGGTACCTTGTGAGATGGAAGATTCTGGGAACAGCATCCTGATTGGTTTTTATTTGGCTGTTCGGAAAATAAAAGCCGGAGTTCTGGTCTGGTCAGCTGCCTGTCTGTCTGAGAGGAGTTACTGGGTGGACGGGGGATTTGTTTAATGTTGAACATTTGAGTCATGGTCTTTATATTGGATTATTGAGAAATGTAATTTCTTTTTTTTTTATTGGTAACCCATAATAAACAACAAGGTCTTTATTTCCCCAAATTCTTTGTCTGGTGTCTTTATTTTAAGGGTTTCTTGGGGTGGAATCTGTGATAGATAGATAGATATGAGATAGATAGATAGATAGATAGATAGATAGATAGATAGATAGATAGATAGATAGACAGACAGACAGACAGACAGACAGACAGACAGACAGACAGACAGACAGACAGACAGACAGACAGATAGACAGATAGATAGATAGATAGATAGATAGATAGATAGATAGATAGATAGATATGAGATAGATAGATATGCAGATAGATAGATGATAGATAGATAGATAGATAGATAGATAGATAGATAGATAGATAGATAGATAGATAGATAGATAGATAGATAGATAGATAGATAGATAGATAGATAGATAGATAGATAGATAGATATGCAGGTAGATAGATAGATAGATAGATAGATAGATAGATAGATAGATAGATAGATAGATAGATAGATAGATAGATAGATAGATAGATATGAGATAGATAGATAGATAGATAGATAGATAGATAGATAGATAGATAGATAGATAGATAGATAGATAGATAGATAGATAGATAGATAGATAGATAGATAGATAGATAGATATGCAGGCAGATAGATAGATAGATAGATAGATAGATAGATAGATAGATAGATAGATAGATAGATAGATAGATAGATAGATAGATAGATAGAGAGGCTTTTAGAACTCAAAGTAGACATTTTCTATCTTTTACAGCCAAATTAAGTAGATTTCTGCAAAAATAAATTTACATGGAGAATCCCTTAAAACGAGGGATATTTAGGGCTCCTTTAAGACAATGATATAACTGTCTCGTAGGTACATTTATATAAACGTGTTATTAAGACTCGCTGGCAGCTGTATCCCTGTATCCGTTATCCCAGAGTGAGATCATGTTCAGTCCTGTCCATACAGGGATTACTGGGAGGATCATATGCATCTAAGACCACCTTAGAAAACCCCCACCTCCAAACTCCCCAGCACAGTCCAATCCCCCTGCCCTTCCAACCTATAATGCGGTTGTACCAGTAAATTCCTAAATCACATTTCTTCAGGATTACAGCCTGTGCCTTCCTCCAGAACAAAGTGCCCTACACTCCCGAAAAATGCTCAGGACACAGGGCCTGCTTTGTCTGCTAATCGGTCTTTCCCTGCGAGCAGCGTATGCAGAAGGTAAGAAACGTGTAATGTAACTACTAGGGTAACAATATCTAAACTACTCGTGAGGTATATGCCGTATCTACTCCTGAAGTAAAGTAAGAGGGCAAGAAAAAAGTTTGATAAACTTTTTACCATGTTTATATAATTGGGAATTGCATTCATTACTATACAGGTACTATCGGAAATCCTCATTTTCCAAGCAGGGGCAAAGAAGAATTCAATTTCTTCGAGATTTTAGACCAGACTATGGACTGCCTTGTGACAGTGTACTATAGTGGTCTACAACTACAACTCCCAGCATGCCCTGACAGTCTGCCAGTGTGTGTCGCATTCATAGACTATAGACTGCTGTTATTTGAATAGTCGATTCAAGTAGTAAAAATACATTATGGAGTTGCTATCTCTGCAATTCTTCTTATACATTGCACTTAAATATGTAACGTAATCAGACTATGCAACTGTTAGTGCGTAGAGTCAAGTCAATAGAAATTGGAGGCGTTTTTATTTTTCAGGACGGATTTTTTTGTCTGCTCGCTTAAAAAATAAGCGTCCTGCTCTGTCATGGGGCAGATTCCGCTCTGGAACATTCATTGAAATCAATTGGGGGCAGAAAAAACGGCTCAACGCGATTTTGTCCTCCAGGCATTTTGAGACAGATTTTGACCTGCCTGCACTTTCTTTGTGGTGTTTTTTTGCAGAGTTTTCCGCCTCAAAAACTGCTTTAAAAACCTCCTGCATTTTAAAAACCGACTCCAAAATTCTAAAGGGAATTTAGAGGCCGATTTTTTTTCTGCATGACAAAAAAACTCAGTGTGAACATATCCTTAGACAGTTTTGATACGATCCACCCTGATAGCTTCCATTAGTGGCAATGGTATTGGGATGTGGAGATTGGGGTTAGGCGGTTCGGTCACAGATTGCCTCCACAGGTCTAATGCCAATGGTGGGCCATTCTATACTAGTCCTTCTCAATGAATTAGAATATCATCAAAAAGTTAGTTTATTTCAGTAATTCAATTCAAAAAGTGTCTCTCATATATTCTATAGATTCATTACACACAGAGTGATCTATTTCCAGCATTTTTTTTAATCTCGAAAATTTCCTGCTAGACGCTGCGCTGACTCTGGACTTGATATAACACAGTGACCAACACCAGCAGATGACACGGCCCCCAAACCATCACTGACTGTGGAAACTTCACAAAGTAAATTTTGCATTTCATTTGGAAATCTCGGTCCCAGAGTCTGGAGGAAGAGTGGAGAGGCGACAATCCAAGCTGCTTGCGGTCCAGTGTGACGTTTCTGCAGTCAGTGATGGTTTGGGGGCCGTGTCATCTGCTGGTGTTGGTCCACTGTGTTATATCAAGTCCAGAGTCAGCGCAGCGTCTGGCAGGACATTTCCCAGCACCTCATGCTTCCCTCTGCTGACAAGCTTTATGGAGATGCTGATTTCATTTTCCAGCAGGACTTGGCATCTGCCCACACTGCCAAAAGTGGCAATACCTGGTGTAATAGCCACAGTATCACTGCGCTTGATTGGCCAGCAAACTCGCCCGACCTAAACCCCCATAGAGAATCTATGGGGTATTGTCAAGAGGAAGATGAGAGACACCAGACCCAACAATGCAGATGAGCTGAAGGCCGCTATCAAAGCAACCTGGGCTTCCATAACACCTCAGCAGTGCCACAGGCCGATCGCCTCCATGCCACGCTGCATTGATAACACCTCAGCAGTGCCACAGGCCGATCGCCTCCATGCCACGCTGCATTGATAACACCTCAGCAGTGTCACAGGCTGATCGCCTCCATGCCACACCACATTGATAACACCTCAGCAGTGCCACAGGCTGATCGCCTCCATGCCACGCCGCATTGATAACACCTCAGCAGTGCCACAGGCTGATCGCCTCCATGCCACGCCGCATTGATAACACCTCAGCAGTGCCACAGGCTGATCACCTCTATGCCACGCCGCATTGATAACACCTCAGCAGTGCCACAGGCTGATCGCCCCCATGCCACGCCGCATTGATGACACCTCAGCAGTGCCACAGGCTGATCGCCTCCATGCCACGCCGCATTGATAACACCTCAGCAGTGCCACCGGCTGATTGCCTCTATGCCACGCCGCATTGATAACACCTCAGCAGTGCCACAGGCTGATCGCCCCCATGCCACGCAACATTGATGCAGTAATTCATGCAGAGTTGGAACACCGACTAAGTATTGAGGGCAGATACTGTACATGTTTTTCAGTAGGCCAACATTTCGTTATTAAAAATCTTTTTTGAAATTGGGCTTATATAATATTCTAATTTTCTGAGAGACTAAATGTTCGGTTTTCATTAACTGTTCGCCATAATCATCAACATTAAAAGAAAAAAAATGCTGGAAATAGATCCCTCTGTGTGTAATGAATCTATAGAATATACGAGTTTCACTTTTTGAATAGAATTACTGAAATAAATTAACTTTTTGATGATATTCTAATTCATTGAGAAGGACTAGTATGTGTGTGTGACTGATGATAAACTAGGGGAAGCTATGCAGTGGCGCACATAGAACAGAGGGGCACTCATAACAAAGGGCTACCCATTATGGTGCCCGGTTTTGCCACGCAGAAGAGAATTGTGTTTTTTCCCCTCTCCACACTATTTCCATGACGGTTTGGCCAATTCCTGACCCCCTTTTCCTCTGTAGAGGAGTCTCATACAGGTTCTGGCCACCTAATAGCATAGAGGATGGAACAACCAGGGCTTGGCCCTCTTTTTCCAAGGACCACATAGAAGCTGTATGGGCGTCCTCTATGGTATGTGTGCTCCCATGAAATATGATTTTCATTATGATTTCTCCCTGTCATCTGTATAATACTTTAAACGCAATTATATGTAGATATTAATAGATACTTAGACACATACACAACACACATATATACAAATGTATACACAACACACAAATGTACAAATGTATACACTCACAGCCATGAGTTCCACTCCGGTGGCTTTCCTTGAACAGACACTTTATACTCTATTCACAGAGGGGTCTCCATTCGTCAATTGGGAAAATAGCCCTGACATAGAAATCCAAACTGGGATTGTGCAATTCCTCGGGGACATCAATAGTAAATACCTATCTGTGTTCGCTGGACTAAGACTTTGGGATGTATGGGGGAAATAAGCGTCTGAAAGCGTTATTATGTTGCGGGGGGAGAACAGTTGACTAAGGAATTCCAGGAATGGTTGGATAAACATCTATACCTTGTACGTGCTGAATAATTCCCATTCATGCCTCTGTGTATATAATGCGCTCTGTTGATTTTTATAAGCGCAATTTGAAAACGGTAAATAAAGTGTAATACAGTACGGGGTATTCATCTGACACTATATACATTGTAGCTGGTGGTAACTAGCAGGGGTAGTTTCAATTAAGGATATATGGTCACCAAACTTCACAATAATCAATTTTAGGCCTAGATCACACAATTCCTTCAGGAATTTTAGGCAGATTTTGACCTGCCTGCACTCTATTTGCCATGTTTTTTGCGCCATTGAGCCCTGCGGGGAAAAAATGCTGCGAAAACCGATTTATCTGCCTTACATATCAGTGGAAGGTCATAGACGGAAATGACTAAAGAAAGAGCACGACGCTTCTTTTTCCCGCGAGCATTTTTTTCTGCTCGCGGGAAAAAATCGCCTTCGCCTCCCATTGAAATCAATGGGAGGCTTTTGCCAAAGTTTTTTGTCGCGGTTCCCGCTCAAGAAAATAACCCCTTTCCATATGCCTTTATTAGGGGATATAAACAGAGGTGAGATGCTCACAAAAAGACCTAGCCCATCTATTTATTACATGGTCGGCCATTTATTTGAATAACCGCATGCAATACTGCATTTTCCCTGCAGTGCCCGGCAATAAAAGCTGATCGCCAGGGCAGGGGCGATTCCTAATACCCGGAAACACATTTATTAGAAGCTGAGATAAATAATAACCTGTGTGTAGGGGCATAGCAAGGCTTTCCTTCACCTGGGGCAAAATTTAAATACTTTGACCAAGGCAGAGTGTCTTATTAGTGCCCCCAACCAGCACCTGCGAGCACATGGCACGCCAGCTGTCCTCAGCTTTGTCCCTGCCTCAATGAAGAACCGTATGGCAGCTGTATATGAGCCCAGATACCCTAGTGAATTAGTCAGTAGACTATATGTTACTTGATTTAATCCTCTACTTCTCAACTAATGTTTGTTAAAGGTGTATTCTATAATTCTTTAAATGTGGAGTGGACCACAAGTCCATTGTCATAGAGGCCTTAAAATAAAAGTTCACTTTGGTATTGAACTGCAATTCCCCTATATATTTGTAATTATCCATCTACCTGTGTGTCCGTCACATCCTCTGGAAGCAAACAAAGAAGGTTCATATTGAATGACAGCAATCAGAGATCTTCAAAACGGTGAGGAATTGATATAGAATACTGGAAGTATGTAACATTGTGTAACTATTCATATAACCTTTATTTGCTAAAACTGGAATACCCCATAAGGTATTAGCTGTTAAATATAAAAGTTAACTTCAATTTTAGGCCTCCATGACAAGGCACGTGCAGTGTTCTCTGCATGTTATTATTTGCTGACCTGGTGACCGTGAACTAATTAACTTTATTATCTTATTGGGTCACCGACAACATAATAAACATAATATAACAGATTGTATGTGATGGTGATTCCTCCTCCAAAATGCCTGGCTAAAGTTTGATGATGCAACAAAACATATAAAAACATAACAGTAGTAACTTAATTTAGGAACAATAGAAAAATATCAGATAGAACCTATAATAATACCCTCCTCTTCTCTTACCATGTTCAGATTTAAATGACTAGCTTAAGGGTTAAAAAATAAAATAAAAAAAGTTTTCTTTATATTTTTGGAGGCATCTCTGCAATGTCTTCTAGACTCTCCTGGGTTTAAAGTGAACAACAGATTTGAGAAATGGGGTGGAAGTGTGCTGCAGCAGAAACCTCCTCACCCTGTGTTGTCTTCAATAGAGACCAGGAAAGACTTAAAGGGGTTGTCCATGACTGGACAACTGATGACCTATCCACAAGATAGGTCATCAGTTTATGATCGGTGGGGGTCTGATACCTAGAACCTGCACCGATCAGCTGCTCCAACTGATTGACTCTGTGTAGTGTTTAATTTCCCCTGTGGTGGCGCTGCAGGGTAATTGAACACTTACAACCCGGTTTCATGACAAATTACAAATGATCCATGGGGGTCCCTGCAGGGAGGACCAGCTGATTGTTGAAGGACAAGTACAAATTGGCCAAAAGTGGACAACCCTATTAAAGAAGTTGTACTTAATTAGAAACATGTGGCTGCTTTCTTCCTAAACAGAGTCATACCTGTCCACAGGTTGTGTGTAGTATTGCAGCTCTATTCCATTCACTTCAATAGAGCTGAGTAGCAATACCAGACACAACCCATAGACAGGTATGGTGCTGTTTCAAGGAATAAGGAGCCATGTTTTTCTAATCTTGTGTACAACCCCCTTAAAGAGAACCAGTCACCTTCCCAAAAAACTGCAGCTGACATCTCAGTTAGATTGCAGGCGCCTCACAGATTCTGCCTCTTTTTATTTTTTTCTTCTAGCCCCCACCGTTGCTGAGATATCGGTGCCGTTAGTTCTGGTGTCCAATATGCAAATTAAGCCTTTGACTGTCAAGTGGGCGGGTAACACCTGTCACTTGATAAGGGGTAACCGCCCACTTGACAGTCAAGGGACTCATTTGCATATCGGACACCAGAATTAATGGCCCCGATATCTCAGGAACGGTGGGGGCTAGAAGAAAAACATAAAAAGCGGCAGAATCTGTGAGGTGCCTGAGATGTCAGCTTTTTGGGCAGGTGACAGACCCTCTTCAAGTACTAATGTATAGTAGGCAGTCAGAACATGCAAAGTAAATGAAGAACGTCATCCACTGACACTTTTGAGACGCCCAAATACTTTCTAACCTCCTCACGGGTACTCTACAATGCGGCCTGTCTATGTTCTATAGAAAAACTCTCCATTAAGTGGAAATTTTCCAGTTTGGAGAAAGTAGTTTAGAAAAATGGAAGTAAACAGTGGATTGGTGATATGGGGGACACCACCTTTTCTCTATGCACCGGTTTTTATAAATGTTTCCAACTGAACTCATAAGACAAGGCTTGCAGTGTTGAGAAGTGGAGCTGAAAACACTGATATGTACTGTAGCCCCTCACAGAGATTCCTTCCGTCCTCTTGTTACTTATTTTCCAACCCTGAAATGTTTCATGACAGAATTTAGTCCTTGTCCTTGTGTTCTTGATACAGAACGATTCATAAATACATGTTTCTAAATATTCGAGCAAGTCAGGAATAACAATTTATTTTTTTAATAACTGTTTTTTTATAACGATTTGTGACATATATAATAAAAAAGACAAAAACCGAGAATATGGGTGTAGATCAGTGGCATATACAGAAAAGAGTGGCCCCCAGGATCAAACTGGGCCCCCATTATGGTGCCGGGTTTTTCCACCCACGACAGTCGGGCCTGGTGTTTGTTTCCATTTCCTCCTCCCGTTTCCATGATTCTTGAGGACCATCCCACGGGCTGCCTCTGTGATACAGATACAGAGGGGTCTATAAGGGGTGTAGAGGCAAAAACGGCTTGGTAACATATCCATAGAAGAGTTGATCATCAGGGTGACAATAATTTCTGCTGCTAACATAGCACCAACATATTTTGCAGTGCTAAAAAGATTGTCACTATTCATATCAGTTCTTGTCCCCAATGCGGCTCCCAATCCATTTTTCCTATATCAGACACACACACTAGGGCCAATTTTATATAAAGCCAATTAACTTATCAGTATCATTTTGAAGTGTGGAAGGAAATTGGAGGCAAGCCATACATACATGCATACATATATACAAACTGCAGATGTTGTCCTTGTACAGATTCGATCCCTGGATCCCAGCGCGGCAAAGCAAAACTACTAACCACTGAGCCACCACACTGTTTCCAAAGGACGACAGATTTGACTTTTGAGAGCAGCTTTTAACAAAATAACATCAAATAACCTAAAATTGAAGAGTTATTTAACTTTTTTTTTGGAACCCTCCTTTATTAGACAAAGTAGAGAGCCAGTGATAAAGTGCATATGTCGGGGCCAACCCATCCTAGTGTTACATGATCGTCCACCCACTTCAATGGCCGGCATGTAATAATACATTTCCCCTGCGACGGGCGTTGTATGTATGACCAGCCGCAGCTTTCTCTGGTGATTAGACCTGATGGACTTGCAGCAGTCAGCTGAGCGATGGGACGCCTTGACTATAAAGGATTGTCTTGAAGAATCAAGACAATCTTAGGCCAGGATCACACACACGCAGTTATTGTCTTAGTTTTTTAGCCAAACACAGGATTGGACGCACAAAAAATTAATGCATCAGACTTTTTCTTAATGCCTTTCCTTTTTTTTTTTGCAACGACTTCTGGCTTTGAGACAAAAACTGCACCAAAAACTGCATATGAGATCCTGGCCTAGGAAGATATTTTTTAGGCTGCGTTCACATCTGTTATGGCTTCCGTTCTAGCGTATCCGTCAGAGTACCACAAGAATGGAAGTAAACGTTTCAGCCAAAAAACCCATTGATTTCAATGGGTTTTATTTTTGCATCAGTTGTGCTCAGTTTGGCTCCGTTCTGTCAGGTTTCCGTTTTTTTGACAGAAGAAATACCATAGTCTGTTGCCCTATTGTTTCCGTAAAAAATGACGGAAAGGAGCTTTACAGTTTTTTTTAACATTGAAGTCAATGGATGACGGATACAAACTGATATGACATCCGTTTGTATCAGTAATGCATTACGCTTAACGTATGCGCAGACTAAAAATGAAAGCAAGAAAGATGCAAAGATAAACTGATTATAACTGATGACAAACTGAAAGAAAAAAATCTGTTTGTTTTTTTTACGGATCCGGTAAACTGATTAGTCAAAAACAACCTATTTTACCTTCTGATGCATTCAGTCTGGCATCAGTCAGTCAGTTTTTTTTATTTCAACGGATCCGCTAAAATGGATGCCACAACGCAGATGTGAACGAAGCCTTACCATTTATTTTTTCCACATTTGCATGTTACATATATTAACTAGCTAATAAAAGCTAAATTTCAAAAAAGCTGTAGTGCTGGTCTAAGCAGAAGACATAAGCTAGGACGGCAGCCTTGTACAAAAATATTTACACAGTAGCCATGGAGCAGGAGAATACAGCCACTATTCACAACTAAATACACTGTAGCTGAGCCATTTCCTGGGGTCACTTTTAATACATCAAATATTGAAACCATGTTCTAATAACACTATCAATAAATGTGTTCACGTAATAGCCTAAAAGAGGTTATAAAGGGGTTAATGTGTACGTCCACCAATGCAACCAATTTTTTTTTGACATCTTAAATAAAAATAAAATAAACAAATTTTGCAAATAATGTTGTGTTTGAAAATCTCCCAACGTACATTCATCGGATCATGGCCCCGTCTTTATGTCTATGACCAGCCTTAGACTCTGTTCACACTAGCGCCATGACTGGACACTGTGACAGATCCATCGACGATGTGACAAATCCATTTTCCAATAAATCCAAACTGACGCTGATGGATCCCACTTACACAGTCCATCAGGGTCTTGGTATGTTTGGCGGCAGGAATAGTGCTATTCTTGTCATCATAAATACCACAATGGCCGATGGAAAACCCCATAGGGGCTCCAATGGATTTTTCTCTGTTCATGTCCCAAAAAATCATAAATGAAAAAAAAAGTGAATATTTTTATAAGACCTCTACGTATGGAGGAGAAATAAGAATAACTGACTAGTCAACTAGTCAACAACTGTATAAATCACTTTTTTGTTTGCTGCTTCCTTATAAACACTATAGACATTTGCGTTCCACCCCAGTTACTGACCATCCACAGTCAAAGGCAAACTTGTTTGCTGAGACTGAGGTTTCTTGTAACTGAGAATGTTTTTTTTCCATCCTTCCCTGGCATACGGGGTGAGCCGCATACAAAAATGATATGTTCTCATTGATATAATAGTGTCAGACATAACCAGGGAGTACATGGACAGACTAGGTATTCTGATGCACGACTGTTCCCTGGGCTTTATATAGATGGTGGCAGCAGAGGAATGTGCTGACTATTATTTAAAGTGACTGTTATTAGTTAACGATGGATACATAAGAATTAACCAACCTACTCATTTTGTAGCATTTCACACTGGGTATAAAAAGAAAAAGCTAAGAAAGTGGATTTTATTTTTGTTCGCAAGTATTGATTTAACAGTAACTAAAGAAGCAGCCTCTGTTGCCCAATTGGAGGAGAGCACCAGCTCAGGGGACTTCTCATAGGCGAGTGACCCTACTTTTTTTTTTATATAAGGTTTCCTGCTTCCCTTTTCATTGGATCCATTGCACTGATAATACTAGTGGAAAATGTGAATGGCTTGTCTCATTGGGACAACCCCTGTCCTTATGCCCTAAGTAGGGTATATTGATGTCATAGAAGGAGGCAAAAGTAAAACTTGAAGCTCCTGAGCCACAAGGCAAAATCTGTAGCAGGGCACCCCGCCTATATTACTGGTGTCTT
Source organism: Rhinoderma darwinii (assembly GCF_050947455.1). NCBI lineage: Eukaryota > Metazoa > Chordata > Amphibia > Anura > Rhinodermatidae > Rhinoderma > Rhinoderma darwinii. The sequence goes on from NC_134696.1 coordinate 24,076,696, forward strand.
ATGTGGTAAAGGATCCTTTGATCCCCTTCAGGCACCAGGGCCTGGATGTGACTGCTACATCTGCAGACCCAATAGCTAGTTCTTCTGCAAATAACTTATCCCGCTCTAAAGGAATCATTCATTTGAATGGACAACATTTAATACCACAATTAGAAGACGATAAAATTAGGGCATTGACCAATGCCACCAGGCCTCATGAGTTACTGCACAGCATGTGTTCCCTAGTGTGAAAAAGATGGATTTGGAGGCACAAAGTTGAGAAGAACTTCAAGTTGACTACCATTAATTTAATACTTAAATGAGCCCCGACTGCCGGTCAATAGTATTGGGCTCTCCCTCTCTTGGACTACATTTACAGCCTGTATCCAGTCAAAAATTTACCTTTTGGAGGCCTTCATCACTTTGTCTGTTTTGACCACCCATATGGCCATCCTTGGTGTTCAGCTGTTGGCTTCCTGTCAAAGCAATGACCTTCCTTACCACCAAAGGAACATTACATTCAATCAGTAATGAGCTGAACAGAAGACCATCCAATTCTATGTTGAAACAGGTCAGAGACTCTATGAGATTCTTGACGCTCTTATTGTCCTAGGCACCTTAAAATTGAAGTCCTGGATGCCTTGTGCTGGAATTTGCCCTGGTTGGTACCACATGATATGATGGCCTTACCTCATAGGGGAGAACAATGCTGAGGTAGCTCAAACAATAAAAATGAAGTATTTTTAAGTGAGCCCCAGAAACGAAAGAATTTTAAATAAATATATAGACAGCTTACTTTATGTTTAACCTTTTTTTGTTTTTTTAGTTGTAACTTTACTGAATAATGAAGCAGAAACAGTGAACATAACCGAAAAAACCTTTACAGACTCAACAGAAGCTCAAACTCAAGTGAGTGTGGAATTCAAAAATTAAGAGGTTGTCTGTTTTGTCCATAATATGTTGATTCTCTTATTTTTGGTATCTCGTCTTTATTTGATGGTGAACCACTGGTGAACATTGAGGTACCACCAAAAGAAAACTAGGTACCTCGATGGGAATGTTCAAGATAAAGACTTGGTGTTTTATAAAAGTTTTTGTCAGCTTTCGACAACCCATTCTTAACCCATTCATCCAAAAACCAGCTGATTGAGAAATAAGGGGGTCCCACTGCTAAGCACCCCCATGAACAGTGGAAGATGCAGAGTAAACACTTATTTTCTCTACACAAAACTAAGCATTGCAGGGAGTCAATGCAAATCAATGGGCCAACAGGCTCAAGAGCTGGGGACCATACTAACCAAGAGGGATCCAAATCAATTGGCCATTGTTATCATTTTAGAAAGGGTTATCTACAATATATCAGGGAATATCCAGCCGTATGATGGTCAATAGAACACTCAAAACCACTTACTAAATTGAGTAAATCCCTAAAACCCCCACTGATTAGTAGAATGTAGGGGTCATGCCCCCATCATTGATTGTACAGCCAGTGGAACGTACAAACAAGTACACCAGCTCAGCCAATTCAAGTGAACGGGTTGAGCAGGACTGAGCTACAGTACCATGCACAGCCACACTCATATATACAGCGCTGTGGAGCAGCTCCTTCATTCTATTGATCGATAGGGTTCTGGAGATGGGACCATCACCGATCATACATTGATTGCCTATCCTAAGGGAAGTCTTGAACAACTCCTTTAAGACAAATACATTCTTCTTTGCAATCTTTTCTTATTTAGACTCTTCAGACAGAACTTAATGTGACGAGTCAGTATGACACCAGCACAGCAAGATCGTTTACACTGGAAACAGACACACAGAGCATGGACAATACAACATATACAGTAGTTATAGAAGATCCTGAAGGTATGATATGGAAACCAATTTTAAATTTTATGTACATAAAAGAGATGAGTAACTTTGCAAATACATTACAATATGACTTTATTGAAGCCTGTGTTATGCTCCAGAGCTGTAATTACAATTCTGATGTCTGCTAGTGAAACCATTTAACTCTGTATTGACATGCACACCCTTAACGGCTTAGCTCAGTTCCTTTATTGCAATGTTCACTGCATTCATGCACAGTTTGTTTTTCCTCTAGCAGATGACTGTACAAGGCCTGGTGTAAAGATGACACTTCCCAGTATGTAGCAGTGGATGAGAATTGTCTGTAATGCTGCAACTCATGATCAATAAAGCATAGGATTTGAGTGGCATCACCCGCCTCTGCCCGCCTGCTCCGCAGCAATGACAGTGCTGGTGCTTAAAATTAGTCAAAGAAAGAGGCTTAGATTCCTGCTGTCCCATATTGCCACTGGGGGTGGAAGTCTGAAGTCACGGCAAAATTGATCGCCATGCTACTGCTATAATCACACTGACAGCGTTAAAGGGGTTGTGCCGCGAAGGGCATTCCACAGGATAGGTGATGTCTGACCGCTGGGGCCCCCACCAATCACTAGAACGGGGGGGGGGGTACCGATCCCTCCTATGTCGCCACCTAAAAAACAGAGTGCTGTACTCAGCTGTTTCCGTTAGCCTCATAGACATTGAATGGAGTGGCAGGGTGTACGAGTGACCACCGCTTCTTTCAAACTCATCCTCACTACGGTCTAGTGATCGGTGGAGGTCCTATTGGTGTTCCCCCAGCGATCACACATATATAACCTTTCCTGTCGGAGGCGTAGCTAGAGGTTTAGCACAGGGGGGGCAAAATACATCTTAGTGGGCCCCAACCCAGTGGCCCCCCAAGGCAACTGCTGAGGCGCATCTGGCTGGGTCAGCCTTATGTAAACTGCTTTGTTTGCTGTGCTACTCTGTTTCTGTAAACTTCCATAGAAGTGAATGGGTGTTACGACACAGTGTAGCATAGCGAGCTACGCTGTTTTCGCAACTGCTATGCTGCTTTCCTTATCTCTATTCACAGTATAGTGCCTATACACACAGTATTATGCCCCCATAGTGGCCCCCATCAGAATAATGCCCCTATAGTGCCTCCCCACACAGTGCAATACTTCTATAGTGGCCCCCACATAGAATAATGCCCCTATAGTGCCCTCTGCACAGTATAATGCTTCCATAGAGGCCCCCACACAGTATAATGACCCCTTAGTGGACCCTACACAGTATAATGTCCCTATAGCTGCCCCACACAGTATAATGCCCCATAGTGCCCCCACACAGAATAATGCCCCCATTACACCGTGTAATACCCCCATAGCTGCCCCATACAGTATAATGCCACCTTAGCTGCCCCCTCACAGTATAATGCCCCCATAGCTTCCCTCTTACCATATAATGCCCCCATAGCTGCCCCATACAGTATAATTCCCCCACAACTGCCCTCATCCAGTATAATTCCCCACATAGCTGCCCCCCATACCCAGTATAATACCCCCATAATGCCTACTACAAAAATAATAAAATAAATATTCACCTATCCCCGTTCCTACGGCAAGTGAAGGAGATTCCTCTGCTCCTCCGGTCTGTGCTATGAGTGACTCAGCGCAGACAGGCGTTATGATATCACTGCATAAAAGCGCCGCTCATGGCCGTCATTACACAGTGAATGCTGAAGCAGGGAGCTGACAGCACCTTTCTCCAGTATTGTATTCAACTGTATCTGCGTCCTGAGGACGTAGATACAGTGGAAACTGGGACATGACACCGCGGGCCAGCCCGCCTCTGGGCCCCAGCATCTCAGTGGTCTCGGGGCCACCTCCCTCCCCCCCCCCTGCTTGCTACCCCTCTGTATCCCATGAATAGATGATTAAAGTCCTTTGTGGCACACCCTTTTTGAGCCACTAGTGTGATCTTAGAGAAGATTAAATATCCGAGCTGAACATGTATATATGTAAAGTGACTCTCTGCCCCCACTTTAAAGTTGAACCTATTCTTAAGGGGTTATCCTCTTTGGATATATACCCTATTAGGGCATTTATAAAAAGTATCCCCCGAATTGGGCTGCTCTTGCTCCAGTGGACCTGATGCTTGACTTCCCAGGACTGGGGACCCTCATGACTCCCTCAAATGGAATGGGCATTTGTAATTTCTGCATATTGTGTCACTAGGCCTCATGATTTGGTGTCATATTTTGCAGGTGGCCTGGACTTGGGCACATTGGTTGGAATAGTAGCTGGCATTGTATCCATCTTCGGAATAAGCGCCATAATCGCCATCTTAATTATTCGAAAAATGGGAAGATACTCGTAAGTGAAAGAAAGGTCAACAGACTGCATTGTATAACACTTAAGTGAAACTTATGAAATGCATTGACAAGGGGGATGGTAACACCCAGTTGTGAATTTATTCCTAAATTTCTAGCAGGAATGACAGAGGAACAGCACAACACAGAGTCATAAGAAAAGATGCTCCAGAATTGTTATTTTATGGGTAATACAAGTATTTACTAAAACAGACATGACAGGAGAGAGCACAGATACTTTCTAAACAGATATATTATGGAATTAACCAGCACAAAATTTTGGACATAAAAATTGAATGGTGGACATTAACATTAAAGGGGTTGTTGCTAAAAATTGATGGCCTATCCGCAGGTTAGGCCATCACTAGCTGATAGGTCGAGGTCCAACTCCCGCCGATCAGCTCTTTTGAAGGGAGTGCAGTGCTCGTATGAGAGCTGCCTTCCCTTCATTTTTATTTGCGCACGGTAAATCATCGACACGGATGTAGTAGTGATTCACAGCCTTTTCTGCCATTGAAGTGAATGGGAAAAGAAGACTACAATACCTGTGAATTGCCACTACATCCGTGTTGAAGATTCACAGTGAGCAAGTCGAAATGAAGGAAAAGCAGCACTCGTACGAGCGCTGCACCCCCTTCAAAACAGCTGATTGGCGAAGGTCCCGGGAGTCGGACCTCAACCCATCAGCTAGTGATGGCTTATACTGAGGATAGGCCATCAATTTTTAGCGACTGGAAAACCCCTTTAAGGTGTAGCACATTCGGCGGAGCGCTCAGTGAGGAGTGGGTCTTGTGCTGAGCATATACAAAAGTAACCCAACTTTTTATTTATATAGAAGATCCTATACCCATATTTTGGAATAATATTATTATCATCCATATCATATTTGTCAGACAGGACAATAGGGCAGATGTAATATTGTTGTTGAGCCATAATTCTGGCCTAAGTTACGCCTTTTTGTGGCCCAAATCAATGAAAACAAATTTATTATTAATTTGCTAAAAAGAAAGAGATGTTTGTGTCTCACCAGACACTTTATAAGAGTGTCTACAAAAGAGGGTTAGGGGAAAGGGACGTGGTTTAAAATGTGCCGACGTGTGCCAAAATCGTGCCAAAATTTTGGCACCAAAAACGGTAAACTAAGCCAACCAGGAGATGGTATAAGGAGGAGAAAAGGGTCTAGCAAGATGCACTAAATTTATCACACCGCGTGCTCCACTGTGATAAATGTGGTGCATCTTCTGCCTGCCTGGTCTAAGTTTATTTCTCTGTTCACATGATGTTAAATGTTTACACGCACATAGGCCTGACAAATCTCACCACATATGCAACTGTATGCCATACGTCATGCATAGGCTGCCATGGTAGAAGTAAATTACAGGCTGCACTTTCCTATACATTAAAAAAAAAAAGTGTACTGATGTATCCCAGTTTTCCAGAGGCCAATAGGACGCCCTTTTGGTATCGGTTGGGCATACATGTAGGGTGTGTATGTACATGCACACCGATTGACTGATACTTGTTTGCTCTAAGGTCTCATACATGTTGGGATTTGTATCACAAAAACCTCGAATACGGCCAACGTGCATTTCAATGGAGGCATAAATCCTGCGGAGCCCATTGAGACCTTGGAGCTTCAAACTACACTTCTGATAGGCACCCCACATGAGGGATGGTCCTTTCCATATCCTTTGCCCAAATATTTGGAGATATTTTCCTTTGGACTGGTGCCAACACCATTGGCGGAGTTGAACTACATATTTTTCACCCTTTATAAACATATAACTTACTTTTGATATATGTCGCTTTTGTTTCCGCAGGCCCTGAGATGAACAAAGGAACGTGAAAGGGATCATTTATTGTGTAAAGAAACATAAAATCTTTTGACTGTGAATTATAGACATAAAGGACATATCTGGAGTGTGACGCTGACAACAGAAGAGGACGCCATCGGAGATGGTGGAGAATTGACTCATTCAGGTTCAATGAAAAGCGTTGTTATAAAAATATATTTATTCAACATAAAAAAAAGCCACACTGACACATGCAAAGCGGGACTTTAATCTGATTCCAGCCCATATACTTTGATATAAAATGCGTAGTTATTATTTATATAGGTAGCCATTGTTCGTTTGATGAATTTCACCATTGTTTTCAAGGTGGGTTGAAGTTGGGCTTGTGTATAATTATAACCACATGGCTAATAGTACGCAGGTAGGGCAGTACAGCATATGTATAACTCCCAACATTTCAATACCATTTGCAGAACATTTTAAGCCCAACCCGCCAAGGAAAGCCCACAAAACCTCCCAAAAATGCCCATTTTGGGGTACATTTGACAAATGCCCATTTTGAATAAGCTTGCCTCCCTCCTTATTACTGACAATCCATGTGAAATGGATATGAGGCATGCATATACCTATGAAAGAGATGGGACATGCAGCAATGGGAGCATCTTAAAGCAGATATCTCATCAGAGACAAACTTTCAGAAAGGAGTCACTGTACCGATCAGCTGATCGCTGTAGGTCTGGCTCTTGGCACCCCTGGCAAACAACTGATTTTCCAGGCCAGCCAGGCATTTCCCCTGCAGTATGTGATACACTCGCTAATATACATTCCGGTCCCCTGTCCCGTGATGCTGAGATTTTCATAGGTTGTTATGGCGCTGCTGGGGGAGCGGAAGTCTAGTTGCCCAGCCTTCTTTGATGACGATACGACGCCTTGTCATGTGACCAACCCCGCTGTACTCTATGTACAAGCAGAAGCAGTGGTAGAGCAATTACATAAAATTTGCCACCTATTAATTTCTTTATACATCTTGATAGTGGTCAGAGCACAGTTTTTCTAATGATCCTTTTACATGACCCGTCCTCGGTATAAACGTGCGCCCATCAACGAGACAGTTCATTGATCGGCACTGGTTTGCTAGTATGCTAGGAGCTAGTATGGGGACGAGTTCTCATTGCTCTGATCGCTCGTCCTCAAACATTTCTGTCACGTTGCCAGTGACACAGGGAGATGTGCTACCGACAACGATAATATTTTTCATTTTTATAACGATCAGCAGATGAACGAGCGTTTTGTCGTTCATCTGCTGATGGTTGCCCTGTTTACACCGGGCAATTATCGTCAACGAGTGTTCTGTGAATGAGCGTTTGCCCAATAATTGCCCCATCTGAAAGGGCCTTTATTCTCAAAATCCCCTGCAAAGACATAGATTTCAAACATTATGTTCTGGCTTTAAGCTCAATAAATATACATACTTTATTTCATATTCTTTAAAATAACAATACATAAAAAATTTATCCACACTGATAACAATAGGACCACCACATTAGCGATATCATATGCAAATGTTATACAGATCTATTAGATGTAATGCACATGACATAGAAAATGCTTAAAGAGTCTCTGTCACCAGATTATAAGTGGCCTATCTCCTACATAGTCTGATCGGCGCTGTAATGTAGATAACAGCAGTGGTTTTTATTTTGAAAAACAATCATTTTTGAGCAAGTTATGAGCAATTTTAGATTTATGCTCATTCGTTTCTTAATGGACAACTGGGCGTGTTTTTACTTTTTACCAACTGACCAATCAGCGACCAATCATTGGCCAATCAGCCTCATACACTTCTCATTGTTCCAGCCCAGTGTGGATTGTGGAGTGATAGAAGCTGGGCTGGAACAATGAGAAGTGTATGACGCTGATTGGCCAATGATTGGTCACTGATTGGTCAGTTGGTAAAAAGTAAAAACACACCCAGTTGCCTATTAAGAAACGAATTAGCATAAATCTAAAATTGCTCATAACTTGCTAAAAAATGATTGTTTTTCAAAATAAAAACCACTGTTCTCTACATTACAGCGCCGATCTATGTCATGTGCATTACATCTAATAGATCTGTATAACATTTGCATATGATATCCCTGATGTGGTGGTCCTATTGTTATCAGTGTGGATTCATTTTTTATGTATTGTTATTTTAAAGAATATGAAATAAAGTATGTATATTTATTGAGCTTACAGCCAGAACATAATGTTTGAAATCTATGTCTTTGCAGGGGAGTTTGAGAATAAAGGCCCTTTCAGACGGGGCAATTATTGGGCAAACGCTCGTTCACAGAACACCCGTTGACGATAATTGCCCGGAGTAAACAGGGCAACGATCAGCCGATGAATGAGCAAGCTCTGGTTCATTGTTTGATTGTATCGTTTATGCTGCACAAAATATTGTCGTTGTCGGCAGCACATCCCCCTGTATAAACATGGAGACGCTCTGCCACATGATAGAAATGTATGGGGACGAGCGGTCGGAGTAATGAGCGCTCGTCCCCATACATTACTGATCATAGCTCCTTGTGAAAGGCGCAAACGAGCGCTGATCAATGAGCGGTCTCTTGAATCGACGCTCGTTTACACCATCCACCTCAGACCGTGTAAGAGGACCCTTAAGCTCTACAAATTTGATATAACTCATTGTAATATCTGTCTGTGATAATGTATATGCAATGAATTGAAATGCATTATGGGTATTTGTTATCTGAATTGCCTTTTTTGTCATTGGCTTCTGATTGCTGGCAATGAAGCATGTTGTAGACAGAATGAATGGCATTAATTATGACGATTATTTTCCCATGTAGGTCCCAATCATCATGAGCAGTGACTGATAATAAAGTGATATAACCCAAATGTTGTTTTATTGCGTAAAGTAATAAGGTTTCACTAAAGTGGAACGCTATTGGTTTGTGTATGTTCACTTCTAGACACCATTTGTAGGTTAACACTTAGAAATAATCTACACAAAAAAGTTTAGTCACTTTGAAATTACATTACAATATTTATCCTTTACTGATCCTTAATACAGCCTGTATGATACTCCAGAGCAGCATTCATAATCCTGTTGGTGGAGTCACTGTGTACATATATTACATTACTTATCTTGTACTGATCCTGGGTTACAGTCTGTATTATACTCCAGAGCTGCATTCACTATTCTGCTGGTGACGTCACCGTGGACATACATTACATTACATATACTGTACTGATACCGAGTAACAGCCTGCTTTATACTCCAGAGCTGCACTCACTTTGCTGCTGGTGGAGTCACTGTGTACATACATTACATTACTTATCCTGCACTGATCCTGAGTTACATCCTGTATTATACTCCAGAGCAGCACTCACTATTCTGCTGGTGACGTCACCGTGGACATACATTACATTACATTACATATACTGTACTGATACCGAGTAACAGCCTGCTTTATACTCCAGAGCTGCACTCGCTATTCTGCTGGTGGAGTCACTGTGTACATACATTACATTACTTATCCTGTACTGATCCTGAGTTACATCCTGTATTATACTCCAGAGCAGCACTCACTATTCTGCTGGTGCAGTCACTGTGTACATACATTACATTACTTATCCTGTACTGATCCTGAGTTACATCCTGTTTTATACTCCAGAGCTGCACTTACTATTCTGCTGGTGGAGTCACTGTGTACATACATTACATTACTTATCCTGTACTGATCCTGAGTCACATCCTGTCTTATGCTCCAGAACTGCATTCATAATCCTGTTGGTGGAGTCACTGTGTACATATATTACATTACTTATCTTGTACTGATCCTGGGTTACAGTCTGTATTATACTCCAGAGCTGCATTCACTATTCTGCTGGTGACGTCACCGTGGACATACATTACATTACATATACTGTACTGATACAGAGTAACAGCCTGCTTTATACTCCAGAGCTGCACTCACTCTGCTGCTGGTGGAGTCACTGTGTACATACATTACATTACTGATTGTGAGTAACAGCCTGTATTATACTACAGAGCTGCATTCACCATTCTACAGGCCTCGGAGCTGTAGTCTCCCAGATATCTGTACTGGCTCAATGTCTGTTTTTGCCTTGCATATGCCATATATTAATATCATCAGAACTTTAAGAGGAGAAATCTATAGAGCAAACTTCCAGAGAACATGTGGGCTCTCGTGTGGGCACTCATGTCTCCACATAGAAATGCCTTTTTATTGTGTACTATACTTTATACTAAATAAGCACAACAGCTTGACTATGGAGATAACATATACAAGATTCCCCGACATTTAAAGTTACATTGTGTGGTACATTGATTGTGGCTTGCGAGAGGACGTAGTTTGTATTCGCAGCAATCCACAGGCAGGCTGAGGAGACGGGATATGATGCCACCATAGAGAAGATTATGTTGTAGGAGGGAATAGGGACTTCAGAGGGACTAATCTACAGAAGCACCAGGCAGCATGTTTGTCAGTGACGGGCGGCACCCCCTTTACTTAGGAGGAGAGATGCGCCCTGTGCTACCACACAGGTGGCACACCCCTAAGGCCGGCCCTGCAGCTCGTCCATGCTGGATGTAGAGGGGGTGCTGGCAAACAGACATGGCCGGACTGAGAGTTATTTGGGCCCTGGGACAAAAAAGTTCAAGATTCCTTCACCATATTCAAGATACTCTTAGATAATATTTTCATTTTAGAAGCATTTATCATTTTCATTTATCTATTTTTTTGTGGCTCGGAATTTAAACTTAGTACACTCCCTAATGGTCAGTCTACCGCTCAATACAGAGCTCTCCATATGTTATACTGCCCCACATTAGGGAATTCTGATTTAACAGAGGAAGGGGTCTCCTATTCAGGACCCTCATCTAAGTCTGAGCTGCAACAAAGAGTGTCTCTCTCTTAGGAGGATCCAGCATTAGGGCTTATTCAGACGAACGTAAAATACGCGCGTGCAACGCGCGTGATTTTCACGTGCGTTGCCCGTAGCTATATTAGACAATGGGGCCGTGCAGACATGGCAGCGTTTTTTGCGCAGCGTTGCTCCGTTGCAAAAAACTCACGACATGTCCGTTGATTCACCGTTTTCAACGCATCACGCACCCATTGAAGTCAATGGGTGCGTGAAAACCACGCATGTCGCACGGAAGCACTTCCGTGCGAACTGCGTGTTTGCGCAACAGCTGTCAAAAGGATGAATGTAAACAGAAAAGCACCACGTGCTTTTCTGTTTCCAAGCATCCAAACGGAGTGTCTTTGCGATTAGCGAACCCCGACAACCGAAGCTAACTTCACCGGGTTCGGCCAAACTCGTTTTGGCCGAACCCGGCAAAAAAATTTCCGGTCCGCGACGTCGGGAGACATTCACTGTGCATGGTGCTGAAAGAGTTAAACTGGTTCAGCACCATGGACAGTGACTTGCGATCCCAAAATACATGAACCTGTAAAAAAAAAAAGAAGTTCTAACTTACCGATTACTCCTGTCTCCTTCCTGCAGTCCGACCTCCCGGGATGACACTTCAGTTCAAGTGACAGCTCCAGCCAATCACAGGCCAAGCATTGGCTGCAGCCAATCACAGGCTGCAGCGGTCACTTGGACTGCCGCGTCATCCAGGGAGGTGGGGCTCGATGTCAAGAGAGGCGCGTCACCAAGGACGCGTCACCAAGGCAACGGCCGGGAAGTTCTCGGTAAGTAGGAACTTTATCTTTTTTTGTTACAGGTTTTTCGCTGTTGTGTTCGGCATTCACTGTCGAGGGTGCTGAAAGATTTAGCTCTTTCAGCACCTTGGACAGTGACGGGCGTCGACAAGCCTCATCTCTATGATGCCGGCTGCGCGAAAATCACGCAGCCGCGCATCAGACACGGATGACACACGCAGCTGTCAAATAGTGTTTGCGCGCGCAAAACGCTGCGTTGTTTGCGCGCGCAAAAACGCAACGCTCGTGTGAATCCGGCCTTACACACAGAGCCGATTGATTTCAATTGGCACTGTGTAATGCTAAATTTCCCCTGTGGTGGCGCTGCAGAGGAATTAAACACTTGCAGAAAGGTTCCTCCACAGATTACATCTGATCATTGATAGTCCCAGCGGCAGGATACCCTGTGATCAGTTAAGAATCAGGGGGCCTTTCTAACAAAAACTTTACCAAAGCGGCTATGAACAACCACTGGTGAAAGAGAAAGAAGTCGAAAGAATATTCTCTAGCAATTAAATTGCAAATATTTTCTATAAATAAAAATTTGCATTTCAACATATAAATTTATTGGGCTGATTATCATTTATTGTACATGCTACACGTTTGCAGTAGCAAGAGAAAAATCTCCCAACATGTCTGATAATAATTGTAATGGAGGCAGTCGTGGTTGGTCTGTATACAGCGTGTGAAAGGTGACAACGTGGCCACATATACAGATGTAGCCTATAATTCCACATTACCAGACAATAACACATATAATCATCTTATTCCCTAATTATCAGGTAGAATATGCATCAGACAGTGTCATAGCCCCCAGTATCATAACGATGGATGGCCCACAGTCTATAATGGAAACAAGTTCAAACAAAGAACCCCCTAAGGGAACATTTGGTAACGTTTTCTGAGAGAAAGAAACGATAATAAACTATTTTTGTAATACTGCTGACAATACCTTTGGTTCTATCCAATATGAGAGTAAACCTTATTTTGATTATTAAAAAATCTATGGTAGCAAGTTACGTTGAGGGGTTTCCACTCCGAGTTCCTGTTGGAGAGGTAGCCAGGTACATGAGGTCACTCTCCAATGAAGTTAAAGGGGTTTTATGAGGCTCTTATATTAATGGCCTATCCTCAGTCAGGATAGGTAATCAATATCAGATTGGTGGAGGTCCAATTTCCGTCACCACCACTGATCAGCTGAGTGGGCTGTGGCAACAAGCAGCGCAACCCCTTCATAGTTTACCAGGCACAGCATTGTAGACATCTGTAGCGGCTGAGCCTAGTATTGCAGGTTTTTTTGCAGCCCAGTCCTACTCAAGTGAATGGGACTGAGCTACGTTTCCATGCGGATGTTTACAGCGTTGTGCCTGGTGAACTATTGACTGCAGCGTTCCTAGAAGCAGCCCCTTCAGTCAGCTGGGAGTCAGACACCCACCGATCTGATATTATGACCTATGCTAAGGATAGGTCATCTATATAAAAGTCCCAAAAAACTCCTTAAAGGTGCCCATACACAGTAGATGAAAGTTGGCCGAACCTGCCCTACCCTTTCCCGATGGCAGGTGTCGGGCAAAAGAAGGATGGGGCATGTTGGTCTTTCAACATGCCCGATCATTTGTTCCTATGGGAGATAAGCTACTTCTAGAGGAGTCTGACAGGGGCCTAAACCCCCCCCCCCCCCATTGAGCTAGCAGAATACGTCAGCTTGAAAAGGGCTGGATAAGGGACAACCTTATTTTTTGTGATCCATAAATGAGCGCAGGTTATTTGTTACTTCCCTTCCCCCGCTCCTCTTGGCAGCTCATACCGCATGCACTAGGAGACGACAATGGCCATAGGAGAAATATCAGTAGTGACTGGAGTTTTTCATTTAACACCCCCAGTAACATGAACATTTGGCTTGGCTGGAAAGATCTCCTCATGCAGAGAGAAATAAATGGCTGACAGATCTCCAGGGGATACTGGACATGGTAAAATACAACCTGTTGGAACTTTGTTTCCCGGGACAGCAGATGGCCCTGCACTGTCCGCAAGGCTCAACAGACATTAGATCTTTGGTGCATCCTGTCCAAGTTCCTCCTACAAATATCTTGTGTCTGATATCTAATGAGCAGATATTGAAAGTATCACTTATATAGCCAAGATGTCTGGTCATAAGGACAAGAAGCTATACAAGAAGTCGTCATGTGGAAACAATAAGGTGCCAGATCCTTCCTCTACAATTTGTCTATCCAGGGGAAGTGAAAGAGTAGGAGAGGGGAGGAGAAGATGGGGAAGGAAGAGGAAGGGAATAAAGGGGAAAACAGAATGGCGCACCGTAAGTAAGGACTTCAGGTAAATACAATGATGGGGGGTCACTGAGCAGAAGAATTTCTGGATCACCAAAGGCATGAGACAAGAACAATGAGCTCAGCCCTGGATCTAATGAATGGAAACATGACGGACTACCAACATTAAAAACAGATCAAAACAATCAGCTGAAGAGGTCACCATTCCAGTGGTCTCCAAGAAGGGAGAAGAAGACTCCCCATTTGCATAGGACCCTCAAAGAACCTTCATGAATAGTCTGAACGTAGCACTCTATATGCCGAAGCAGAAAACATAGGATAGTCTCAGGTCAACCGGCTCCAGGCAAGGCCAATTGCCTTCCCAGGGAAGTACAGAAAATATCCCTGGGAATTGATGCGAGGAGTAATGGAGTCCAGCTAAAACAAGAAACCACGCAGCCAAGATTAAGGTAAATACAAGGTAGAAAGTATTGAGTTGGTAACACCAGGACTTCACACCTACTTTCAGAAAGAAGGGTATTTGTCTAAGGCTGATATTACATGGCCCGACATGGGCCATGTAAACGAGCGCCGATTAACGAGACGGCTCGTTGATCGGCGCTTGTTTGCTCCGTTCACATGGGGATGAGCGCTTGTTCCTACGATCGTTCGTCCCCATACATTTCTATCATGTCGGCAGCGCGTCTCCCTGTTTACACATGTGCTGCCGACAACGACAATAGTTTCAGTATTTAAAACTAGAAAATCAGCAGACGATTGAGCGTTTGCTCATTTATCGGCTGATCGCTGCCCTGTTTACACATCGCAATTATCGGGAGCGAGTATTCTGTGAACGCTTGTCTGCCCGATAATTGCCCAGTGTAAAAGGGTCTTAAGGAAGGGGGTATTTTCTATAAATGAAGCTTTAATCACTGTAGTATGAAAAGTTATGCAACTTTCTAATATACTTTGTGCTTCAATTTCTCACAATTCTCAAGATCTCTGCTCGCTGTTAGTGAATAGGAGCTAGATGACAGATCCATCAGTAGCACAGATCTCTCTCCTGTCTTGATAGTTTACTACAGCTTTCACTGCTACAGTGTGAGTAAAATGTATCAATCTGGGGTTCAGACTTTAGATCACACAGAATTGCGTAGACTGGACAGAATTGTAGCAAACTCTCAGCCTCTAAAGGTAAACAACAATATTTCCACTTATTGACAGCAAGCAGCCATTTTTTAAATTGTGAGGAATTTAAACAGTTTTTACTGTTTTCATGTACATTAAATCAGAATTAAAGTTGAGCAACTTTGTAATTACATTGCATTAGGGCCTATTCACATCTGCGCTGGAGGCTCCGTTATGGGCCTCCATAGCAGATCCGGACGAAAATACTGGACACAATAGCACAGCATGCTGCACTATGGTTTTTGGTAAAACCACAGACAATCCAACAGAAACCAATAAAGTCAATGGGTTCTATCGGGCTCTGGTTGTTTCTGTTGTTTAACGGAACCGACACTTCCGGCATTTTCCTTGGTATGTTCCTCTGACGGAGCAGAACAAAAGAAACACGAATGCAGATATGAACAGGCACTTACTTATCTTATACTGAACCAAAGCCACATCCTGTAAAGGGCTGCTACCACAATTTTGCAGACTTCAGAGCTGAACTCTTATGGCATTGCTTATTTAATAATTCTGATGCACCCCCGATTACTATGACTGCCATGTTCCTTTATACTTATAATTCGCAAGTGTTATAAAAAGGGTTAGGGGTTTAATTAAAGGGGTATACGCATCATATAAATTTCTGGTATAGCCAATGCATATGCCATAAATCTGTGACAGGTACGGGCCGATTTACGGAGTCAACACTCCCCATTGACTGCAATAGAGAGCTAGACGGGCACTCCACTGAAGTCTATGGGAGTTAAATAAAGAGCCAAACAAGAGTGGCCACCTCTTCGTCGCAGTCGATAAGGAGCGCTGCCTAAGTGAATTGACGTACGGGGGAACGGGACCCCTGTTCTCCTGATAAATGGGAGTGCCTCATGTGGACGCGTACTTATCACACATGTATGGCAAATCCAGTAGCTATTTGTGCTCATGCTGCCTCCGGCCACTTCCTGATTACATGGTCGGGAGTTACGGAAACAGCGTAACTCGCTGAGCTACGCTGTTTCCGTAACTCCCATAGTAGTGAATGGCAGTTACGGAAGCAACGTAGCATGTGAGCTACGCTGTTTCCGTAACTACTATTCAGTTCTATGGGAGTTACAGAAACAGCGTCGCTCAGCGAGTTACGCTGTTTCCGTAACTCCCGACCATGTAATCAGGAAATGGTCGGGATGCAGCGTGAGCGCAAAAAGCTAGAACGGGGTTTAGGGGGCCTCGTTTTAGAGATTGGTGCGGGTCCCCCATCTATCTGACATTTATGGCATATCCTGTAGATATGACATAAATGTGCATGATGGAAATACCCCTTTAATATTCATCCTGAATGCCATTCTTTTCAATGCAATTGCGCCAAATGCATTCATAAATAAGCCCCAATGTTTACACAGAGTTTTCTCTGGTATTCTGCATTGTGCCAAGCAATATAGAATCATATAATGTTGGAGAATAGAAACTGTCCCACTGCTCACTTCAGCTTTAAGGGGTGTGTCTGTCGACTAACTTGTTGACTGTTTCCAATAGTAACCAGAAGAATTGTGAATGTAGGTTTATATCAATAGAAGATAAGTATTGCAATCTATTTACAAAATTTGTTATTTTTTTTATATAATATATTGTAGTTATATACAAATTGCTAAATAGAACTCAAAGGTGAAAATACACCAGAGCAGCTAAAGGCCTCCCCCTTCACACACACACTATTTTTTCAGAATACAACAATTGGGATATGATATGATATAGGACAATCACATGAATAGTAATCAACGAAAGTTGTCCCTAAAGCCAAACTTTCAATTAAATATTAAAAAACTATACATTGGTAATTATTTTCACAGCAACTGTAAACTAAAATGTATAACTCGGACTGCAATGCAGAGTAAAAAAAAAATCGCAGACGATGGATCCAAGTTGTCATTCTGTAACCAGGGATTCAAGAACAACGTGTGAAAAGAATGAATACGAAAATTTTGTAGCCCGTCTGGTATCAGGGCTAGGCCATGAAAGCCGTTGAGCACGGTAAGGGTCAGTTCAACAAATCTCAACCACACGCTGGGTAAATAATAAGCGGAAAAACTGTTCAGAAATTGACCTGCGGTGCGTTTTTTTAATCCGCAGCGTCTCAATTGTATTTGCGTAATCGCTGCTTATTTGTTGCGGGTTTTCCCCTTTGAATTCATGTGACGGAAAAGCGGCGATTCTGCTGCAAAAATCTAAATTCCGAAAAAAAAAAATATATATTATACTTACCCAGAATTCTGTGCTTCTTTGTCCAGGCCGGCCTCCGGGGATGACGTTTCATCCCATGTGACAGCTGCAGCTAATCACAGGCTGCAGCGGTCACGTGGGATGAAACGGCATTCCAGGAGGCCGGGCTGCAGGACATCAGAGGGACGTGTCGCCATGGCTATGTTTTTTTTTAAGTGCAGTTTTCCACAGCGGACATTTCGCTCGAAAAACTGCACCACAATTTGGTGCGTTTTTTTTATGGCCGGAATTCCCTGCATCGATCACGGCGGTTACGCTGTGTGCTTTTACGTAGTGCGTCTGCCTTGTGTGAACATAGCCTAAAAGCGAACAGAAACCAGTAAAATACTTCAAGAAATAAGCAAAAGCCACACTATCCCCCCTCCTGCTCAGGCAAATACGGGGTCTAAGTATCCATTATAAACACGTAAAAAAAAAAACACCATGAATTTAAAGCCTTTTCCTTATGCCGTTTTTTAATGGCGTTTTTTATTTTACAACATTTTAAACATGTTATTATTTCTGGTGTTTTCTAAGTTCTATAGAGAAACTTATAGGAACAACGCCAGAAAAAAGCCATACACAAAGCATGCTGTGTTTTGAAAAAATATGTCGTGTTTTCAATATTTTACTGTAAACTTTAAAGTAACATCTGGCCACAGTGTTTTTTACCTAAAAAAAATTATCAAAAACGATAACGCCACGAAAAACGTACCAAAACGCTTTGTGTGAATCCAGCCAAAATATAAAAAATACCCTGTAAAATAAGTCTTTTAATCGCCCCCTTAAATGGGTTTTCCCACAATGGACATTTATCACATATCCACAGGACAGGTGGTAAATATATAATCACACCGATCACTAAAATGGGGGTCCTGATCCCCGTTCCTCCTCACTGCACGATCGCAGTGAGGAGGATTTTGAGTGGAGTGGTGGTCATGCATTTAGTTTTCGCTGTTTCGGTCGGCCCCATAGACATTAAAAACACCCACCCACACCTATGTGCAGAACAGCGGTCCCCCAACAGCGGTCCAGCCTGACAAGGTGGCTGCCAATCACCGCATCCAAGGGAGAATGAATGGAGATGTAGCCGAGGTCGACTGTTTCCGTAACTCACGTAGAACTGAATATAGAAAGACGTGCACCCACGCACCCACTTCTCCATTCATTCCCTGCCTGGAAAGGGTCGCCTGTGGCCGACACAGAATGCAAATTGGGGGACCTGTGGGCTTCACCTCTGACACCCACACCTATTATACAGTTATGGTATATCCAGTGGATATGAGTTGGGCATACCCCTTTAAAAGGCACAAATACCCTTCAAACATTCGCTCCTAAAATCACATCTGGTGCAATTTCCTTATTTTTTTTTTATTTTTTTTTCAAGATAACAAATAAATAAATAAAATTAAATAAATACCAGAAAGTACACAATAATAAAACATTCCAACCTAAAATCACCAATATATAAACTATATAAGCTCTGGAGTTGTCCACTTCAATCAAGTTGTTCAAACTTCTGTCCAGTTATTTGTAAGGGTATGTTCACACGCACTAATTCCGGACGTAATTCGGGCGTTTTTGCCCCGAATTACGTCCGAAAAATGCGCCTCGATAGCGTTGACAAACATCTGCCCATTGAAAGCAATGGGCTGACGTTTGTCTGTTCACACGAGGCGTATATTTACGCGCCGCTGTCAAATGACGGCGCGTAAATAGACACCCGCGTCCAAGTAGTGACCTGTCACTTCTTTGGCCGTAATTGGAGCCGTTATTCATTGACTCCAATGATTAGCAGCGCCAATTACGTCCGTAACTGACGCGGCGTTCAAGCACCTGCACATGCCGTTACGGCTGATATTACGGGGATGTTTCCTCCTGAAAACATACCCGTAATTTCAGCCGTTACGGACGCTGTCGTGTGAACATACCCTTAGTGGTACTGGCAAAGCTGGGTGACTACCCATTAGAGCACCTCCGCAGCACCCTTTACAGGTGTCACCCAATTTTTGTAGAATCTGGAAGGCAAATCTGCCTAGTTACACAGTAATACATACCCAGACCCATATTTTTACATTTCTAGGCAGAATTACCATTCAGGAGTTTGGGAAAGCTGGGTGGAGTCTTAAAAAAAAAATTGTTCTAATACTAACAACAAGTCCATCTTTCATCACTGGGTCTGCTACCATGTCTCCTTACCCACAATGATCACTGCCAGCACTATCCACTTACATAATACCCATGATGATGCCAGCAGATGTGCCCTAATAACCCAGTTCCCATGCAAACTTGCTTTTCTTGTTGAAAAATCTGCAAATCCTCTACATTTTCTAAACACACACTTGGTTTCCCTTTTAACACAGTAAATAGACATAGCCCCTTTAAGATGAGCCCCAGCTGGTGCTGAAGCTGAGCATGCTGGGAGTACTATTCAGTCTGCAGGCCTGTGTGCTGAGGAGAATAGAATCAGCACTGATCGAGCTGCTGCCGCTGCTGTCAATGGGAGACTCCTGCAAGCTGAGGATCGATCCCAGGACAGGTAGGTTCCTGATCACTGCCCCAGTCCTTGCCAGGTAATGGGGCTCTATGGTCGGAAGGGGAAGGGGGTCTGCTGGGCACAACACAGGGGCACAGAAACCCCAGGAAGTTGTCAAACAATCCTCATGATCAGCAGAGAGCAAGGATTGTGGGCTCTGCTATTAATATTCATGCACATGAGTTCACTCCCCAGATGCTGCTGTGGACATGACTTTTATTGTAGTTGCAACATTGTATCCTGCAGCACGGCTTGTGCATGAAACCTATAGGTGATAGTGTGTGTATGAGTGTGTGTGAGCTGCGGCTTTGTTCAGGCTTAAAGGCTGCCTTTTCTTTTTTTTTTTTTTTTTTTTTTTTGTGTTCAACACTTTGCTGACAGGTTTTGCTTAAAAAAAAAAAAAATGTTAGAATTGTATTTTTTTTATTTTTTTTTCATTTTTTTTGACTCGTCTCCTAAAAAAGAAATCATGACCCTTTAGTGCCTTGTCATCCAGAAATATTGATTAAGAATAAATATATGGTGGTAGGATTTGTTGAGGAAACCGATACAATCACCATGTCGAAATAATTTATTATTTATTTTCTTTTGAGCCACTTGGTTGATCTTTAAAAATAAATTTTAAATTAAATATTCCATAAAATATTGGGCATCTTCAGTACACTGGCCGCTCTTTCAGAGACGCACCTTTTTTCTCTTCCTTTTTCTTTTTTTATTTTGTTTGATCATTACTAGCTAGGGATAGTGTTTTAGCACTTCCAAAAAAATGAGAATTTTGTAAAAAAAAAAAAAATTATTACAAAAATATACTTTGGTTGTTAGAAACCAAATTTTTTTATTCAGCTCAAAGAAATCTATGCATTGTTCTTTTGATGTAGTATATCACATTTCGTTGAAAAAAAATAAGGAAATAATGATACTGTGTAGTTTTTAAAGAAACACACACCATTATGTGATATTTGTCAAATAATATAACACCAATTTGTATCGATTTACTTCAAACTAAAGATTCCATAGGACAAGGAAAACAATTTTTTTATTTGACGTACGATGTGTGCAAATTACTTTTAAATCTGCGTAATTAAATGCAAATTTTCTCTCTCATAGACGAAGCTGTGATATTATATACCGTAGGTATAAACTGTAATTATAATATTTGCTTTCTAAAGAAAACGGTGTGTTACAGGTATCTCTGCTCAATGGAAAACGTGTGAAATGTCTCATTTTGAATTTAGTGTGGGTGTATATTGTGAATACGTCTTTAAGTACCCTCCTCGTCCTGAAGCTTTGCAGCGGCAGGAGGTCCTTGAATGTCTGGACTAGACAATGTGGCACAGCAGAATTTTAATAATTCTACTTGACAAAGGCCCCGTGTCATATTCCTGGATTCTGTCTCGGAATACAAATTCACAGATCCATATTGTGGCAGGGTGTTGTGACTGGATTGTGACGGTTCTACCAAATTGTATTCCTAAATATCTTATCTACAGGCCTTGTAATACAATGTGTCAGTACAGCACATAGCAGATTTTTTATAAATATGCTGTGTGCAATTTTTTGTAAAAAAAAATAAATAATAATGAATACAAATTTTTGCACAATTTTTGCAAAAATTTTAGAAAAAAAATAGCAAAATGTGGCAATATTTCGGCTAACAATTTTACAGCTGTCGTGTTGAATTTTTAGCCCAAGTCACATTGTTTGCCCTCTCTGTTTGTGTTCAGCAGATGCAGCAGGTATTTTGCAGGAAGGAAAGAATGTTTTGTGGTGAACTATAGAGAACGTTATACCAAAGTCTGTTTTTAAGCAAGTTGTACCAAGGCCATTACATGTGTTGTTGTTTTTTTGCACCTCTCCTAACATCTGTTTAAGTAAATGATTGTATTCCCCATAATATAACAATTCTGGAGAATACTTTCTCTGCATTGTGTCGTTCCTCTGTTATTCCTCTTAGAAATGTAGGAATAAATTGACAACTGATTTTTACTAGTGTGGGGTGTGTCCCTATACACTGTCCAACCTGTGCTGACAGTATTCGGCCTTATACACACGAACGTGTTTTACATCCGTGATACGCGCGTGAAAATCACGCGCGTCTCACGGACCTATGTTAGTGAATGGGGCCGTTCAGACAGTCCATAGTTTTCACGCAGCGTGTGTCCGCTGCGTAAAACTCACAACATGTCCTATGCTTGCCCGTTTTTCGTGCATCACACACCCATTGAAGTCACGGCACACGGAAGCACTTCTGTGTGATTCGCGCAACATTAGATAAAGAAATGAAGGAAAAAATAAAAGCACTTCCTTCATTTCTTTTTCTAAACTTCAAAACCGCGCGTCATAAGCATGGCATATGGGTGAAAATCACGCAGCCACGCACCATTCACTGATGACACACGGAACTGCAATGCGCAAAAAACGCCGCGTTTTTTGCGCGTGCAAAACGCACACGTTTGTATGAATAAGGCCTTAGACTGTGTAGGGGCACGCCCCTATGACAATAGAAGTAGTAACACCCAGTCATCAACTTATTCATACATTTCCAGGAGGAACAACACAACACAGTTTTTAGACAACGTGTCCCAGAATTAGTTATTTTCAATGGAGAATACAGGTATTTACTAAAAAAGTCATGTTGGGAAAGCGGAAAAAATGGAAAAGGTAGGCAGCACTCAGGCCGAATTCAGACGAACGTGGGGAAACTCGGAGGTGAAAAACTTTTCACGTCCGTGTTACTCCCGTGCGGGTCCCGTTTTCACGGATCCCCATAGACTTGAGTCTATCGAGAAAACGGAAGATAATAGGACATGTTATGTTTTAACGGCCGTCACATGGACGAACAGCGCGGTCATTTGAATTCGGCCTTAAGGTGTAGATGAATCCGCAGTGGTTTATTCCAGTATACTGCGACGTTTCGGCTAGTGTAAGCCTTTATCAAGTCGAAACTTTGCAGTATACTGGAATTAACCATTGCTGATTCATCTACGCGCTAACTGAGTGCTGCCTACATTTTCCATTTTTTTCTGTAGTATTGGGGAGGCTGGGACCATGTCTCTGGTTTGGTGTGCACCACTATTCTGCCAGGTAAAATAAGGAGTGCCGTTCCCATCTCTGCTGCTACACGTCGCGAGAGCGGACAGGTCCTCTATAAAACTCCAGACCATAAACCTGTGTGAAAAAGACTTAAATAGGTGCTGGAGAGATCGCCGCTTATCATAGAAGTTATAATTTCTCCCGTGTCTTATTTAAATTAATGGAGAAAAGTGCTGGGCGTATCTGGAGCAGAGAGGTATCCGGTGATCTTGGAGCTAAACCCGCTCAGCTTCCTTTGATTGACGAACCAGACACCTCCTGCGTCATCTACAGTAAGGGTATGTTCACACACACTAATTACGGACATAATTCGAGCGTTTTTGCCCCGAATTACGTCCGAAAAATGCGGCTTGAAAGCGTTGACAAACATCTGCCCATTGAAAGCAATGGGCTGACGTTTGTCTGTTCACACGAGGCGTATATTTACGCGCCGCTGTCAAATGATGGCGCGTAAATAGACGCCCGCGTCAAAGAAGTGACCTGTCACTTCTTGGGGCGTAATTGGAGCCGTTATTCATTGACTCCAATGAAAAGCAGCGCCAATTACGTCCGCAATGGACGCGGCGTTCAAGCGCCTGCACATGCCGTTACGGCTGAAATTACGGGGATGTTTTCTCCTGAAAACATCCCCGTAATTTCAGCCGTTACGGACGCTGCCGTGTGAACATACCCTAAGCTTGAAATCCTTCAAGTTCCGGTAGGCTAGAATAATGGCGCAAAGGAAACCACATGGTCTGGACATCCGCTCCACATCCCCTCTGCGCATGCGCTGGTTCAGATATCGTGAAACTGCTACCCCTCTAAGGTCAGCGTCACACTCAGTGTTAGGGCTTGTTCGCAAACGCGTGTGAAATCGGCCGGGACAAATGTCCGTTTCCCACGGACGACTGGCATTTGTGCGTGACCCCATTTCACAGATCCCTCATAGACTTGAGTCTATTGAGGGATCCATGAAAACGGGCAAAAATAGGACATGTCCTACTTTCTCACGGGCCGTTCACATGGTCCATTAAAATAAATGGCTGTGAATATCCCCATAGAAGTACATTAATTTTAATGTAGCCGTGTGACGGCCGTTAAGAAAACTAAACGTCCGCCACACCGCCGGTTATGCCGTTAGTTTGAATAACTTCTAATGATACAATTTGACTCAAAAACTGAACAAATAACGGCATCGAATCTCTGTGTGTAATCCTGGCTTAATGTCGCTGTTCTCTGGGCACTGTATGGCGCTGCACTTTGGGCACTATATACCTCTGACATGCGGGTACTCTATTATATTTTTAGGTACTATATAGCAGTATTATTTAGACGCTGTATGGTGCTGATCTTTTTGCACTGTACGGTACTTTGGGAATCGTTGTTGTTGTACTATATTCTGTAATCTTTGCATCTGGACTTTTACCTGTAGCCTGTGAGTTATTCTTCGTTTCTCTATTTAAAAAAAAAAAAAAAGGGGGATGATCTCGACGCACTTTTTTTGTTAAGGGGCCTCCACATACTTTGATCTGGTTTGGGAAATTTACAATTATAATTCTAGTCAATTGTTGTATTTACGTTACTAAAAGGATTGGCTCCAGCCAATGAAAATCTGCTATTTTGGGGTCGTAACTGGTAATTGCAGCCACCTGAACCCTGTTCATCAGAAAGTGAAATAATATAATAAAATATTAGAAAAACCTAAATAAAAAAATAACAAATCTAATTTTCAAATTTGTAGTATTTGTTAAAAATTTTTATATTTTCAGAAAATAAAATGTATAATCCAAAAAACAAATTTTCTTGTGACTGTCTACTGGTTAATATTAACCCCGTCTTGACTGCACAGGATTTGTAAAGACTTTGCTTTGATTTTCTTTGTAGCTACTGTTGACGTTCTTGTCTGAGCTGTCTCCATAGTCTATAATATCCTCCTGTGACTTGTGGGAGGGAGAGTGTGATGGAGCAGACGGTCTCGCTTGTGTTACTTGACATCTGCTTCAGGGATCTGCCTCTCAATGAGTAAACCTACTACTGAGTAAGGTGTGATCCTTGGTACTTATCCAGATATTATTCATCTCTATCGTAATTGGTTTCTGGATATTCCCCCTTCTAGCAACACTTAAGTGAAAAAAATGATAAATGAAGATGTAAAAAAAAAAATTTCGGCAACATTCATACTGATATTATGTTCTCACGTTGCACTCCTAAAGGTTTGGTTTTAAAAAAAATGTTGCTATGAAAAAAATTCAGCACCTAGATGCTACATGTCTGTGAATGAAGGATTAGAAAACGCAGTTCACACTTAACCATAGTAAGTATTTTGTAATGTTTATGTTGTGTGGGGGCATTTACATCAATGGAGAAAACATGGATTGTATGCCACATGTAAACCCGTGATCGCAGCTTGTAAATGCAGTGCTATGATCAGGGTCTTCCATGTCACCAATTGTTGCAAAACCAAATGTATTAGGCTTCGTTCACATATGCGTCAGGGCTCTATTCTGACGTTCCGGAGCTTTCCGTCAGAATGGAGCCCTTACGGCCACAAATGGAAACCATACGTTTCCATCACCATAGATTTCAATGGGATCCAGTACCAATGGTTTCCGTTTGTCTGTTGTGCAGGGGTTCCGTCGTTTTAAATGACGGAACCCTTGCACAACTGAGACAAACGGAAACCATTGGCACCGGATCCGTCACCATTGAAATCAATGGTGATGGAAACGGAAACCTATGGTCTCCGTTCTGATGAAAAGCTAAGACGCAACATCAGAGTAGAGCCCTGACGGATATGTGAGCGAAGCCTTAACGTGTTTTTCCCTGCGTTTTTTAGATGCTTACCCATGCTGCACCTGTAAGAGGGGTAAACGTGTAGTGTAATTAGTATGTTTTGCTGTTGTACGGGTAATGATGACTTCCCCTGGGTGTAGGAATATTTTTGGTTAATAATTACCTATATTGTAGTTAACCAGGAAAGTGATGTAGCGGGTGGTTGGTGTGTTTGACAAGTGAGTTTGGCAAATATCTTCGGAATTGACTAAGACCATGTTGGGCCTTGGGCTGCCTATGCTACTAGGGTTGCATTGCACAATGAAATCCGCGCCGTTTTGGGGAGGTACTTCGTCCCGGATGCTAAGGCCTCTTAGAAGCGCAAGCGTGATGCCGTTTTTGCACATCTCAAGTAAAGGGGGTGGAGTCTCATGAGACAGGATAAAAAAAGCTCTGTTTTGGAGCCAAGTGGTTGGGGGTACAGATCAGTGAGCAGCAAGGACACATGTTCTCTTTTTGGAGGCTATCTACGGCCTGTTCTCCTGAACGTACAGGTGAAGTGATCGCTATAGTTGTCCACCCGTGTTTGTCAGCAGGTGGGTGTGCGGAGCCAAAATTGTCTGATGGAGCGGAAGTCATAAGGGAATAGAGAGAGCCAATAAGCCAAGCGGGGCAGGAACCACTGGAAACAGGCTTGTATAAGTGCAACAAGTCAACTAAGGGGAGAATTGGTCATTATCACCACCAGCCTGTGAATATAGTTATAAAGAGACTGTTCTACATTGTAACGTTCAAGAACTGTTGGAGTGTTACTGTTGCCTGTGACGTTCTTTACTGATTTAAACTGAACACAACAACACTTCTGTCCTGAGCCCGGTGTGGACTGGACGTCTCGTAACTGTTATAGGCCCGTTCGTTAACCCTCTTACCCAAGACCCTGTGCTAAATAACCCTGTTACACAGCGCTACTACTACCAGTTGATTTATTAGGCCTTCTTTATATTTACTTGAAGTCATTCATTTTTATCTCACCTATTTTGTGTTTAGAGTTTGTGAAAAAGAGTTTTCAGAAAATCCACCACCATGTCTCCCAACAGTCCCATTACTTTTTGAGGGACTGTCATGTGTATGGGGCCACATAGAAGTGGGGCTTATGTAGATTTTCATAAAGAGATGAGTCTTAAATGTTACGCAATTTAGGGTTTATATGCAGACAGCAGAGTCTGCAGTGGAGACTAAGAAATACTGTAATCCACCCTTTTAGCAAAGTCCCACTCCTTCCAACCCGCTACCATAGGCACGGCTAGGAACCATGTTACCATGCTAGATTCCTACAAGACTACTTTGAGTTTTAAAACACATTTTTTGTAGTGTGCGTTGTTTTTTTGTATTTTTTTATATTTAGTTTCATTATTTACAGATGGTTTTCCTGGCAATTTTAAAGTTCCATAAAGAAAGAAACAAAAAAAAAAAACTTTATACCTAGAGCATGCTGCTTTTTGATAAAAACGCAACTCTCCCCAAAAATGCTACATAAACTAAAATGCCATTGGGGCTAAGGTTGTGGTAACGTGCCTATTTTTCCGACTTAAATTATAGTAAGGCCAAATTCACACGAACTAGCGCAAACTCGGGCGTGCAAAACGTCTGTTTTTCACGTTCGAGTTGCACCCATGCGGGACTCGTTTTCACGGATCCGTCATAGACTTGAGTCTTTCGAGGGATCCAGGAAAACGACAGAAAATAGGACCGGTTCTATTTTTTAACGGACCCGTCACAGGGTTCGTTAAAACAACTGCCGTGTGAATGGCCGCATTGAAATACATGCGTCTGTGTGACGGTCGTTGTTTTAACGGCCGTCAGACGGACGTATACCACGTTCATGTGAATAAGCCCTAAGTGTGTCAGGCCGCGGCGGGCCCCCCTATCTGCCAGGCTCCACTCAGCTCACTTTTTAGAAAAGTGGCATGAGCTGTGGTAACCGTACAAAAGTCCCAATTTTTCCCACAAATTATGACTGTAACTTTTGTACACCTGAAAAGTGAATAAATTGAGCGCTATGTAAGTGGGCTTTCTCATACTTTACTGTAGACATTAAATTAGCATCCGGACGCAGCATTTTTGACAAAAAAAGTGCATAAAAATACGAAAAATGTACGAAAATGTAATTTCATATAGCAAATCCAGTGTTTCATGTGGTAAACTGATTATAGGCCGAAACCATATTAAATAATACATACGAAGAGATGTAAACCGTGTCAGACGTGATCAGCGTGTAACCTTGCAATAAAAGAAGAATCTTGAAAAAGGGCTGTCAAGACTATTTATTTGACCTTGGTTATTACCGGGTCCTGTCAGCAGATTCCTTACGATGTGTTTTTTGTGTTAGTAAAAGAACTAAGCAAAAAAACTTTGGTCTCCGTGGGCTCAGCAGGCGGCCGCTGTCCTTGTAGAAAGTTGACCCCTGGCAGGTCATCCTTTACATCGAGGACGTGCTTTTTGTTTCTTTTGCTGGCAGTCAGTAAGCCATTCTGGTGATCTGGTAATACTTGCCAGTCAGTGAGTGTTTTTGTGAGTCCCGAGGAGGAAGGACATGGTGTATGTTCACACTGCTTATTTTCGGGCCGTAAACGGCCGAAAAATCGGTAGCAGAACGCATCCAAACATCTGCCCATGGATTTCAATGGGAAAATGGCGTTCTGTTCAGACGGCCACGTTAAAAAAAGCTCGCGAAAAAGAAGTGCATGTCACTACTTGAGCTGTTTTTGGAGCCGTTTCATTGACTCTATAGAAAAACCGCTCCAAAAACGGACGTAAAAAGCGAGTTGCTGAAAATCATGGGCTGTTTTCCCTTGAAAACAGCTCTGTATTTTCAGACGTTTTTTTAGTAAGCGCGTGACCCAAAGGCTGGGTTCACACGACCTATTTTCAGGCGTAAACAAGACGTATCATGCCTCGATTTACACCTGAAAATACGGCTACTATACGTCGGCAAACATCTGCCCATTCATTTGAATGGGTGTGCCGACGACCAGTAATTTACGCGTCGTTGTTTGACAGCTGTCAAACGACGACGCGTAAAATTACTGCCTCGTCAAAGAAGTGCAGGACACTTCTTTGAAACGTAATTTGAGCCGTTTTTCATTGAAGTCAATGAAGAACAGCTCAAGATTACGAGCGTCACAGACGCCTCGCATAATGCGAGGAGGAGCTTTTACGTCTGAAACGACGCAGCTGTTTTCTCCTGAAAACAGTCTGCCTTTTCAGACGTAAAAGCCACTTACCATGTGCACATACCCTTATACTGCTGGTGTCTTCAATGCTCCCTATAATAGGGTGCCAAGCCAACGTTTCTGTCAAAGTTGTTCACTTGCCTGTTTCCATATGTCCCATATACTTTTTAATGGAGAGCGATTGACAGTTGCGTTAATTCTACCCTGGGAAGGGGAGCTGGGCGCACCCATTCTCAAGATCCCTCGGAGCATCGGGTTGAGCCCATAAACATCCGACGTTGTTGATGAATTGGGCTGAAGGTGAAATCTGCCGACCGTTCTCTTAAGTCTATGGCCGAACTTTAGAATTGATCTGACTGGTTGCTATGGAAAACACTTCAGCCTAGTTTTCCTAAACGGGGCCTAACGTCATTAGTACGTTTCACCTCTTAAAAAAACGTTCCAAATATCAGATCCGTAATTGCAAATAAAATACTGACTCATTTCTATCGGCCACGGACACCTTCCTATATGTTTCCGGGTGT
Organism: Rhinoderma darwinii; assembly: GCF_050947455.1. Lineage (NCBI taxonomy): Eukaryota > Metazoa > Chordata > Amphibia > Anura > Rhinodermatidae > Rhinoderma > Rhinoderma darwinii. Next base: position 24,106,237 of record NC_134696.1, read on the forward strand.
GCGCTTGGGCCGTAGAAATGACCCTCAAAAAATAGGACTTGCTAAATGTCGATAAGAAAAAAAAAAAATAGGATTTGCTCCTATACTTATTAGTGTGAGCACGGTCCGTAAATGCGGCTGACACTCAGTGGCCCGTCGGTGCAGTATTTACTGACCATAAATACTGCATGGTCGTGTGCATGAGACCTCCGCTTTGGACCTTTCCTACTTGTTAGAAAGGTCCCTTGATAATAAGTTGATTACAAGGGGTCCCCCTGCTGGGACCCCCAGCAATCGGTTGAAATCTGTGGGGAAAACTGTCCGTAAGTGTTCAATTACCCTGCAGTGCCACCACAGGAGAAATTAAGCATTACACAATGTAGATGCAAATCAATGGGTCATCTGTGTTGTACGGGACATAAGTATTGTAGTGTATTATAATTGCGGGGAGAAAACAAAAAATTAGATCAAAGTTTACCATTTAAAAAAAAAAAAGGAAAAATCAATGTTTTCCTCTTATAAAATGCTTTATTATGAAAAAAATAAAGCAAAGAAAAATAACATCACCAGTGACTCCATTGTTCCCTGTCACAGACGGGGATAGTTAAAGCAGATCTACATTGTAAGGACCTCACCAAACAGCTCCTCATATTCATATCTCCTCTTCCTGAACCCCAGAGATGGGGACATGGGGCAGAGGTTTTAGGGTTAACAGCAGTCAAACATAAGAGAAGAATATTTGCATTATTTTTACTAATTTTTTACATTTTCTTTTAGCGCACATGTAACCAGAGACGTGACGACTTTGTGATGCGCAGCTTTCTAGCACCCACCAGCAATTCACGATGAATCAGGTAAGAGAAAAAAAAACCAGGCAGAAATCTATCCTGCGTAAAGCCATTTATAGGATGTGGTCACACTAGTTGCATTGAGGGGCATTAGTCTGGTGCAGAATTTTACACTTAAAATGCCACAAACGCTGCATGTAAAACAAAGGGTTAATATGAACTCCCATTGATTTAGTGGTCCACTGTGCGTTAATATTAACCCATCTATGACTATTCACCAATTGTAGGGAAGAGCGCTGCCTCAGGGTGCCCATACACGTTAGAAGAAAGTCGGCTGAACCCTCTGATTTCGACAGGACTGGCTGACTATTCTAATGTGTATGAAGCGGGGTGTCCCAATCCTCCCCGATGGCATGTTGGATTTTAACACGTTCGATCCTATGTTTTCGTGGTTGATAATCCACTGCCAGAGAAGTCTGACCGCTTATATCTCTCTCCTCCTTGAAAACACTTCCATGCTCAGCCAAGCGTGAATGGGGGAGTTGAGCGGACTGCTATCTAAAGTGTATGGGCACCTTAAGATGGACGACTGCCCAAAGAATTCAGCGTCTTTTTATAGGGGTTTTCCAGCCTTCAGCATTTTTTACATTTCTACTGAATAGTTAATCGGTGTGTGTCAGACTGCTGGGACCACCACCGATCACCAGAATGGGGGACCCCGGTCCCCCCTTTTTCCCCAGATGCAAGATGGGGGCCCCCCTTCTACACCGCCACTTTGCCGCACCATAACTATTGTTAAAGTGTAGCTAAACGTTCGACAAACTTCTGACATGTCATAGTGACATGTCAGAAGTTTGGATTGATGGGGGTCCGAGCACTGAGACCCCCACCGATCACTAGAATGAAGCAGCTGAAGTGCTCGTGTGAGCACTCAGCTGCTTCGTGTCTGTTCGGCTTTTCCCCCCACTGTAGATAGCGCCACACACAGCCCCCCCTGTAGATAGCGCCACACACAGCCCCCCCTGTAGATAGCGCCACACACAGCCCCCCCTGTAGATAGCGCCACACACAGCCCCCCTGTAGATAGCGCCACACACAGCCCCCCCTGTAGATAGCGCCACACACAGCCCCCCCCTGTAGATAGCGCCACACACAGCCCCCCCTGTAGATAGCGCCACACACAGCCCCCCCTGTAGATAGCGCCACACACAGCCCCCCCTGTAGATAGCGCCACACACAGCCCCCCCTGTAGATAGCGCCACACACAGCCCCCACTGTAGATAGCGCCACACACAGCCCTCCCCCTCTTGTAAATAGTCCCAGACAGCCCTTGTAGATTGCGCCACGCACATCCCCCTGTAAACAGTATCACACACAGCCCTACCTATAAATAGCGCCAAACAGCCCCCGTATAGATAGCGCCACACAGCCCTCCCCCGCTTGTATATAGTGTCACACAGCTCCCCCCTTGTATATAGTGCTACGCAGCAATCCCCCCCCCCTTTATATTGCCACATAGCCCCCCCCCCAAAAAAAAAAAATATATTGTACTTACCTTGCCCTGTTCCCAAGACGGATGGAGCTCTGCACAGCCTGGCGGGCGGAACGCTTGCCGTACCAATGTGATGCAGTGACGTCATCACGCCGGCCTGCGCAAGGAGTCTTCTTAGTGCCTTATAGGCTGCAGGCCTAACGTGTGTTCATTTGTATCTGCGACCTGAGGATGCAGATACAAGTGAACGTGGCTGTCGGTAGCACTGGGGCACCCTCCGGTGCTAGCGACGTCACCGGGCATTAAGGGGCCCGTGCTACCTGGCCCATAAATGTTATGGGCCGGACAGCCATGGGCCCCCCGAACCGCGCTTATAATGATCTGCCACTGCTAGGCAGATACGACACCTGTTGGAGCTGTACGGGCAGTCATGGCATAGCTTCTAGGGTTGCAGGCATAACAATTGCTAAGGGGCCCAATACCTAGGGGGGCATTACCACAATGAGGTAAGGTACAGTTAGTAATGACTATTGATGATGATGGGATCGTGCCAAATTAAATGTGGACCGTTCCAAGTTTTGCTGTGACGCCCAATGCCCTCGCATTATCCCTCCTCTGTGGAATGACTTTTTGCTTAGTTCTGGTCATTACAGACTTTGCTGCATTATGCCCATACTATGACGTCATTGTTTACATAATACCTGCTTAGCGATGTCATTGTTTGCTTTTTTTGTGCTGTGACAATTTTGTGTACGTTATTCCTGTGCTATGATATCATCGTCTTCATTATCCCATAAGGCCGCCTTCACACACACTTTGGTGGCGTTTTTTCAAAATATTGGTTTGTGTTTTTTACATTGCAAATCATGTGATTCAAAGATCATGTGATGCAAAGACTCCTCTTTGCAACACCTGCTTTTTTTTTCTTAAATAAGCCACCAAATGCGCAATATAAAAACGTAACACACTGACACTTTTTTTGAGAGGGGGAAAAAAGCCTATGGAGATCTATGGGAGAAAAATGCCACAAAATAATTCAAAAAAGTCAAAGCCAGGCTTGCTGTGATTTTGTACAAACGCTGGTTACAATAAGTAAAAAAAACATCTACCGAAAAAACATGTTTGTGGGGCGTCTTATATTTCTCCCTTGACTTCAAGCTAACATCTGGTTGCAGCATTTTTTCCCCGCTAAAAACACAAGGAAAAATGCCACTAATTACGTGGCGTTTTTCCTAAAAACGCTGTGTGTAAGTCTACCCTGTGATATCACTGTGTGCATTATTGTTGTCCTGTGAGATCCCTGTTTATTATCCCTGTACAGTGACATCACTGTGGATAGGTGATAATGTTTTATTCTGGGACAATAAGCTATCGCTAACTGGTGGTGTAACAATATCATGTAAGTGGGCCACGTATCATGTAAGCTACTGATGAATTTTATACAAAAATTCGAACACCTTCCATGAGTAACCAGTTGGTCATCTTGCACCAAAAGATATATAAAACATACTTTTCCATCCACCAATCGCGAGACATTTTAAACCCATACCACCCAGAAACGTCCCTTTTTAAAAAAAAGAAATCTTAATTAACCACATCAGTGTTGCGGTGCTGTTCGCAGGACAGTCCCGACAATATAGAGACTGTTGTCAACTATGATATCAACAAAAAATAGTACAGGCAAAACTTATGCACTAGTCATAACACACGTGTATAAAACATGGTTTCAACGGTACGTAGGCCTAGGGAATACATAGACCGATGGTGATGAACAGGGCCACAGGACAGGATGTAATTCTCAGAATTATTAAAGGTTTTATCTATTTCTCAGTGGCTATTTAAGCAGATGAAGCTAGTGCGTCTCAGTCATGGGGAAGATTCATAATCCAAATAAACAAAGGAGATCTCCTGTGACGCACAGTAGTTTTTGTTTTTCTTCAGAGCAAAAATATGCTGCTCTCCCCTGTTATTCAGAGGGAATGTGTGAATAAGATAAGATTACAATTGTTGTCATCCTCAGGCAGTTTTAGAAAATGAAATCTTGGCTCGGTTGGCATGGACTTACTAGTGTTCCCTGCTTTACTTTCTATAAATGATCTGGAGAATCGTGTGGTTTTTTTTTTTTTAAATCTAATAGTTAGGGCCCTTGAACATGGGCAGATTCTGCCCGGTAAACGAGCGCTGATTGTCGATTGGCACTCATTTGTTCCATTTAAACAGAGCAATAATCAGACTGTATGGGGAAGGACGATCATTACAGGCTATGTAAACCTTTAAAAGGGATTTAAAAAAAAAAAGAAGTTCAGTCAGTGTATTTTTGTGCAACTTTAGAATTCGTTTTTATAAAAAAATTATTTTTACTTTTTTGAGATAAAGCTGCTTCATATTCTGTATACAGAGCAGCTGTATAGTGTGCTAAGACCTAAATCCATCAGGTCAGCGGGACGGAAGGGTTCAGTGTCAGCTGGTTGTGTCTCTTACATACAGTGGCGGATTAAGAAGACCATGGGCCCTGGGCTGTTACCCAAACTTGGGCCCCCCTTCTCCACCACCACCCTGCCGCGCCGTAACTATTGCTAACACTACCTAAACACTAGTACACAAAGTAGGCACATTATGCACAAAGTACACACAGTACGCACATTATGCACAAAGTACGCACATTATGCACAAAGTACGCACATTATGCACAAAGTAGGCACAGTACACAAAGTAGGCACATTATGCACAAAGTACGCACATTATGCACATTATGCACAAAGTACGCACAGTACACAAAGTACCACATTATGCACAGAGTACACAAAGTAGGCACATTATGCACAAAGTACGCACAGTACACAAAGTACCACATTATGCACAAAGTACGCAAATTATGCACAAAGTACGCACATTATGCACAAAGTACACAAAGTACGCACATTATGCACAAAGTACGCACATTATGCACAAAGTACGCACATTATGCACAAAGTACGCACATTATGCACATTATGCACAAAGTACGCACAGTACACAAAGTACCACATTATGCACAGAGTACACAAAGTAGGCACATTATGCACAAAGTACGCACAGTACACAAAGTACCACATTATGCACAAAGTACGCAAATTATGCACAAAGTACGCAAATTATGCACAAAGTACGCACATTATGCACAAAGTACGCACATTATGCACAAAGTACGCACATTATGCACAAAGTACGCACATTATGCACAAAGTACGCACATTATGCACAAAGTACGCACATTATGCACAAAGTACGCACATTATGCACAAAGTACGCACATTATGCACAAAGTACGCACATTATGCACAAAGTACGCACATTATGCACAAAGTACACAAAGTAGGCACATTATGCACAAAGTACGCACATTATGCACAAAGTACACAAAGTACCACATTATGCACAAAGTACACAAAGTAGGCACATTATGCACAAAGTACGCACAGTACACAAAGTACCATATTATGCACAAAGTACGCACATTATGCACAAAGTAAGGACATTATGCACAAAGTACGCACATTATGCACAAAGTACACAAAGTATGCACATTATGCACAAAGTACGCACATTATGCACAAAGTACACAAAGTATGCACATTATGCACAAAGTACGCACATTATGCACAAAGTACACAAAGTACGCACATTATGCACAAAGTAGGCACATTATGCACAAAGTACACAAAGTACGCACATTATGCACAAAGTATGCACAGTACACAAAGTACGCACATTATGCACAAAGTAGGCACATTATGCACAAAGTACGCACATTATGCACAAAGTACGCACATTATGCACAAAGTAGGCACATTATGCACAAAGTATGCACAGTACACAAAGTACCACATTATGCACAAAGTACGCACATTATGCACAAAGTACGCACAAAGTACGCACATTATGCACAAAGTACGCACAGTACACAAAGTACACACATTATGCACAAAGTACACAAAGTAGGCACATTATACACAAAGTATGCATAGTACACAAAGTACACACGAGTATGCACATTATACACTAAGTAGGCACATTATACACGAGTATGCACATTATACACAAAGTACACCTTGTAAACACATGAATATGGACATTAAACATACATGAATATGGACATTAAACATACATGAATATGGACATTAAACATACATGAATATGGACATTAAACACACATGAATATGGATATTAAACACACATGAATATGGATATTAAACACACATGCACTTACCTTTTATGTCTTCACTGCAGCTCTTCTCCTGCTCACAGCACAGAGCCCGCCGACAGTCTCCCCTCCCCCATGTCCCGACAGCTAGCAGCAGAGATGTTTAGAGCAGGGAAGGGGGGCTGGAGGGGGAGCTTCTAAAGCAGCACAGACCACGGCTGCTAAGTAGAAGCAAAGCTCCCCTCGCCTGACAGGTGCGGTCCTGGCACCGGGGCTCCCTCCGGTGCTAGCGACGCCACTGGGCATGAGGGGGTTCGGGCGGTCATAGGCTCCTTGGGCCCCCTGGCAGTCTTGGGCCCCGGGCGACCGCCCGAAACGCCCTAATGATAATCCGCCACTGCTTACATACAGGATCCACCTGTAATCGATCACATCTACGTTATGAACTTAGACATGATGGATAACAGGTGGATTCTGCGTGTCGGAGACAAGCAGGACCCGCTGACACTGAACCAGTCACTCCCACGGACAGGTACAGGATTCAGCGTAAGATACAGCTGATCTATATACAGAATACAAAGCAGCTGTATCTCAAAAAGAAACTATTTTTTTAAGAAAAACTAATTATGAAGTTGCACAAAACACACTGAATGATATATATATAATCCCTTTCAAAGGTGTACGTAGCCATTAATACAATAGTTCGTCCACATACATTTTGCGTCTTGTCGGCAGCACGTCCTCTGTTTGCTCGTTTGTCGGCTGATTTGCTGCCTTGTCGTACGAGCGCTCGTTCATCCGATCATTGGGCCATGAAAAGGGCCTTAACTGTTTGATATTCAGCTAATCTATTAGACCTTAAGCACAATACCGAATTACGGCTCCATAAGCCTCTGAGCCGAAATATGCGAACCATAGAATTTTTTTTATGGGGCTCCCCTTTTTTTAAATGCAGAATACAGATGTTTGTTGAATTCCACATGAATCTAATAAAAAAAATTGTCGCGTATTCCATTGGATGCCGTATTATTTAGCTATTCTCCTCAAGAAGCATTTAATATATATATCCAAAATACGGCGCCATTCGGAGGCGTTAGATGGCCACACATAGAGCGCTATGGCTTAATGTTACACAGCTGCAGGGACCACCCATGGCTCATTCACATCAGACTTGCAGAGTTGTCCCAACTTTGCCCATATATGCTGATAGGACATATGTATATCATAGAGGGTGGTCTTCGCCAGGACCCCCGATTTTTATGGGCCACAGTGGAAAGCCGGCAGTATGTACAGCTCCTACGCTGGCAGTCTTGACACAACCTTGTATTACTAGTATTTCATACTTCCTTGGGAGAATCCCTGTAAAAAAATATTTTTTTCGGGGTAACCCCTATTCTTCACCTGAAGGCCAAAATATCTGCCTTGTATTTCTACTATGGGAGACTCGGGTTCACGTCTTATCTCTTGTGACTTGAGTATAGGTGGTCCAAGGGTGGGCAAATATCTCAATGATAATTGTCACTGATACTTCTTACCATCTGTGCCTGCTCTTGGTTTTCAGAACAGGACCTTTAAAAAAAAAAAAAAATCAGTAGTCTTTCAAGAGTCCAGAGTAAAGCTGGCAACAGACATATTATTCATGATCCGAGCAAATAATTAAAATCGTGTGAAATATTGCGCATTTGCATTGCCTACACGTAGTTTTTCAGACAACGGTAAACTAAATTCTGCATTTGTATCGTCTACAACTATCCACCACTAAACATTTTGGCCTTCTTGTTCGCCCTCAACCAGCCGTTTATATTCTGAGCTAGGCATTCTCCAAGTTTTTTGAGGAATTTAAAGTGTAACGTAAATTCAGCCTTAATTTCTATGATGGGCAGTGGCATGTAAACGGATGGCGAGACGAGCGGAATACAACTACTACAATACATTTCCTGAATACACATAGTCAACAATGGTGTCTTCTGGAATAGCAAAGTTTAAAGGACAACTCCACATTTTTATAATTTGTCACAGTTCAAATCTACATAATATGTTGAGTAACTTTGTAAATACTTCCCTTTACTTATCTTGTACGGATTCTGAGCTATTTGTCCTTTCCTTTGCCATTCACTTCAAAAATTAAAGTAAAAATTCTGCTGTGTTTATCTTTACTCTGCAGACCGTTAATAAACTGTTAAGTCACATGACTGTCACCGGAGCTCCCATAATGCACTTCTCTCTGGTAACAGGATTTTGAAGTTAAAGGGCTTTTACCACAGAACACATGTATCCCCTATCCACCGGATCGGGGATATGTGTGATCGCTGGGGGTTTAACGGCTAGGACCCCCAGCGATGAGAACAAAAGTCCCCCGAAGTACTCCATGAGAATGGTGCGCATGTTCGGCATTCATCTCTCTGGGATTTCCGGGACAGCGGTCTCCGGCTGCTCCATAGAAATTAATGGAGCGCTGGTCGAACATGCGCACCAGCAGTCAATTCCCATAGAGGAATTTGGGGGACTTTCAGTCACCTCTTCATTAGGTGTCCCAGCGGTCGGACCCCCAGTGATCACACATATATCCTGTAAATAGGGGATGCATGTGTTTGTGGGAAAATCCCTTTAATATAATTAAAAAGCAGTACAATATGAGTAAAGCAAAGGATATGCAAATATATTCAACCCTTTTTTCGTAGAGTGCAATGACAAAATGTTCTATATACGTACTGCAAAGCTAGAACTTCAGTTTAAGTGTTAATAAATAGATCCTATGAGCTGTTCGGACATGTCTATTTTAGTAAATACTTGTATTCCCCATGAAATGACAATTCTGAAGCATATTTTCCTCTAACTCTGTGTTGTGCCGTATCTCTGTTACTCTTCCTGGTAATAAATGAAGAAATCCCCTTTTCAATAGTGTGTCCCTACACAGTATAAGACACTGATTGTACCATGTCAGTGTGCAGGGACACCTCAGTTTGACCACTTAATGTTACCATTTCCCTTGTCAATTTGTTCATACATTTCCAGGAGGAATAACCGAGGGACGGCACAATACAGAGTTCTAGAAAAAGATGCCCCAGAATTAGTTTTGTGAGAAATACAAGTATTTATAAAAACAGATATGTCAGGAAATCAAGCGGGTGTTATTTAACTCATTGAAGACTGTCTCCTGGATGGTAAGAGGGTAGGGCATTTAGGATGCTGTTTTTTGTGTAATATTTAGTGTGGGGGGGGGGGGATATCTTACATCAGGTAAATTTTCCTAGGGGCTTGTAATAAAAAAATTTAAGATGGTAATTTTACTCTATTATATCCGTGCTTTGACTTGTAGGATGCGGTAAAACCTCCAGAGGTAGCTGAGACGTTGGCTGAAGTGCCTGAACATGTCCGTAGGGGGCTTCCTGAGGAAGTGGTGCTCGCTCCCTCCACTGTTGATAAGTTGCGACTTGGTAAGTCCGTTAAAATTGAAGCGATTTATTGTAAATAAGCGACTGATCCATTACGGTGAACCACATCTTATGTAACACTATCATGTTCTATTCTAACAATCGTCAATTAGAAAGATTTATATGGCGTAATACCTATGTAGTGGAGAATCGGTCATACTCTTTGGTTTGGCTAAGGTTCTGTTCGTATGGACATTTATGATGTTTTCAAATTAATCCTGAAGGATCACATTGACTTCAGCTGTGTTCACATTTGCATTGGAGCTCTAATGCAAATTCCATTAGATTTGACAGCAAGAATAACGCTGCATCAGACACCATGATGGAACCCGCCTGACCCTATTACACGTCACCGACACCGATGGTATCCATTCTATTTTAACAGGATATACAGTGCTGTGCAAAAGTTTTCGGCAGTTTTGGAAAAAAGTGTAGAATGCTTTCAAAAATAGAAGTGTCAATATTTTTATTTTTTTTATCAATTAACAAAATACAAAGTGAATGAAGCGCAATCTAAATCAAATCCAATATTTGGTGTGACCTTCCTTTGCCTTTAAAGCAGCATAAAGTCTTCTAGGTATACTACATGTCATGGATTTTGTAGGATTATACTCCGGTGTATGATTAACCAATTATACCAAACAGGTGATAATGATCATCATTTTCATATGTAGGTTGAAACCTAGTAATTGTAATATAAACAGCTGTAAAAGAGGCTTAAAACTGGATGAGGAACAGCCAAACTCTGCTACAAAGGTGAGGTTGTGGAAGACCATTTCATGTAACAGGTCCACCATGGCAAGACTGAGCACAGCAACAAGACACGAGGTAGTTCTACTGCATCAGCAAGGTCTCTACCAGGCAATGATTTCAAAGCAGACTGGGGTTTCCAGATATACTGTTCAAGGTCTTTTGAAGAAGCACATAGACGGGCAACGTTGAGGACGGTAGACGCAATGGTCGGCCAAAGAAACTTAGTGCAGCAGATCAAAGACGCATCATGCTTACTTCCCTTTTGTATATAACTAGAATAGTGCTGCAGGCTACGCTATGCTTGCTGCCAAAAATAGTGAAAAGGCAGTAAAAGAAAAAAACACCATTCACACTGGCCTCATGGCTTCTCTTTTTATAGGATCCATGATGGAAATGATGGATCCATTACAGAGCCTAAATGAGCAGAGCCTAAATTATACAATGGGCATGATGGCAGACCCGACGCTGTACCGGATCCCAACAGAGCCCGATGGGCCCCATTGACTTATAATAGTTTCTGTTGTGATTTTCATCCCTAGAACATGGTGTAGCCCCCCATGAGTCTTGTGAATAGACGTGTAGAGATCTCCCTGGCCCATAGATTAGAGACAGACAAGTTTTATGATGTCTGGACTGAGAGAGAATACGAAGAAGCCGTGCCACACGTGCCTGATGCTTCTACCTTGCTAAATAGCAGAAAGATTATCTAAATCCTACTATGATGAAAACCGAAGCAAGATAATCCACTCAGCGGACACAACATTGCGGCATTGGGGAAAAGAACACACATTGGTTATAGGTTTGGTAAAGTGCATGGTAATCCTCCAGAAGTTCATCTGAGATGATGATGGGAGTTGTTACTCTGCAATTTCAACACCTTACAATAGTGTGTGTACTATGTGATCCGATGCAGGATGGACATTGTGCCACGTGATCTGATATTTAAAGTGTCCGTACATCCATGGATGACCACATGTGAACGTTCAAGCTTTATAGTAGATGTAGGGTGAAGGTCACATGTGACTGCTCCCAAATTTTGAGGTATCTATAATATGCCCTTCGGAACTTTGCGGATGCACCTTCACCCACTAAATTGCCCCCATGATGTGTGGATTGGTTGGAAAGGTATCAAGAGCCTCCTTGCAGATATCACATACTGCTGATCAATGAGCCCTATCGGCCAACCAGATATGGACATAGGCTCGTATTTTTGGGAGTTTACCTAAGAATAAATGGCTTATCTTGACAAGGGACGTGCTATCTGCAATACTTCCAAGCTTTCAAATTGACAGCAGCTACACCTACCAAAATCCTCTATATATTATAGGTGCCCCAGGTTAAAAGGGTCCATCTATCTAAAAATATTTAAAAAAAAGTACTAAAGGAGTTCTCTGCTTTTTACAATCCCTGTTTGTTCGAAGTAAGGAGATTACAAGGTATCCCGCGATTGCAGCGATCCGCTAGTGTTCAATTTCCCTGCAGCGCCACCACAGGGGAAATTAATTATTACATAGTATACATTGAAACCAATGGGTTGACCATGTAATGCACGCATGCGCACTGTCCTCCAGATAGACACTCTTTGTAGCTACTCTCCGTTTTCTGTCTAATGGATGAGGGTCCTAAATGAGGGACATTCCTCTATTAGATCTGAATTCTCTAATAGGAAATTGGCTTTTCTAAGCGAGACTATCCCTTTTGATAAAAATAAACTCCTATTAGAATTTATCATTCTCTCATGCCTGAAGGGGCCATTATTAATTATTACTTAAATGTCAGGATTTGCTTGATCAGACTAAAATCCTAATGGATATCACCTTGTTGTTAATACCGATACATCAGAAATGTTCACCTCGTAAAGCCCGGGTCAAGCAGCGGGTCGCGGCAAAAATTAGTAATCTTTTTAAAGGGGTGACTTATGTAAAAGGGTGTGGTTTCATGTAGGCCCCTATATCAATATAAGGCCTCCTAAATATATTCAGGCCCCAGATCAAAGACCAGACAGAAAAAAAAAAATATTCAGACCACAGACCAGACTATATACCCTCCCTCCTCCTTAATCTCCGGCCGCCACTGCACTGAAAACTGACGCCGGCTAGCGTCCGGACGTTGGGTGAGCCACTGCACACTACTTACTAATGCTGGACATAGTCAGAACCAAGGGCAGCAGCAACTGGAGCTGGACATGGGCGGGGAGAGGGAAGTATACTGTACAGGCTGATTTTTATATTTTTGTGCCCTGTTTTTAGCCTCCCTCCCCGGGAAACGGGTGGAAAATATATATCACCCGGTGACCGAGGCTAAAAATAGGGTGACTCCCGCTACAGTATGTCTGATAAGTGGATATGGGGGGAGAAGTAGGGGAGGTAAATAAGTACACTTATAGCGTAGACACTAAAAATCTGAATATTTCTATTAAGGTTATACTGTATACCCGGCTTCCTGCTCGGTCTACGTCCGCTGCTGTGGTACAAGGAGCCCCACGTACTTTTTTTTTGGTTTTACAATCACTAGGGACCTCTAGTGGTTAGATCTTGTAACTTTTCTTGTGAATCATTCAAGGGATGAATCTGAGACATAGCTAAAGTGATCATTTATTTATTAGAAAAGCTGTGTGGCCTATTTATCATTTATTACGATTCTCACTAATCTTGAAATTACCGAAGCAGCCACAAATGGCGACCAGAATGTATTGGTCGCTTGCCCCAGCCGTATTATATGTACTATATGTATGTATTTCATTGTCCCTAAAGAAGACCAGTCGCCTCTCCTGACATGTCTGTTTTAGTAATCACTTTTATTCCCTGTGAAATAACAATTCTGGAACATATTTTCTGAAAACTTCGTTTTGCCGTTCCTCTGTAATTCCTCCTAGAAATTTATGAATAAATTGACAACTCGGTGTTACCTTGTCAAAGAGACGTGTCCCTACAGAGTCTCCGATTGTGAGCACTGATTTGACAGTGTCAGTCTCTGCAGGGACACCCCCTCAACTGGTAACACCCTATTGTAAATGTATTCATACATTTGTAGGAGGAATAACAGAGGAATGGCACAAAAATA